>NC_135235.1:21154136-21460922 GCF_051348905.1 Ranitomeya variabilis
CTGCGGATTTCTCAAAACAGGTGCGGAAAAATCTGCAGAGGTTTCAACTACGTGTGCACATACTCATAGACTCCTTTACAAACATATCATTATTATCACACATCCTAATATGCACCAGATAGTATCTATTATATACTGATTATTATTATTTTTTGTATTATTTATGTTTAAAGTACCATTAACTCCCTGAAGTGTGGACGAAATGCACGTCGGGCCGGAGGAACGAGTGCACGGATATCACACACCATGTAAGGCTGGTTTCACATTTGTGGTTGTGTCTGCAGTGTTTGTGCCGCAATTATCCACATGCATTGTGTATTCCTTTCTTTAACATTAGGGACGCATGTGTCTGCGATCGGTTGCGTTTCGCCGCGTTTGACGACGAATGCGTCGTTTCGTCGTCTGCGGTTTGGCGCGGTAAACGTTACATGTAGTAATTTTAGAGGCGTCAATTTGCCACCTAGAAACGTATGCGGTGGTTAGCGGAAGGAATGCGGCAAAAAAACGCATTACGGTCTACGTGAACGCATGCATTCGCAAGCACATGCGTTTGCTTGCGTTTGTGAACGCATGCGTTGCACCACAGGAAAACCTGTCTAGACACTGATTAGCCACCCCCCACATACAAACTGATAAAAGGAGGCAGTGGGCATTGGCAGGTCACTACTCAGCAGACTGGGAAGCAGATCAGACGCTTGAAAGAACCTGGGAGGAATCTACACTCTGAACAATGTGAGGATCAAAGCCAATGTCTTTATTTTCTATTTTCTGTCTCTATATGTCCTAATTTCCGGCCTCTTTTTCTTTCTGCGTGCATCAGAATGTCTTCTTCTGAGAAGGAGGAGCAACATCCTGGGCCTTCACAAGCCGAACATGTCAGTGAAGTGAGTACTCACCTCCTCAGATTGGTAAGTATTCACTGTCACATCTACACGTGACAATTTTTTTTTCCATTTTTTAGAGCATTTCTTCCACTGCTGCAGAGGCTGTGCAGGAGCAGCGGGTTCACGGTCGGGTGGCAAGGCGGCGTGTAAGTATACCTGGCTGACTGTTTATTGTATCCTCACTTTAGTATTCTTGAATCTTCCTTTCTTTACTTCCCTCTTTCTTTACCTTTTTCTTCTTGACTCCTTCTTTTTCTTGACTTTCAATATTCATGCCAGTTTTCTGTCTCTGTTTTCTTTCTTTTCCTTATGTTTATCTCTCCAACATTAATGTCTTTTTTTATTTTTTTCCAGAATGGGATGAGGACCTCATTGAAAATGACCTCCTTATCTCCCTGGTCCATGAGCGAGTCCCGTTGTGGGACACCCGGGTTCCGCAACACTCGGACAACGTGACGATCCGGCGGCTATGGAATGAGGTGGCCCAAGCGATGTGGGATGGATGGGACAACGCCCCGACTCGGGTCCGAAATGCATTTTGTAAGTATTGCAACCTAGTGTGAAGCAGCAGTGACCTTGGCCGTGATCACACACAGATGTATGATCACGGCCAAAAGTCCATTGTCTAACCATTGTTTTTGGTTTTTTCAACAGTGCTCAAAGTCAAAACACATTGGCGTTCGATGAAGTATCGCTTCAACAAGGACCTTCGTCAAGAGAGCCGGGATCCTAGTGGTTCTGGAGCAAGGATCCGAAAATATAAATACCACCGCATTCTTGCGTTTTTGAGACCGGTCCTTGCCCAGAGAACGTAAGTATTTTTTTGGTGTATTAGGTTGTGTTGTATTGCCTTAATCTGTATGTTTCTATTCCACAGGAGTTGGCGTTTTGTAAATGTTTGGTATTAAAATTTTATTCTTCTTTTTTCACAGCACTCTTGACCCAGGTTCTGGAGCGGTCCTTCATCAGACAGTCACGGATCCGTCCCAGCCATCCAGCAGCACTGCAGCAAGTGGGCCTGCCACACAGACTGCAGACCAGGAAGCTGGTCCATCAGGTGTTCCCCTGCCCCAGTCCTCTGCCTCTTTTTTGGGGCTCTTCCCGGCAGCGGCAGAGGGCCTCGGACAGGTCACTCATGCCCAAGTTTTTGCACTTGAGCTCGGTCTTTCATGATGGACTCAAGGCGATGGGAGACAGACTGGATACTGCCATTAGCCATATGAATACACTTATCCAGGAAGTCACCAGATGCCTTGACCAAGCGAAAGCCGACCTCCAGAGGCCAGCACATCATTATTTCAATCAAATTGAACTGGGCATGTCAGAACACCTTACTCCTGATCTCCAGCTTAGTGTCATGCAGGCCTGAAATGCTGGTTACGTGCAGGCCATGCAGCAGAGTCGGTATTTTCAGCAGACAGCGGCGGCATATCCACCTGTGCCTACTGTCATGATCTGTACTTTTGCCCTGTCCTGTATTTGAATCATATGTATTTTCTTGTGCTTTGAGTCAATCTGTAACAAAATGTCTCCTTCCCCCAATACTTGCAGCCCTAAGCTATAATGTAATTAAGCTTTGTCAACATCACTAGGAAGGAATAGCCATTGTTCCTCACAGCAGGTGGCTAGTCAAATGTACATATTACTTAGACTATGTGGAGCTGACCAAAATAGAATCTTCTGGTGAACTCAACCATTGAACAGAAGATGTGACCCCTACCCCTTCATGGGCGGATCCCAGGAGCTCAGACAATCCATTCTAATGTTGAGATCAGATGTGAGTTGATGCTGGAAGGAGAAGGAGTGGGGATTCTTAGCTGAGGCAAGACCCTACGTTCATCTGTGACTGCGGAAGCGAGACTTGAGCTGAGGCCATATCTCGTCATTCGTGAGATTGTTTGGGATCTCTTGGACTCGTGTGGACTATAATTTTGTTAGCTGGCACAAGGATTATCGGGAGGTGCCCCGAACCTGTTCCGTTGGACTAATTGTGGACTCTGTAGATCTACCTGCCTGTGTTGTTCCAGCGTTCTTGATAATAAATCTGTGGAATCATCCCTTGGCCTGTTGTCCCTTCTTGCTCTGCCGTACACCCCGTCACACCTACACTGTCAAGCTTGACCTCAATGCCGAGCTCTGCTGCATACCACTGCACGGCCACCACCATTCCAAGCACTGCCAGACACCACTACAGCACCACCACCATGCCGAGTGCTGTTGGACAGCCCACCACCACCACCATGCCAACTGCTGCTCCTGCTTGTACCTACTCTACTGCCACCACCATGTAGCAGCAGGACCCAGGCATGGCCTTCCGCTCCACCATGCAGCAGCAGGACCCTGGCATGGCCTTCCACTCCACCATGCAGCAGCAGGACCCTGGCATGGCCTTCCGCTCCACAACCATGCACCACCAGCAGGACTCTGGCATGGCCTTCCAGCCTCCAACCGCAACCGTGCAGCAGCAGCGGCACAAAGACCCTGACAGTTCGGCCACTATGACCAGGCTGCAAGAAATGAGCCCACCGAGGCTCCCCAGACCGCAGCGCCGATCCCAAAAAGGGAAAAAGAAACATCGGACTATCTCTATTCCTCCCCCCTCACCTCCCAATGTGTCTGTAATGTCAGGTTTGTCACTGTTGTGGATTCTGTTTGTGGGCTCCCTCTGGTGGTTGCTGCTGGTACTGGGTGACTTTGGTGGGTTGCGGCCTTTGGTTTCCACCTGTCCATCAGAGGCTGGGTGTTTCCTATTTTACCTGGCCTTTCTGTCATTCCCTTGCCGGCTATCAATGTATTCAGATGTGCTCTGTTTGGTTCCTGCCTACCTGCTCCCAGATCTTTCAGGATAAGCTAAGTGCTGATTTTCAGTTGTTTGGTTTTTTGTCCAGCTTGCTTATTATGTCTCTATGCTAGCTGGTAGCTCTAGTGGACTGAGGTTCTCCCCATGTGCCATGAGTTGGCACATGGGTTCTTGTAATCTCAGGATGGTTTTTTGATTAGGGTTTTTTGCTGACCGCTCAGACCCCTTTTGTATCTTTCTGCTTTCTAGTTTACAGCGGGCCTCAATTTGCTAAAGCTATATATATCATCTCTATGTGTGTGCCTTCCTCTCATTTCACCGTCAATACATGTGGGGGGCAACTATACCTTTTGGGGTTCGTTCCTCTGGAGGCAAGTGAGGTCTTATTTTCTCTGCAGTACTAGTTAGCTCTTAGGCTGGTGCGTGGCGTCTAGAACCAACGTAGGCACGCTCCCTGGCTATCTCTAGTTGCGTTTGTCAGGCGTAGGGCAGCGGTCAGCCCAGGTTCCATCACCCTAGAGCTCGTCCGTTATTTATTTGTACTTTGTTTGTCCTGTGCTATCCCTAGCCATTGGGATTCATGACAGTATAGCCGGCCCACAAAGTGTTAATATTTTGGGCTGAAGCAGGAGAAATAGAAGTGTTTAAGGGAATTTTTTTTTTTTTTTTTTTTTTCCCTTCAGAGTTTTGCTGCCTAGCCCTTAATTGCTGTCTAGCTGCTTCTTACCTCCTCTTAACCCTTGAATGGCTCTGATCTTAGCTGTTTAACATGGATGTCCAGAGTTTGGCTTCCAGCCTGAGTAATCTCGTGGCAAAAGTTCAAAACATACAGGATTTTGTTGTTCACACTCCCATGTCTGAACCTAGAATTCCTATTCCAGAGTTCTTTTCTGGAGATAGATCTACCTTCCTGAATTTCAGGAACAATTGTAAATTGTTTCTTTCTTTAAAATCTCGCTCCTCTGGAGACCCTGCTCAACAGGTCAGGATTGTAATATCTTTCCTGCGGGGCGACCCTCAGAATTGGGCATTTGCATTGGCACCAGGGGATCCTGCATTGCTCAGTGTGGATGCGTTTTTTCTGGCACTGGGCTTGCTCTATGAGGAACCTAACCTGGAGATTCAGGCTGAAAAGGCTTTATTAGCCCTCTCTCAGGGGCATGATGAAGCGGAAATATATTGTCAAAAATTTCGGAAATGGTCGGTGCTTACTCAGTGGAATGAGTGCGCCCTGGCTGCAAACTTCAGAAATGGTCTTTCTGAGGCCATTAAGGATATTATGGTGGGGTTCCCTACGCCTACAGGTCTGAATGAGTCTATGGCTATGGCCATTCAGATTGATCGGCGTTTACGGGAGCGCAAACCCGTGCACCAGTTGGCGGTGTCTTCTGAACAGGCACCTGAGACTATGCAATGTGATAAAATTCAGTCCAGAAGTGAACGGCAAAATTATAGGCGGAAAAATGGATTGTGTTTTTATTGTGGTGATTCAGCTCATGTTATATCAGCATGCTCTAAACGCACAAAAAAGCTTGATAAATCTTTTGCCATTGGTACTCTGCAGCCTAAGTTCATTTTGTCTGTGACTCTGATTTTTTCACTGTCTTCCATTTCCGTCGATGCCTATGTGGATTCGGGCGCTGCCCTGAGTCTTATGGATTGGTCATTTGCTAAACGCTGCGGTTTTAGTCTGGAGCCTCTGGAAGTTCCTATTCCTCTGAAGGGAATTGACTCTACACCATTGGCTATGAATAAACCGCAGTACTGGACACAAGTGACCATGCGCATGACTCCCGTTCATCAGGAGGTGATTCGCTTCCTTGTACTGTATAATTTACATGATGTACTAGTGCTTGGTCTGCCATGGTTACAAACTCATAATCCTGTCCTGGACTGGAAAACAATGTCTGTGTTAAGCTGGGGATGTCAGGGGGTTCATGGTGATGCACCTCCGATTTCAATCGCTTCATCTACTCCTTCTGAGATCCCTGCGTTTTTGTCTGACTATAGGGATGTTTTTGAGGAGCCTAAGCTCAATTCGCTCCCTCCTCATAGAGAGTGTGACTGTGCTATAGAATTGATTCCTGGCAGTAAGTTCCCTAAGGGTCGTTTATTTAATCTGTCACTGCCAGAGCATACTGCTTTGCGGAATTATATTAAGGAGTCCTTGGAAAAGGGACATATTCGTCCATCTTCGTCCCCTCTGGGAGCAGGTTTTTTTTTCGTGGCAAAAAAAGATGGTTCCCTGAGGCCTTGTATAGATTATCGCCTTCTGAATAAGATTACAGTCAAATATCAGTATCCATTGCCATTATTAACTGATTTGTTTGCTCGCATTAAGGGGGCTAGGTGGTTCACTAAGATAGATCTTCGCGGTGCGTATAATCTGGTGCGGATAAAACAGGGTGATGAGTGGAAAACCGCATTTAATACGCCTGAGGGCCATTTTGAGTATTTGGTAATGCCTTTTGGACTCTCCAATGCTCCGTCAGTCTTTCAGTCCTTTATGCACAATATTTTCCGTGAATATCTGGATAAGTTTATGATTGTGTATTTGGATGATATTTTGGTGTTTTCTGATGACTGGGAGTCTCATGTTCTACAGGTCAGGAAGGTGTTTCAGGTTCTGCGGGCCAATTCTCTGTTTGTGAAGGGCTCAAAGTGTCTCTTCGGAGTCCAGAAGATTTCTTTTTTGGGGTACATTTTTTCTCCTTCTACTATTGAGATGGATCCCGTCAAGGTTCAGGCAATTTGTGACTGGACACAACCTACATCTGTTAAGAGCCTTCAGAAGTTCTTGGGGTTTGCTAATTTTTATCGTCGGTTCATTGCTAATTTTTCCAGTATTGTTAAACCTTTGACTGATTTGACTAAAAAGGGTGCTGATGTTGCTGATTGGTCTCCTGCGGCTGTGGAGGCCTTTCAGGAACTTAAGCGCCGGTTTTCTTCTGCTCCTGTGTTGTGTCAACCAGATGTTTCACTTCCTTTTCAGGTTGAGGTTGATGCTTCCGAGATTGGAGCGGGGGCGGTTTTGTCACAGAGAAGTTCTAATGGCTCGGTGATGAAGCCATGTGCATTCTTCTCTAGAAAATTCTCGCCCGCCGAGCGCAATTATGATGTGGGTAATCGGGAGCTTTTGGCCATGAAGTGGGCATTTGAGGAGTGGCGTCATTGGCTTGAGGGTGCTAAACATCATGTGGTGGTCTTGACTGATCACAAGAATCTCATTTACCTTGAGTCTGCCAGGCGTTTGAATCCTAGACAGGCTCGTTGGTCGTTGTTTTTTTCTCGTTTCAATTTCGTGGTTTCATACCTGCCAGGTTCAAAGAATGTGAAGGCAGATGCTCTTTCCAGGAGTTTTGTGCCTGACTCTCCTGGAGACTCTGGGCCTACTGGTATCCTTAGGGATGGGGTAATATTGTCCGCCGTATCCCCAGACTTGCGACGTGCATTGCAGGAGTTTCAGGTGGATAAACCGGATCGTTGTCCACCAGAAAGACTGTTTGTCCCGGATGATTGGACCAGTAGAGTCATCTCCGAGGTCCATTCTTCTGTGTTGGCTGGTCATCCTGGAATATTTGGTACTAGAGACTTGGTGGCCAGGTCTTTTTGGTGGCCTTCCTTGTCTAGGGATGTGCGTACCTTTGTGCAGTCTTGTGAAGTGTGTGCTCGAGCGAAGCCTTGCTGTTCTCGGGCCAGTGGGTTGTTGTTATCCTTGCCCATCCCGAAGAGGCCTTGGACGCACATTTCCATGGATTTTATTTCTGATCTCCCGGTTTCACAGAAAATGTCCGTTATCTGGGTTGTGTGTGACCGCTTTTCTAAGATGGTTCATTTGGTGCCCTTGCCTAAGTTGCCCTCCTCCTCTGAGTTGGTCCCTTTATTTTTTCAGAACGTGGTTCGTTTGCATGGGATTCCGGAGAATATCGTTTCTGACAGGGGATCCCAGTTTGTGTCTAGATTTTGGCGGACGTTTTGTGCCAAGATGGGCATTGATTTGTCTTTTTCGTCTGCATTCCATCCTCAGACGAATGGCCAGACGGAGCGAACTAATCAGACCTTGGAAACTTATTTGAGGTGTTTTGTTTCTGCTGATCAAGATGACTGGGTTGCTTTTTTGCCACTGGCCGAATTTGCTCTTAATAATCGGGCTAGTTCTGCCACGTTGGTCTCTCCTTTTTTTTGTAATTCGGGGTTTCATCCTCGTTTTTCCTCTGGTCAGGTGGAGTCTTCGGATTGTCCTGGAGTGGACGTGGTGGTGGACAGGCTACATCAGATTTGGAATCAGGTGGTGGACAATTTGAAGTTATCTCAGGAGAAGACTCAGCAGTTTGCTAATCGCCATCGCCGCGTGGGTCCCCGACTTCTTGTTGGGGATTTGGTGTGGTTGTCTTCTCGTTTTGTCCCTATGAAGGTCTCTTCTCCTAAGTTCAAGCCTCGGTTCATCGGTCCTTATAGGATCTCGGAGATTCTTAACCCTGTGTCTTTTCGTTTGGATCTCCCAGCATCGTTTGCTATTCATAATGTGTTCCATCGGTCGTTGTTGCGGAGGTATGAGGTGCCCGTTGTTCCTTCGGTTGAGCCTCCTGCTCCGGTGCTGGTGGAGGGAGAATTGGAGTATGTTGTTGAGAAGATCTTGGATTCTCGTGTTTCCAGACGCAAACTCCAGTATTTGGTTAAGTGGAAGGGTTATGGTCAGGAGGATAATTCCTGGGTGGTCGCCTCCGATGTTCATGCGACTGATTTGGTCCGCGCCTTCCATAGAGCTCACCCTGATCGCCCTGGGGGTTCTCGTGAGGGTTCAGTGACCCCTCCTCAAGGGGGGGGTACTGTTGTGGATTCTGTTTGTGGGCTCCCTCTGGTGGTTGCTGCTGGTACTGGGTGACTTTGGTGGGTTGCGGCCTTTGGTTTCCACCTGTCCATCAGAGGCTGGGTGTTTCCTATTTTACCTGGCGTTTCTGTCATTCCCTTGCCGGCTATCAATGTATTCAGATGTGCTCTGTTTGGTTCCTGCCTACCTGCTCCCAGATCTTTCAGGATAAGCTAAGTGCTGATTTTCAGTTGTTTGGTTTTTTGTCCAGCTTGCTTATTATGTCTCTATGCTAGCTGGTAGCTCTAGTGGACTGAGGTTCTCCCCATGTGCCATGAGTTGGCACATGGGTTCTTGTAATCTCAGGATGGTATTTTTGATTAGGGTTTTTTGCTGACCGCTCAGTCCCCTTTTGTATCTTTCTGCTTTCTAGTTTACAGCGGGCCTCAATTTGCTAAAGCTATATATATCATCTCTATGTGTGTGCCTTCCTCTCATTTCACCGTCAATACATGTGAGCGGGCAACTATATCTTTTGGGGTTCATTCCTCTGGAGGCAAGTGAGGTCTTATTTTCTCTGCAGTACTAGTTAGCTCTTAGGCTGGTGCGTGGCGTCTAGAACCAACGTAGGCACGCTCCCTGGCTATCTCTAGTTGCGTTTGTCAGGCGTAGGGCAGCGGTCAGCCCAGGTTCCATCACCCTAGAGCTCGTCCGTTATTTATTTGTACCTTGCTTGTCCTGTGCTATCCCTAGCCATTGGGGATTCATGACATGTCTCACCCTTCCAGTATGTCTCAGCCCTCTCATGCGTCTAGCCCCATCCCCGATCTCCCAGATCCCACTAGGTTGATTTCCCCTTCTCCTGCCACCCCTGCATCGTCCACACTTAGCCAGGCATCACAGTTACAAACCCCCCCAGTTCTGTCACTCAACCCCAAGCAGGTGCAGTTTATTTTTTGGGGGGGATTTATAAATAAATAATAATGTTTTTTGCTCCCAATAATGTTTGGTTATTTGTGTATTTCGCCGCCGACAACACACACCGTGAGCCTATAAAACACTGCTCCGCACACTATTTTTTTTTTTGCCAAATCATAGTTCCAGTAGTTATTAATTACAAGACTGCAGCTTTGTATTTAACTTGTATTTTCTCCATAATCTCTTCAGATCTCGTCTGATTAATCTGTGTCACAGACTGAAGAGAAAATGGCGGTAATACAAAGCAGAACTATACTCAACAGGTCATGTGTCAAAAAACTCATTATTTATGGCACCTGACCTGGTGAGTAGAGAACTGCCTTGTAAAACCTCCATTTTCTCTTCAGTCTACGTAATCTATTTCACACAAACCGAAGAGACGATGGCGGTCATACAAGGCATATCTATACTCACCTGGACAGGTGTCAGATATAGTGAATTCATGAGGCTGTTATATCTGCATCATGAATTCATTATTTCTGACACCTGACTTAATGAGTGTAGATCTGCTTTTTATTATACCTCCATCGTATCTTCAGTCTGCGTCCAATAGATACTGCAGAACAGAATCTGGACGTAATGACGTCAACTACCTTTCCACTAACAACCTAAGTGGTTTGTAGAGTAAATATATAGGAGACTCGGTCAAGATATCAAAACATGAATTTTATTAACAAAAAATATTATTAACATTTAAAACATAACTGGTACAGACCCAAACCCAACAGGACATTTTACACAATATCGTCTTGCCATGCCAAACGTCCAATATCAGAATAAAAAAGGCAGCAAATTGGTTCCGCATGTGGCCAACTTCAACAGTTGACCGCAGACGGTGATGCTGGTAATCTGGCAATGGGTTTGCAACTGGTTCATCCAGTTCAATGTTGGGTTGCTCCTCAGCCATTATGTAGTAGTGGAGAACCACACAGGCTTTGACCACCTCATCGACTGTCTCCATTTTTAGATTAATGGCTGTCGCAAGAATGTGCCATTTTGAGACAAGAATACCAAAGGTGCACTCCACTGTTCTTCGGGCCCTGGTCAGTCTGTAGTTATAAATCCTTTTAGTGTGGTTCAAGTCCCGACTGGAATATGGCTTCAGTAGGTTTTCACACATCTGAAAGGCCTCATCCCCAACCATAACAAATGGCATCGGTGGGTCTTGAGTGTTGGGGAGAGGTCGTGGCAGTGGAAAATTAAAATTTCTTCCATACACACGTTGGCCCATATCTGAGTTCTTGAAAGTCTGTGAGTCATTGGCACGGCCAAAAGCTCCAATGTCCACGGCGATGAAGCGACAGTCCGCACCTGCTATTGCCATGAGCACAATTGAAAAATATTTTTTGTAGCTGAAGTACTCCGATCCAGTTCTGGCGGGTTTGATAATGCGGATGTGCTTTCCATCCACCGCTCCTAAACAGTTGAGGAAATCACACACACTCCACAACTTTTCAGCAATTTCAATCCACATGTCCGCGGTGGGTAGGGGTATAAACTCATCCCGGAGAACATTCCACAAAGCCCGGCAGATGTCTGCAACTATTCCAGACAGGGTGGAAATTCCAAGCCGGTACTGAAAGTGGAGCGATGATCAGCTCTCTCCAGTTGCCAGAAATCTGAAATAAGAATAAAAAAATAAATTTACAATCAGTTCCATTTATGGTGGTGTTTAGCTAAAGACATAAGGAAAAATACAAATAATACATGGCAGACCAATAATAGTTATGACTGGCATTTGTTTAGAATTATTATGTACCTTAATGTAACCAGCAGACGTTCCTCTGCAGGAATTGCTCTACGGAGCTGGGTGTCCTGTCTCCGGATGGCTCCTTGGACACGACCAAGCAATTCCCGGAAAGAGTCTTGAGACATCCTGGTATATTCCGGGAATTTGTCCGGGTTGGCATTATGCTCGCCATGTAGCGTATGGTAGGCTCCACAGCTCTCCCAGAATTCAATAATGGGGTGTCTCCAAAAACACCTACGACGTCTCCTCTGTCGTTCTCTATTTCTTTGTTGCTCCCAAGCAAACGCACAGGCAAGAAACAGCTTGATACTTAAATCCAGGTTGACATAAAAGCTCTCCATGCGAAGATCCATCATGACACAGGATACAGTAGCAAAATCTGTAGATTTCAGCAGTCCTAGGGTCTATATAAAGATATCCCATAATACACGCCCACTGTAGTCCCATTGGCGGTGTCTATCTAGATTTTGTTTCTGTTAAATTTTTCACCATGCGCACAGAAAACGCAAACGCATGCAAAACTCATGAAAAAGCGTGCAACGCAGCGTTTTATAAACCGCATGCATTCCCGCATGCCTCGAAAAAACGCTGCATTTGTACGTGTTTGCATGCGGTTTTTCCTGCATTTGCGGTTGCGGATTAAACACTGCGGATATGAACGCAAATGTGAAACTAGCCTAAGTTAGTTACTCTTAATTACATATGTGAGCTTTAGTAAGCTGGCACAGTGATACCTTTTTTTACATGGAGCATTAATCTATTGACTGTATACTGTTTACATAGCACAAGATAGATTGATGGTAATCACCCTATATTTAGGCTTTAAAATTGTAATCCTTTGCCATGTAATTTTTAGTCTGAACTCTGCTACAAGCTCTGCTAGAAGTGTTTCCACTGCAATTCATGATTACTGCAGGTGTATATGTTGATAATCCTTTAACCCCTTCCCGACCTTTGATGCCACGTAGGCGTCATGAAAGTCGGTGCCAATCCGACCTGTGACGCCTATGTGGCGTCATGGAATGATCGCATCCCTGCAGATCGGGTGAAAGGGTTAACTCCAACTTCACCTGACCTGCAGGGACAGGGGGAGTGGTGCTTCAGCCCAGGGGGGGTGGCTTCACCCCCCCCCCCCCGTGGCTACGATCGCTCTGATTGGCTGTTGAAAGTGAAACAGCCAATCAGAGCCATTTGTAATATTTCACCTATGAAAATGGTGAAATATTACAATCCAGCCATGGCCGATGCTGCAATAGCATCTGCCATGGCTGGAGACCCCGATCTGCCCCCCCTACCGCCACCGATCTCCTCTCCGTCCTGTCATGTCCCCTGCTCCCCTCCGTCCTCCTGTCCACTCCCCCCATCCTCCTGTCTGCTCCCCCGTGCTCCGATCCCCCCATTGCTCCGATCCCACCCCCTCATACTTACCGAGCTCCGATGTCCCTCCCGGTGTCCGTCCGTCTTCTCCATGGGCGCCGCCATCTTCCAAAATGGCGGGCGCATGCGCAGTGCGCCCGCCGAATCTGCCGGCCAGCAGATTCTTTCCAGGTACATTTTGATCGCTGTGATAGGTTCTATCACAGAGATCAAAATTAAAAAAAAATAGTAAATAACCCCCCCTTTATCACCCCCATAGGTAGGGAACAAAAAAAAATAAAGAAAATATATTTATCTTTATTTTTCCACTAGGGTTAGGGTTGCACTTAGGGTTAGGGTTGCACTTAGGGTTAGGGTTGCATTTAGGGTTGCACTTAGGGTTAGGGTTGCACTTAGGGTTAGGGTTGCACTTAGGGTTAGGGTTGCACTTAGGGTTAGGGTTGCATTTAGGGTTAGGGTTGCACTTAGGGTTGCACTTAGGGTTAGGGTTGCACTTACGGTTGCACTTAGGGATAGGGTTGCACTTAGGGTTAGGGTTGCACTTAGGGTTAGGGTTGCACTTAGGGTTGCACTTAGGGTTAGGGTTGCACTTAGGGTTAGGGTTGCACTTAGGGTTAGGGTTAGGGTTGCACTTAGGGTTAGGGTTGCAATTAGGGTTGGGGTTGCAATTAGGGTTAGAATTAGGGTTAGGGTTGCACTTAGGGTTAGAATTAGGGTTAAGGTTGCAATTAGGGTTAGGGTTATAATTAGGGTTAGGGTTACAATTAGGGTTAGGGTTAGAATTAGGCTATGTGCACATGGTCCGGATTTGGCTGGGGATTCATAGCAGTTTTCCATCAAGTTTACAGTACCACGTAAACCTATGGTAAACCAAAACCGCAGTGCCCATGGTGCGTAAAATACCATGCAGAAACGCTGCATTGTATTTTCCGCAGCATGTCAATTCTTTGTGCGGATTCCACAGCGTTTTACACCTGCTCCATAATAGGAATCCGCAGGTGAAATCCGCACAAAAAGCACTGGAAATCTGCGGTAAATCTGCAGGTTAAGCGCCGTGTGTTTTACCTGCAGATTTTTCAAAACCGGTGCGGAAAAATCCACACACAAATCTGCAACTTGGGCACATAGCCTTAGGGTTAGGGTTGGAATTAGAGTTAGGGTTGGAATTAGGGTTAAGATTAGGGTTAGGGGTGTGTTTGGGTTAGGGTTAGGCTTGTGGTTAGGGTTATGGTTAGGGTTGGGATTAGGGTTAAGGGTGTCTTGTGGTTAGGGTTGAGATTAGGGTTAGGGGTGTGTTGGGGTTAGGGTTGGAATTAGGGTTAAGATTAGGGTTAGGCTTGTGGTTAGGGTTATGGTTAGGGTTGGGATTACGGTTAGGGGTGTGTTGGGGTTAGGGTTGTGATTAGGGTCATGGTTAGAGTTTGGATTAGGGTTAGGGGTGTGTTGGGGTTAGTGTTGGAGTTAGAATTGAGGGGTTTTCACTGTTTAGGCACATCAGGGGGTCTCCAAATGTGAAATGGCGCCACCATTGATTCCAGCCAATCTTGCGTTGAAAAAGTCAAATGGTGCTCTCTCCCTTCCGAGCCCCAACGTGTGCCTAAACAGTGGTTTACCCCCACATATGGGGTACCAGCATACTCAGGACAAACTGGACAACTTTTGGGGTCCAATTTCTCCTGTAACCCTTGGGAAAATAAAAAATTGCGAGCATTCCATCAAAGTCTGCATTTCAAAACATCACTACTTCCCTTCCGAGCCCAGACGTGTGCCCAAACAGTAATTTACCCCCACATATGGGGTATCAGCGTACTCAGGAGAAACTGGACAACAACGGTTGGGGTCAAATTTCTCCTTTTACCCTTGGGAAAACAAACAATTCTGGGCTAAAAAATTGTTGAGAAAAGAAAAAATTATTTTTTATTTTCACGGCTCTGCATTATAAACTTCTGTAAAGCACTTGGGAGTTCAAAGTGCTCACCACACATCTAGATAAGTTCCTTGGGGGGTCTAATTTCCAAAATGGGATCACTTTTGGGGGAGCTCTAATGTTTCGGCACACAGGGGCTCTCCAAACGCGACATGGTGTCCGCTAACGATTGGAGGTAATTTTTCATTCAAAAAGTCAAATGGCGCTCCTTCCCTTCCGAGCCTTACCATGTGCCCAAACAGTGGTTTACCCCCACATATGAGGTATCGGCGTACTCAGGAGAAATTGCCCAACAAATTTTAGGATCCATTTTATCCTGTTGCCCATGTGAAAATGAAAAAATTGAGGCTGAAAGAAATTTTTTGTGAAAAAAAGTACTTTTTCATTTTTACGGATCAATTTGTGAAGCACCTGAGGGTTTAAAGTGCTCACTATGCATCTAGATAAGTTCCTTGGGGGGTCTAGTTTCCAAAATGGGGTCACTTGTGGGGGAGCTCCAATATTTAGGCACACAGTGGCTCTCCAAACGCGACATGGTGTCAGCTAACGATTGGAGCTAATTTTTTATTCAAAAAGTCAAATGGCGCTCCTTCCCTTCCAAGCCCTGCTGTGCGCCCAAACAGTCGTTTACCCCCACATATGAGGTATCAGCGTACTCAGGACAAATTGGACAACTACTTTCGGGGTCCAGTTTTTCCTTTTACCCTTGGGAAAATAAAAAAATGTTGCTAAAAGATCATTTTTGTGACTAAAAAGTTAAATGTTAATTTTTTCCTTCCATGTTGCTTCTGCTGCTGTGAAACACCTGAAGGGTTAATAAACTTCTTGAATGTGGTTTTGAGCACCTTGAGGGTGCAGTTTTTGGAATGGTGTCACTTTTGGGTATTTTCAGCCATATAGAACCCTCAAAATGACTTCAAATGTGAGGTGGTCCCTAAAAAAAATGGTTTTGTACATTTTGTTGTAAAAATGAGAAATCGCTGGTCAAATTTTAACCCTTATAACTTCCTAGCAAAAAAAATTTTGTTTTCCAAAATTGTGCTGATGTAAAGTAGACATTTGGGAAATGTTATTTATTAACTATTTTGTGTCACATAACTCTCTGGTTTAACAGAATAAAAATTCAAAATTGCGAAATTTTCAAAATTTTCGCCAAATTTCCGTTTTTTTTTTCACAAATAAACGCAAAAATTATCGACCTAAATTTACCACCATCATGAAGCCCAATATGTCATGAAAAAACAATCTCAGAATCGCTAGGATCCGTTGAAGCGTTCCTGAGTTATTACCTCATAAAGGGACACTGGTCAGAATTGCAAAAAACGGCAAGGTCATTAAGGTCAAAATAGGCTGGGTCATGAAGGGGTTAACTTGTGTTCCTCACATTGGAGGTAAATTCTTTTTATATCAACTATTAGTGTTTTAATTCAGTTTGGTATTTAATAAAATTGATTTATTTTTTGAATATACGTGTGCATTGTGCAGTATTGTCATTCTTTGCTTTACAAAAATGAATAGTGGCTGTTTTTGGATTTTGAAAGTTTAATTATAGCACAATGGTAGTTGTGGGATCATAAAACAGTTTGATTTAGTTCTAAGGGTATGTGCACACGCTGCGGATTTTGCTGCGGATCTGCAGCGGATTTGACGCTGCGGATCCGCAGCAGTTTTCCCAAAGTTTACAGTACCATGTAAACCTATGGGGAAAAAAAACGCTGTGCACATGCAGAAACGCAGCGGATTATTTTCTGCAGCATGTCAATTCTTTCTGCGGATTCCGCAGCAGTTTTCAACCAGCACCAATAGGAAAGTGCTGTTGAAAACCCGCAGAGGAATCCGCAGAAGAAACCGTGAGAAAATCCGCAGTGAAAACCGCAGTGGTTTTGCACTGCGGATTTTCCAAATCCGCTGCGGAAAAATCCGCAGCAGAATCCGCAACGTGTGCACATACCCTAATACTGTGGGATATGTGCGTTTAACATATGCTCTAGTACTGTGGAATATGTTAACTCACTAAATCCTGTGTCCTTCGCATGCACCTGTGTATGTTTTTCATGTGCTACATGTCCACATCTCCCTCTGCCTGTTAGGCCGGCCTCACACTCAGCGTATGTAAATACGGTCCGTTTTTTTCTGCCGTAATACGCAGAAAAGTCCCCAAAATAGTGATCCGTATGTCCTCCGTAGGCAGGGTGTGTCAGCGTATTTTGCGCATGGCATCCTCCGTATGTAATCCGTATGGCATCCGTACTGCGATATTTTCGCGCAGGCTTGCAAAACCGACATCTAATGGATTTATGTGCTCAAATGTTCGTTAAAACATATATACAGTATATATATATATATATATATATGTCATTGAGACACATATATATATATATATACATGTATATATATTCTGTATTTATATTTAATTCAGCGCGATATATGTGAAAAGCCGGTAATTCAATTGCCGGCTTTTCATTTCTCCTTCACAAACCCGACAGGATATGAGACATGATTACATACAGTAAATCATCTCATATCCCCTTTTTTTTTTTTCATATTCCACACTACTAATGTTAGTAGTGTGTATGTGCAAAATTTGGGCACTCTAGCTTGTAAAATAAAGGGTTAAATGGCAGAAAAAATTGGCGTGGGCTCCCGCGCAATTTTCTCCGCCAGAGTGGTAAAGCCAGTGACTGAGGGCAGATATTAATAGCCAGGAGAGGGTCCATGGTTATTGGCCCCCCGTGGCTAAAAACATCTGCCCCCAGCCACCCCAGAAAAGGCACATCTGGAAGATGCGCCTATTCTGGCACTTGGCCACTCTCTTCCCACTCCCGTGTAGCGGTGGGATATGGGGTAATGAAGGGTTAATGCCACCTTGCTATTGGAAGGTGACATTAAGCCAGATTAATGATGGAGAGGCGTCAATTATGACACCTATCCATTATTAATCCAATAGTACGAAATGGTTAATAAAACACAAACACACATTATTACAAAGTCCTTTTCATTTTTAAAATACAACCGATTTCGACTTCTTGGAGTCTTCCTCAGGTATAATGTCATGCATGATGACATCATGACTCCAAGAAGTCGAAACCGGTTGTATTTTAGTTTGAAATAAAAATCATCCTTGAATCAGAATATCGAGTTCCATCATCATCCTTCAGGAGCGCATATTGCTGGGAATAATATTTACAAAATGAAACAATATATATTATGCGTACCCTATGTATATATATATATCCTTTAATATGCTAATGCCTTTAATACTGCCTCCTATGTTCAAGAATATAACTACTATAATACTGCTCCTATGTATAAGAATATAACTACTATAATACTGCCCCTATGTACAAGAATATAACTACTATAATACTGCTCCTATGTACAAGAATATAACTACTGTAATACTGCTCCTATGTGCAAGAATATAACTACTATAATACTGCTCCTACGTACAGGAATATAACTACTATAATACTGTCCCTATGTACAAGAATATAACTACTATAATACTGCTCCTATGTACAGGAATATACCTACTATAATACTGCCCCTATATACAAGAATATAACTACTATAATACTGCTCCTATGTACAAGAATATAACTACTATAATACTGCTCCTATGTACAAGAATATAACTACTATAATACTGCTCCTATGTACAAGAATATAACTACTATAATACTGCCCCTATGTACAAGAATATAACTACTATAATACTGCCCCTGTGTACATGAGTATAACAACTATAATACTGCCTCCTACGTACAGGAATATAACTACTATAATACTGCCCCTATGTACAAGAATATAACTACTATAATACTGCCCCCTATATACAAGAATATAACTACTATAATACTGCCCCTATGTACAAGAATATAACTACTATAATACTGCTCCTATGTACAAGAATATAACTACTGTAATACTGCTCCTATGTGCAAGAATATAACTACTATAATACTGCTCCTACGTACAGGAATATAACTACTATAATACTGTCCCTATGTACAAGAATATAACTACTATAATACTGCTCCTATGTACAGGAATATACCTACTATAATACTGCCCCTATATACAAGAATATAACTACTATAATACTGCTCCTATGTACAAGAATATAACTACTATAATACTGCTCCTATGCACAAGAATATAACTACTATAATACTGCTCCTATGTACAAGAATATAACTACTATAATACTGCTCCTATGTACAAGAATATAACTACTATAATACTGCCCCTATGTACAGGAATATAACTACTATAATACTGCCCCTATGTACAAGAATATAACTACTATAATACTGCTCCTATGTACAAGAATATAACTACTATAATACTGCTCCTATGTACAAGAATATAACTACTATAATACTGCTCCTATGTACAAGAATATAACTACTATAATACTGCCCCCTATGTACAAGAATATAACTACTATAATACTGCCCCTATGTACAAGAATATAACTACTATAATACCGCCCCTATGTACAAGAATATAACTACTATAATACTGCCCCTATGTACAAGAATATAACTACTATAATACTGCTCCTATGTACAAGAATATAACTACTATAATACTGCTCATTTGGGCAAGAAAAAGGAAATAGAATAAAATGTGAGTTCGGTTTCCCTTTAACTACAGGAGTGACATGTATCTCCGGATTCCTCAGAGTTTGAGGCTGTGAAGGACCCAGAGCAGAGTCCGGAATATGAAAATCAATAGCTTCTCAGAAATGATATTACAGGGTTTGTAGTGATAAAACAAGTCCCCAGTGACATTCCCAGTGTCATTACTTTTATGATTAACCCTCTGTGAGCTGAAAAAGAAGACCACAGTGAAGAGGACATTGTGATTGATTAATCGTCTTCTCTTCTGCAAGATTGTAAAGCTTAAAAAATATATATTTTTAAATAATCTGAAATTGACTGAATTTTAGGAAGGCAACACTAGGGAAAGACCGCCAGTATCTAGAGGGCTATGCCGCATCATCTCCAGGTTTGGCCGCCCATAACACATGCTGTGTATGATGGGATGGTGTAGTAATTATTATTACCTGAGCACAGTATGGCGGTTTTGATGCGGTAATCTCAGATCGTACCATAAGAACACAGGTTGAAAGATTCCCACGAAGATGTGATAATTGAATATTTGTTGTCATTTCCATTAACTTTACATAAATCTCTTGTACAAGTGACTATTAAAACCTTTTTAGTATGATGAGTTTACTTGTTTCTCCACTTATGAGCCACTTTTTCTCCTCTCCAGATCTCATAATTCACTCTTAAAAAACCAAGATGGAGTGCAGGTCACTTAGGTTCGTTACCGCTTGCAACTTAAGTCAATGAAGGGAGGAACATAGAGCAATATCGAGGCACAGAGGTTATGTATCACCCTGGAGCTGGGTTTACATCAACATTTCTCGACACTGCAATGTAATGTTCTCAAGTTGCTGCTACTTTGTACTGTTTTATACAGTGTCACCCTAGAGCTGAATTCACTGCTACACTGCTCATTACTGTAGTGTAATATCCTCATACTGTTTTTTTCTAGTAATTGTTTTATATTACCTTATAGCTGGATTCACAGCTACACTGCACAGTACTGCTATATTATGCTCTCCTTGCTGCTGCTTTGTAGTAAGTGTTTTATCTAATCATTGAGCTGTATTTGCAGAAACACTGCTTACTGCTCCAATATAACATCCTCCATGCTTCTGCTTTCTAGTGTTTTTTTTCACCCAAAAGTTGAATTCACAGCTGCACTTCTAAGTACTGATAGATAACGATATCCTTGTTGCTCTTTTCTAGTGATTGTTTTTTCTCACGCCAAAGTTAGTTTCATGGCCACTTTGTTCAGTATTGCTGTATGTATAGCATCCTCTATGCTACTATTTTCTTGAAAGTATACAATCTCACCTGAGAGCTGGACTCACAGCTACACTGCGTAGATCCACCATATAATGCCTCCCATGTTGCTGTTGTATGTGAACATGTGCTACACAGAGGCAGGAGAGCAGGAATCCCTTATGGTTGTGTTCTGTGTATGATAGATATTATAGCAGCTGGCGTCGTTCCACTAACTCAGAGACAACTGAAAATTAGCGCCACAGCCTGCAGAGCGGTAAAAATGCTGGACACGTTATGGAATTGCCAAAATAGTGTCATCCTCATATCCCTCACGTTCACGTGGCAGCTTATTGCTAAAGTGGTCCTGCCGTGTTCATAAACTATAAATTAAATTGTTAGCAGAAATGATGGGATTATGCAAAAAAAAAAAAAAATCAGGAAAGTGGCAGTGCGCTTCTTCACTCCTTAGTCCATGCCCCGGACAAATGTATCCTAAATGCCCCCTATAGAATCAGGATGTCTTCTGCTTTACTGCACCGATACATTTTAGCAACTGAATAACTAGCTGATTCCCTGCGCCGATCACCAGCAAAGCAGACGCTGTATCATATTCAATTACACCATGTCTGACACCGCGGCATATCTGGGACTAAATCTTCTTAAAGGGGTCAGGTATGTCACAGATTAGGTAATAAAAAGCCAGACTGGTGCATTGTGGGTAAGTCAATGGTCTGGGCTATGAATCCCATAGGGGTCTGTGCAGCACTTACGTGTCCACTATTTCTGCAGACGTCTGCTCTGTCCACTACATAGCCACATTGTATAATCACACCATCTCATCCATCCTGGAGAGAAAGGGTTAATCGCAGCAGTAATACCTGCAGTGAGCTGCACTGGGCAAGGTTTTATTAAAGGATGCTGCGCCCCCTAGTGGCCATTCTTCATTGTCACTGGATAAAGGGACAATGTACAAAACAGATAGAAAGAAGATGAGGCGAAGCGTGAAAATATCAGAAACCTCACGTTATGCATCATGTAAATGACCAAAAGTGACCAGAAAGTAATGAGAGTGTCATATGGTGCAAAAAGTCACAACAGTGTAGTATTATTATTATCATCATATAGTGCCAAGAGTGTAGTAATATCATCATATAGTGCCAAGAGTGATCAGAATGTAGTAATATCGTCATATAGTGCCAAAAGTGTAGAAATATCGTCATATAGTGTCAAAAGTGATCAGAATGTAGTAATATCGTCATATAGTGCCAAGAGTGTAGAAATATCGTCATATAGTGTCAAAAGTGATCAGAATGTAGTAATATCGTCATATAGCGCCAAAAGTGAGCAGGAAGTAATAATAGCGTCATATAGTGCAAAAAGTCACAACAGTGTATTATTATTATCATCATATAGTGCCAAGAGTGTAGTAATATCGTCATATAGTGCCAAAAGTGATCAGAATGTAGTAATATCGTCATATAGCGCCAAAAGTGAGCAGGAAGTAATAATAGCGTCATATAGTGCAAAAAGTCACAACAGTGTATTATTATTATTATTATCATCATATAGTGCCAAGAGTGTAGTAATATCGTCATATAGTGCCAAAACTGACCAGAAAGTAACAATAGTGTCATATAGTGCCAAAAGTCACAACAGTGTAGTAATATCGTCATATAGTGCCAAAAGTAATAAAAGAGTAGTAATATCATCATATAGTGCCAGCAAGTGACCACAGTGTAGTAATATTGTCACATACTGCCAGAAAGTGACCAAAGAAGGAAATACTGAGAAATTCCAAAATTCTCCAGTAAGATTAATTATTATCCAATATTAACCAGTAATTATGACTTTATGGCTACAAAATAAAAACTACAAACAACATAACAAAGCCTGATTAAAACTGTAGGATTGGTAAAAAAGGAGCAAAAAGTGGCCAAGAGATTGTACAACAATAATCTAAGAAGAATATAAATCAATCAATGTATATAATAAGCAGTGCTGGTTGTGTAAATTAATTATAAAATAGAAATATGATGATACATTCGATATCTGAGACTGAGTCAAGTATTTGAATAAATAATTAGATTTAATGATATTAAAAAAATAAGATATATAATTGATAGCACATTGTAATAATAAAGTGGAATGAGCGCTGTGCTGACTGAATAGTCGGAATAATAAGGCCGTGTGCACACTTAGCGTCTTTGCTGCATTTCTGCTGTTTTAGTGCAGATTTGTCACAAAGCCTGAAGACTTTCCTGGTGCAGCGAAGTTAATGAGGATCCTGGCGCCTCGTGCACACGCTGCGTATTTGTGACCGGCAGATTTAGTGTGGATTAATATCACATCACGTCAATTCTTTCAGCGTTTTTGCTGCAGATTTCACCACGTATTAGGCCAGTCTCACACGTCCAGATAATTCCGGTACCGGAGAAATCAGTACCGGAGTTATCCGTGTCCGTGTGCTCACGTGGCACATCAGTGTGGCACACATTCGGCAGCCGTGTGCCGCCCGTGAGGCGCCCAACTGAGGACCACACGGACCGTTCAGGAGACAGTGCTACAGTTAAGCGCTGTACCCTGCTTTTGGTGCTGAAGCCGGCATTCATTCCTTTTCCCCAGCAGCGTTCGTTGGAGAGAAGGAATTAAAAATCAAGGTTTTTTAAAAAAATTTTTGTTAAAAATAAAGTTTGGGGTCACCTCCCGCCTCCCACCCCCAGTGCGCCAGCCCGCTTGCAGAGAAATACTCACCCAGCTCCTGCGATGTCTCCTCTCAGCGCCGGCAGCCTGTCCTGTGTGAGCGGTCACGTGGTACCGCTCATTACAGTGATGAATATGCAGCTCCACCCTTATGGGAGGTGTCCCGGTCACGTGTGATTCTCGGGGGTGTCAGCATGCGCCGTCCAGTGTGTTCCCGTAATGAAGTCCATAATGATGGTCCCGGATTCCAGCCTTTTGCACATTGTTGGATTTTCGTGTACAAAGGATCAATTCGGGACGTATAGAAAATGGAAACCGCATTTTGATTTTGGAAATAACCCTTTAAGTCTAAAGTATGTAAGATGCAGCCCTAATAGTGGCGTATCTGAGCTGCGTATCTAAGCCGCTATCTCCGGATGACCTCTGTCAATGCTAAACTCATTGAGAAACCAGGAATTGTAGGAAATGAGTAAAATAAGAGCGGCCTTGTGTAAATGGAGGCCCGCACTCCGGAGCTCCGCATCTGTGCCGCCTCCACGGTTTCACGCTTCCTCTGGGAATCACTGCAGAGCCTGGTTCCATCTCATGGAAGGGTTAACAAAGCTTTGCATTGAAGTCCAGACCGTCACTCACTTGGGTGAAGAAGGGCACTGCCCGTGCCAGGAGGCCCCCGCGCCACCGACCATTGCTATTACATACTGGCTATTAGTCTCCTCCCCTTTGTCAATGACAAGTAGATCTTCAGCCCCTCTTCTCAAAGACCCTTCTCCATCCGCTAATGATGAGGGCAGAGTGACGAGGATTTCATTACTGATTAGTTGGTTTTATTTCACATTTTACTTTTTGTGCTGGGAGTTTCCGCTGAGGGAGAGAGACAAAGAGGAGCCTGGCTCCAAAACTGGTGAGGGATCGGCAAACATGGCCGCTGTGAAAGCCTCAAATAGGGGAAAACATTGAGAATTGAAATAAAACAGTTTAGTTACGTCCCTGATATCCAGCTCCAAACCTCAACGCTCCAGTCCAGAAGTAAAATATGCACTTAGAATCCTAGAATGGTAGAGTTGGAAGGGATCTCCTGGGTCATCTGGTCCAACCCCCTGCTCAAAGCACGTAAAGGGTCTGTGCCCAGTTTGGAGGTTCTGCCCTCTCCATAGGGCAAGGGATATATATCCAATCGCTGGGGGTCTGAGAGCTCCGAGCCCTGTATGAATGGAGAGGAGGTCGCGCATGCGCACCATGGCTATCTCCAACAGTCCCATAGGGAATGAGTAATGCAGAGATGCGTATGCTCATCGACGCCCCATTCTCAGGATCAGTGAGGGTCCCGGCAGTCAGACCCCCAGCACATGGGAATTTATTCTATAGGGCCATAACATTCTCAAGTAAAGATGAGCCAGAGAATCTGCTGGGGAATATTCATCAAGATAAATGTCACAAAATCCTGGCATCATTTCTGCCAAAAAAACCTGTGTCTTTTGTGACTTGGCTTTGCTGAAAGAGGCAGCGAGTTGGCAGAAATTGAAAATGACGCCGTGTTCCAAACAATGTAATAAAAGATTGGAGCAAACTTATAGCAGCAAGTAATGATGAATCCGGCACAGCTAAAGAGGGAAGTTATTACGATGGACGTTGTACAATCACGTTTTCTTCTGTCTTTGCTGCCAAATTTAACAAAGTGTCGCACGATGTTTGGTACAGTTCACATCTCAAGATCCAAAAAATTATTGATTTCGGGGTGGGGCCGTCGTGCCGTATTTTCTGCTTTGCCTGATCTGTCACTTTAAATATTGTTACATTATGAGAAACAAAAAGTAACATTTGTATCAAACTAATACCTCATCTCCAGCACAAGGTAGGGTAAGGAGGCATGCTGAGAGTTGTAGTTCCCTAACAGTATGAGAGCCACATTTTGCAGCAAATAATTTCTATATTGTGACAGCGCGGCTGACAGCGGATGTGAATCACTGCAGAGAGAAAGTTTTCCCGATTCTAAATGACACCTATTTCCACCTTAACAACAGGCTGAAAATAGCGATTTTCGTATCTCGTTCTTCTATCGTAAAAAAGGAAAAAAAACATGTACATCACTTGGCGGAACAAACGTAATTACATGGTGAATTCAGAAGCAGCGCGGCACGGAGCGGCAGGAAGAACAGTGAGAAGATTATTGGAGATGTTCAAGATGGAATTCACTGCAAGAAAACCGCAAACCGTCATCGTAAAGGCAGTGGGGAGGACCGGACCATTGTCATCCTATGGACGGACGGACGGACAGACCGGCAGACGATGGGGTGGACAAAATATTGGTGCAGCGTAACAGGGGGCCACTATCACCACCAGAGCGGCAAGTGGCTTCAGACACATTACTGGACTGTAAAGGGCCCATATATTGTTCTCGCACAAAGGTCATCTTCTGTCCGTGCCCACCACTAGATGGGTGGATGGATACATAAAAAAGAAAAGAATATGGGCAGCGCTCAGTACAAGATTCAATGCAAAAAATGGTGTGTGTGTACCTGTACTATATACCTGCACTATATCCCTGCACTATATCCCAGTACTATATCCCTGTACTATATACCTGCAGTATATCCCTGTACTATATACCTGCACTATATCCCTGAACTATATACCTGTACTATATACCTGAAGTATATCCCTGTACTATATACCTGTACTATATACCTGCACTATATGCCTGCACTATATACCTATATATACATGTACTATATACCTGCACTATATGCCTGCACTATATACCCGCACTATATGCCTGCACTATAATACCTGCACTATATGCCTATATATACCTGTACTATATACCTGTACTATATACCTGCACTATATGCCTGCACTATATACCTGTACTATATGCCTATATATATCTGCACTATATACCTATACTATATGCCTATATATACCGCACTATATGCCTATATATACCTGCACTATATACCTGCACTATATGCCTATATATATGCCTGCACTATATATCTGCACTATATACCTACACTATATGCCTATATATACCTGTACTATATCTATACTATATGCCCATATATACCTGTACTATATACCAGCACTATATGCCTATATATACCTGCACTATATACCTGAACTATATACACCTACACTATATACCTGCACTATATGCCTACACTATATACCTGCATTATATGCCTATATATACCTGTACTATATACCTGCACTATATGCCTATATATACCTGTACTATATACCTGCACTATATACCTGAACTACACTGCTCAAAAAAATAAAGGGAACACTTAAACAACAGAATCTAACGCCAAGTAAATCAAACTTCTGTGAAATCAAACTGTCCACTTAGGAAGCAACACTGATTGACAATCAATTTCACCTGCTGTTGTGCAAATGGAATAGACAACAGATGGGAATTATTGGCAATTATCAAGACTCCCTCAATAAAGGAGTGGTTCTGCAGGTGGGGACCACAGACCACATCTCAGTACCAATGCTTTCTGGCTGATGTTTTGGTCACTTTTGAATGTTGGTTCGTTCACTCGTAGCACTCGTGATAGCATGAGACGGACTCTGAGCACAGGCGACAGATGTGACAGACTCTGAAGACGCCGTGGAGAGCGATCTGCTGCCTGCAACATCCTTCAGCATGACCAGTTTGGCCAGGGCCAGACTGGGACTAAAATTCAGCCCTGGCATTTGAAGTTACACAGGCCCACTTGTCACATGGTGACTGTATAATATCTTTGTACACTTGTAGGCAGGGCCGGTTTTAGGCAAAGTGGGGCCCTAGGCAAAGTTTAAAATGGGGCCCCAAATGCTAACATATTGCACATCACACAGAAGCCTTTCTGTTGTATTTACAAGCGCTGAGTTCAGGACGCTAAATGAGTTTGATCAACAATACTGAAGTTATTCAACGCTTGTTTCCCGGCCTCTTCCCACCAGCTGAGGAATAATGATGGGACAGAACGATCACTAATAGATCACTAACCGATCCCCATACAGTATCATGTTATCAGCAGCACATTTACAGTTTACGCTGGCGATGTGCTGCTGAGAACAATGATTTTTGTTCCAGCAAAAACAATCTGAATATGCAGCATTTTACTTGTTTAGTAAAATACACCCCATAGTCCTCCATATATTATAATGTGCACCACAGTCCTCCATATAGTATAATACACTCCATATAGTCCTCCATATATTAAAATACACTGCTCAGTCCTCCATATAGCATAATACACTCCTCATGGTCCTCCATATAGCATAATACACTCCTCATAGTGCTCCATATAGTATAATGCACCCCCATAGTCATCCATGTAGTACAATTCACTTCCCATAGTATAATGCACCCCATAGTTCTTCATAAAGTATAACGTATTCCCCATAATCATCGATACAGTATAATGCAGCCCACATATAGTATAATGCAGCCACCACCCTACAGAATATAATGCAGCCACCACAAAGTATAATGCAGCCACCCCATAGAATATAATACAGCCCACCTCCCCATAATATATAATGTAGCCCCCATAGAATATAATGCAGCCCCCCATAGTATAACACAGCCTCCCCCATAGAATATAATATACCCTCACAATAGTATATAACAGCCACATAGTATATAGCACAGCCTCCCCCATAGAATATAATATACCCCCCATAGTATATAGCACAACCCGCATAGCAGATAACACAGCTCATGTAGCAGTATACAGCACAGCCCACATAGTAGTATACAGCACAGCCCACACAGTAGTATATAGCACAGCCCACATAGTAGTATGCAGCAGAGCCCACACAGTAGTATATAGCACAGCCCCCTTAGTAGTATACAGCACAGCCCACACAGTAGTATACAGCAGAGCCCACACAGTAGTATACAGCAGAGCCCACACAGTAGTATATAGCACAGCCCACATAGTAGTATACAGCACAGCCCACACAGTAGTATGCAGCAGAGCCCACACAGTAGTATATAGTACAGCCCACATAGTAGTATACAGCACAGCCTACAAAGTAGTATATAGCACAGCCCACATAGTAGTATACAACACAGCCCACACAGTAGTATATAGCACAGCCCACACAGTAGTATACAGCAGAGCCCACACAGTAGTATATAGCACAGCCCACATAGTAGTATACAGCACAGCCCACACAGCAGTATGCAGAGCGCACACAGTGGTATATAGCACAGCCCACTTAGTAGTATACAGCACTACCCACGTAGTAGTATACAGCAGAGCCCACACAGTAGTATATAGCACAGCCCACATAGTAGTATACAGCACTGCCCACACAGTAGTATACAGCACAGCCCACACAGTAGTATACAGCAGAGACCACATAGTAGTGTATAGCACAGCCCACATAGTAGTATACAGCAGAGCCCACATAGTAGTGTATTGCACAGCCCACATAGTAGTATATAGCAGAGCCCACACAGTAGTATACAGCACAGCCCACACAGTAGTATACAGCACTACCCACATAGTAGTATATAGCAGAGCCAATACAGTAGTATACAGCACAGCCCACACAGTAGTACACAGCACTGCCCACATAGTAGTATACAGCACAGCCCACACAGTAGTATACAGCACAGACCACACAGTAGTATACAGCACAGTCCACATAGTGGTGTATAGCACAGCCCACATAGTAGTATACAGCAGAGCCCACATAGTAGTGTATAGCACAGCCCACATAGTAGTGTATAGCACAGCCTACATTGTACTATATAGCACAGCCCACATAGTGTATAGCACAGCCCACATAGTAGTATACAGCACTGCCCACATAGTAATGTATAGCACAGCCCACATAGTAATATATAGCAGAGCCCACACAGTATACAGCAGAGCCCACATAGTAGTGTATAGCACAGCCCACATAGTAGTATATAGCAGAGCCTACACAGTAGTATACAGTACAGCCCACACAGTAGTATACAGCACAGCCCACACAGTAGTATACAGCAGAGCCCACACAGTAGTATATATCACAGCCCACATAGTAGTATACAGCAGAGTCCACATCTCTCCTCACTCCCTAGAATGGCCCCACAGTCCAGCAAAAAAAAAAAAACACTCCTCACCTCCCCTCGTGCCTGCGGTGCTCCCTGCTCCTGTCTCGGCGTCTGCCACTGCACTGCCTGGGACACAGTGAGTGCGTGCGCACCCACAGTGTCAGAGGCAGAGCAGGGAATGATGGGAGAGGGAGCGTCAGGTGACGCTCTCTCTTCCATCATTGCATTCAACTATATAGTTGAATGCGGCAGCGGCGGTGCTGGGGGGGGGGGGAGTCGGCATGCAGCGGCCCACTACTGGCACCGGTCCTTCTGGCATTTGCCAGAACTGCCCGATGGCCAGTCCAGCCCTGGGTTTGGCAGTGGGTCAGTAATGGTGTGGGGTGGCATTTCCTTGGAGTGCCGCACAGCCCTCCATGTGCTCGCCAGAGGTAGCCTGACAGCCATTAGGTGCCGAGATCAGATCCTCAGACCCCTTGTGAGACCATATACTGGTGCGGTTGGCCCTGGGTTCCTCCTAATGCAGGACAATGCCAGACCTTATGTGGCTGGAGTGTGTCAGCAGTTCCTGCAAGACGAAGGCATTGAAGCTATGGACTGGCCAGACCTGAATCCGATTGAAGACATCTGGGACATCATGTCTCACGCCATCCACCAATATCACGTTGCACCACAGACTGTCCAGGAGTTGGCGGATACTTTAGTCCAGGTCTGGGAGGAGATCCCTCAGGAGACCATCCGCTGCCTCATCAGGACCATGCCCAGGCATTGTAGGGAGGTCATACAGGTACGTGGAGGTCACACACACTGTTGGGCATCATTCCCTTGTTTTGAGGCATTTCCACTGAAGTTGGATCAGCCTGCAATTTGATTTTCCACTTTGATTTTGAGCATCATTACAACTCCAGCCCTCCGTGGGATATTAGTTGTGATTTACATTGATCATTTTTAGGTTCTATTGTTCTCAGCGCATTCCACTATACAATGAATAAAGATTTCCAATTGGAATATTTCATTCAGTGATATCTAGGATGTGGGATTTTGGTGTTCCCTTTATTTTTTTTGACCAGTGTATATACTTACACTATAGACCTGAACTACATACCTGCACTATATACCTATATATACCTGCACTATATACCTGCACTATATACCTACACTATACATGTGGTCAAAATTGTTGGTCCCCCTTGTTTAATGACAGAAAAACCCACAATGGTCACAGAAATAACTTGAATCTGACAAAAGTAATAATAAATAAAAAATCTATGAAAATGAACAAATGAAAGTCAAACATTGCTTTTCCACCATGCTTCCAGAGAATTTAAAAAAAATAAAACTCAGGAAATAAGCCTGGACAGAAATTACGGTTCCCTTAACTTAATATTTTGCTGTACAACCAATCGCTGCAATTAAATGATTCCTGTAACTGTCAGTGAGACTTCTGCGCCTCTCGACAGGTATTTTTGCCACTCCTAAAGAGAAAACTGCTCCAGTTGTCTCGTGACTGAAGGTTGCCTTTTCCAGACAGCATGTTTCAGCTCTTTCCAAAGAGGCTCGATAGGATTTAGGTTAGGGCTCATAGAAGGCCACTTCAGAATAGTCCAATGTTTTCCTCTTAGCCATTCTTGGGTGTTATTAGCTGTGTGTTTTGGATCATTACCCTGTTGCAAGACCCATGACCTGCGACTGAGACCAAGCTTTCTGACACTGGGCAGCACATTTCTCTGTAGAATCCCTTGATAGTCTTGAGATTTCATTGTACCCTGCACAGATTCTAGACACCCTGTGCCAGATGCAGCAAAGCAGACCAAGAACATAACAGAGCCTCCTCCATGTTTCACAGTAGGGGCAGTGTTCTTTTCTTGATATGCTTCATTTTTCTGTCTGTGAAAATAGAGCTGATGTGCCTTGCCAAAAAGTTCCATTTTTGTCTCATCTGTCCATAGGACATTCTCCCAGAAGCTTTGTTGCTTGTCAACATGTAGTTTGGCAAATTCCAGTCTGTCTTTTTTATGATTTTTTTTCAACAATGATGTCCTCCTTGGTCGTCTCCCATGAAGTCCACTTTGGCTCGTACAACGGATGGTGCGATCTGACACTGATGTTTCTTGAGCTTGAAGTTCACTTTTAATCTGTTTACAAGTTTTTCTGGCCTCTTTTGTTACCATTCGTATCATCCGTCTCTTTGATTTGTCATCAATGTTCCTCCTGCAGCCACATCCAGGGAGGTTGGCTACAGTCCCATGGATCTTACATCTCTGAATGATATGTGCAACTGTAGTCACAGGAACATCACGCTGCTTGGAGATGATCTTATAACTTTTACCTTTAACATGTTTGTCTATAATTTTCTTTCTAATCTCCTGAGACGACTCTTTCCTTCGCTTCCTCTGGTCTATGCTGAGTGTGATACCCACCATGTCACCACACAGCACAGTGAGGATCTGTAGCCCTATATACCGGCCACTCACTGATTCCAGGATTGTAGACCCCTGTGATGATAGTTAGTGGACACACCGCAATTTAACATGTCCCTTTTGTCACATTATTTTCAGGGTTACCATCATTTCTGTCCAGGCCTATTTCATGGGTTTTATTTATTTTTTTTAATTCTGTGGAAGCATGGTTGAAAATCAATGTCTGACTTTCATTTGTTCATTTTCATAGATCTTTTATTTATTATTATGTTTGTCAGACTCAAGTTATTTCTGTGACCATTGTGGGATTTTCTGTCATTAAACAAGAGGGACCAACAATTTTGATCACATGTGTGTATATACCTGCACTATATACCTGCACTATATACCTATACTACAGTGTATATAAACCTCCCGGCTGTCACTGTTAGAGTTCCTCACTAACACAGTACGGTATGTTGCCACCAGTTCCTCCAGCCACAGCCCTTAAGAAGTCTTTAAAAAGGCTTATATTGGGTCAGAAACCAACCCCGGGTAGCGTATATTAACCAAACAAGTGTGCGGACGTGGGGATTGGTGAATCGAGATAAAAGAGCAGCCCAAGATTTATTTTGTATTTAATCTCCGAAAGGCGCACTAGAAAGATACAGGTATATATATATATACAAGAGCAATATACAAGTATACAGTCAGGAGTGTAGCACAAGGGTAGGATACAGATAGATTACAACTACCGTGTTATGTACCATGTGACTACAGGGAGGCGCTGATGAGTCACAGGTCCAAATCTTTGTTATGTGATTCTCTGGGCACGTCAGCTAACAGGCCAAAAAAAGGAAGCTCACACCAGTGTGATAACTGCTGGACTTGGTGCTGGGAGACACAGGGTCTATACCTTTTGGCCCCCCCTGGGGAGAGTTTCAAAGGCCTTTTTGCTTGAGCTAATTAAAATAAAAATGGTCTGCCCTGTCCAAGGAAGTGCTTTCGTTGGATAATGTGTATTTGACTTCTCTTTTGGCCTGGGGGGGAATGCCAAAGGTTGGGGGCTGAGTTTAGGAGCAAGTATTTTGGGCCAAACTGTATCTGATAGGGGATTCCATCAGATTATCAAAATGATATTAATTAGATATCATTTTCCCTTATCTCACAGATACTTATTAGTTATAGTAAGATATGGCCATTGATGATCGATCCTATTGATCAGTGGAAAATACAACCAATGATTCCTTAGTTACTAGTGGAATTATCTGTGTTCTGTAACTATAGAAGAAATATACAAGAGACTGGATTATTGCTGGGACTTTTGGTTCACCGGTTACTGAAAATGATTATTTAAGGGAATACCTTATCTTATATGACAGAAGAATTGTGGATCACTTCTCATGGACAGATAGGAATGCCCTGAACACCAGATCTGCCGTCTTATACAGTAACGCTGATCCTCATACCAATATCGTCATCACTTATAGAATTTACCTGCCAGTAATCTGAATGGCTGGTGGCAAACTGACAACTCCTCCTGCCATAGAAGACTTTCATAAGAGGCTGGAGATACGACAGGCAATAAAGTATCAGTTTAGATCTGTATAAGTCATTATCTCAATGGTTCCATCTCCGTTAGAGCAAGAAGATGAAACATTCTGGAGTATGGGAATATGTTACATTGTTCAGGACAAATTATACAAATCTGACTTGGTTTCTCATCTTTGTGCCATGTCTGTGTTGGTGTCAGTCTTTACTGCTGTTCTGGAATTACATTTGCTCTACATGATGGGGGAAGAATTGGCTCTAATGACTCTTCAAAAGAGAAAACTGCTCACATTTCAGATCGCTCCTCTGTAAAATAAGACTTTATTTTGTATCATAAACAGAAGTTTGGGCGTTAAGAGTTAATTACCGGTAACATTGACTGAGCTGTAAGGGCAGTTGGGGGGTGATTGGAACAATATTGAGAAGAGACCCCTAAGGAGGAGACATATCGGCAGCAACAAGTAGGAAAAAAGACATTTTTACTTTCATATTTAAGAAAATAAATTAAATAAATACATGTAAAAATAAACAATACTAAATAAAATAACAATAAAAAATAATAGCATGTGATAAAAAAAAATCAGATGAGAAAAATAACCATGAAGAAAAGTGAAAATGTGTAAATCCCACAGTATCTGGACTAAGTCTTTGGGTAACAATCCCAACCTGCCGCTGTTTATGGCGGAGGAGATGATGGGTGGAGTAGTTGACACCTAACACCTATGAGCTCTGGAAACCCTGCACTTGGACACATCTAGCAGCGTCCAACACTAATGCACAGGAGACACAAATCAGTGACATTTCCATCCTCGGAAAAAGTCAAATAAAAAATAAAAATGTTTCCATTCTAAGAACTCAAACGAGTAACATTTATACATTTTAATTTTTCTTGATTTTTTAAGCCTTTTTTATGCTTTATTATTTCAAGATTTCATGATTTTTATGCCTCCGAACATGAATAATGTCATTATTTATATGCAGACTAAAATTCATAAATTTACAAAATAATTGAAAATTGTGGTTTAGACATTTCTAGAGATTTTAGATCATTTCCTGCATAAAACAATATTAAATGAGCCGTTAGCGATATGAGATTTTATAAGATTTGTGTTTCAATAATTGAAGAATACAGGACGGGGATTACACTAGAGATACAAGGATGGTGAAGGCTGCCAGGCGGGTGATGGACAGGTGGCTGCCATAGACATCAGCTGCAAACGCTACATGATTGATACAGGACTCGTATAAGCCCCTGTTCACACTCATCCAAACCCAGATATTGCAACTTTATGGGAATGTCACTTTCCCTTTAAGATTACAATGACCACAGTGGGACCATTGGTCCATCCTTCTCTCCAAACACCATAAAAGCTATCCCCTCAATTTCTAGCCTGAGAATACAGGACACCATGTAGATTCTTACTTAAATGAAGAAATTACATATATTGGCTCCAAAATTGGATAAAATCCCACATTAGGACAATAGGACTGAATGAAAGGGCTAATCTACCTAGAATTACATCATATCACATGAACACACAGCAGAATGATTTACAACATGGATTTTCTTTATTTTATTTTTTATTCCCCACAAATGTATTCTGTAAAAATAGAGATTTCAAGGGCGCCACCTGCTGGTAGATTTAGTAAATCGCAGTCCAAAAAATATAAAGTGCAACACTCGCAGGACAATGCAGTTTCTACAGTAAGGCTAGTTTCACACTAGCGTCGGGAACAACCCGTCGCTGCGCGTCGGGCCGACGTTCCCGACGCTAGTGTGGTCTCCGCCGCACCACGGGGGCAGCGGATGCATATTTCCCACGCATCCGCTGCCCCATTGTGATGTGCGGGGAAGTGCGGGGAGGTGGGGGCGGAGTTCCGACTGCGCATGCGCGGTCGGAAAAAGCGGACCGTCGGGAGCAAAAAACGTTACATGTAACGTTTTTTTCTCCCGACGGACCGCTACCATACGCCCAAACGCCGCCAAACGCATTCACCGTTTGGAAATGCGTCGCAAATGCGTCGCAAATGCGTCGCTAATGTTACTCTATGACGAAACAACGTATCCAGCAAAAACTTTTGCTGGATGCGGCGTTTCGCAAAAACGACGCATTTGCGACGTATTGCAGTTAACGCTAGTGTGAAAGTAGCCTTAGGAGGATGCATCTGGTTAATCAGGGAGTCTGGGACCCTCTGATGTCTATGGAGAGTCCTTCTAGCTACCAATATTCTGGTATCATTATCCAGAGCCTTAGTTAACCCATTCGCACACCGCCAGTGACATTTTAGTGCAGTTATAGTGCAGATCTGCAGTCTGGCTTTGCAGACAATAAGGAGTTAAAATGACAGATCGCCTCCTAATGCTCTCAGGCAGCGTTAACCCCTTGCTCCCTGCATTGATAAGCCACATTCCTCCCCCGAATCAATGGGCACAGACATGGGGAGCTCTCTCCCTGAGGACAATGTCCTGTCTGTAGGGTCTCTCTGAACTTGGGTGAAGGCTATAAATCAGGCAGGGCTGTGAATGCTGAGACATTGGCACTCTGAGCACATCCAGGGGGCAGTGCCAGGTATTGTGGGGAGCTCCGGGCTCCAGAGCAGGGTGCTGACAGCACGCAGGAAGCAGAAACACAACCCTGGGGGGTCATGCTGGGATCAGTAGTTCACAGACAGCCCTGTTGAGGAACCACTAGTCCCAGCATGCCCACCTGGCTTGCAATATTGTAATAATCACATATGAAGGGAGCAGACGGTTCCTGCCCTGAGGCTGGAGGACCCCGGTACCTTTATATACACATAGTCCATATATTCCCAGTTATGACCCCTATAAAGCTTAGGAGAGAAACTTGCAACATTGTAACAAGACTGAATCTGTGGATTGGATGGATGGATGGATGGATGGATGGATGGATGGATGGATGGATCTCGGTTCTACAGCATGTTGGCATGACAAGCGTGGCATGGAGGAGGGTACTCACACTGCTGTTGTGCCCCCCAGTCCAGTGCACCATGGCTTGGTTATGAGCCGAGTCTCCAGTCAGGGGGAAGCTGGTGCTGCTCAGTCTCATCTCCTCCATCCGGGCTCGGTTAAACCTTCCATCTTCCTTGGACCCTTTGCTATCAGATCTTCTGATCTTCTGCCCCTCCATAGGAAAGCTGGTGAGAGGGTCCTCCTCACTGGGGTCAGAAGGCAGCAGGATCTCCTTGCCAAGTCTGCTGACCCCAGATTGGTCTCTCCTCACCCTGGTCCACCACCTTCTGCTTTCCTTGCTCTCACCCCCAATATGAGCAGCTCTGGGGTCTTTCCTGCCAGGGCTACTTCTCCTGGTGGGGTGTAACGTCGGCTCCTGGTTGTCAGACCCTGGTTTGAGGTCTCCTGGCTCATTGCCACTGACAACCTGTGGTTGGAGGACTTCTTGCCTTTCTCCCTCATCATCTCCCCTTGAGTTCTGGAGAACTTCCCTGACCACCCTTGGGTGCCCCATGTCTCCCCTTAGTAATCCATGGTCCCTCTGCTGGATCCGGGTGTGACAGTGTCTGCAAGTGATGTCCCCACTGGTGGAAGAGGCACAGAGCAGATAGATCCACAGGCAGAATCCCACCAGGCTGGAGGAGCACAGAGCCAATCTTCTGAGGAGCTCCATCATGATGGTCCTGGGGTCCCTGTCTCTGCCCAGCTCAGTCTCATCTATGGCTGCAGCCTGTTGTTCTTGGGAAGAAAGGGAATGTCAGCCGAAAAGTGGAGAAGTGAAGTGAGCCCCCACATGGAGAGGAACCGAAGTGAAGCCGGAGTCCGGAGCCCCCAATGGAGCCGGTCAGGGAGATTCAGAAGCCGCCATCCGTCAGTCCGAGCAGCTTCACACCCAGCGGCATCTCCAGCGGCGGATCGCGGAGGCTTTACCGGGGTCTCATCAGAGCATCTTCCCAGGGCTTGGTGCGGAGAGCTGAATGGGGGCTCTGTGCGGGGGTCCTGCAGGCTGCAGACAGCTCCTCATCCCACCCACAGACAGCAGCTGCCGCCACAGATACACTGAGAGGATGTGATCAGCCAGATGCACGAAGGTGCGAGGCTGCTCCTCACTAGCTGCTGTCATCACTGTGAGCAAGACTCAGAGGAGCAGGTCCAGCCCCCAGCATGGCAGGGGGAGCAGAGACATCTGGGGGAGCAGGTCCAGCCTCCAGCATGGCAGGGGGAGCACAGACATCTGGGGGAGCAGGTCCAGCCTCCAGCATGGCAGGGGGAGCACAGACATCTGGGGGAGCAGGTCCAGCCTCCAGCATGGCAGGGGGAGCACAGACATCTGGGGGAGCAGGTCCAGCCTCCAGCATGGCAGGGGGAGCAGAGACATCTGGGGGAGCAGGTCCAGCCCCCAGCATGGCAGGGGGAGCAGAGACATCTGGGGGAGCAGGTCCAGCCTCCAGCATGGCAGGGGGAGCACAGACATATGGGGGAGCAGGTCCAGCCTCCAACATGGCAGGGGGAGCAGAGACATCTGGGGGAGCAGGTCCAGCCTCCAGCATGGCAGGGGGAGCACAGACACCTGGGGGAGCAGGTCCAGCCTCCAGCATGGCAGGGGGAGCACAGACATCTGGGGGAGCAGGTCCAGCCTCCAGCATGTCAGGGGGAGCACAGACATCTGGGGGAGCAGGTCCAGCCTCCAGCATGTCAGGGGGAGCAGAGACCTCTGGGGGAGCAGGTCCAGCCTCCAGCATGGCAGGGGGAGCACAGACATCTGGGGGAGCAGGTCCAGCCTCCAGCATGTCAGGGGGAGCACAGACATCTGGGGGAGCAGGTCCAGCCTCCAGCATGTCAGGGGGAGCAGAGACCTCTGGGGGAGCAGGTCCAGCCTCCAGCATGGCAGGGGGAGCACAGACATCTGGGGGAGCAGGTCCAGCCTCCAGGATGGCAGGGGGAGCAGAGACATCTGGGGGAGCAGGTCCAGCCTCCAGCATGGCAGGGGGAGCAGAGACATCTGGGGGAGCAGGTCCAGCCTCCAGCGTGGCAGGGGGAGCAGAGACATCTGGGGGAGCAGGTCCAGCCTCCAGCATGGCAGGGGGAGCAGAGACATCTGGGGGAGCAGGTCCAGCCTCCAGCATGGCAGGGGGAGCACAGACATCTGGGGGAGCAGGTCCAGCCTCCAGCATGGCAGGGGGAGCAGAGACATCTGGGGGAGCAGGTCCAGCCTCGAGCATGGCAGGGGGAGCAGAGACATCTGGGGGAGCAGGTCCAGCCTCCAGCATGGCAGGGGGAGCAGAGACATCTGGGGGAGCAGGTCCAGCCTCCAGCATGGCAGGGGGAGCAAAGACATCTGGGGGAGCAGGTCCAGCCTCCAGGATGTCAGGGGGAGCAGAGACATCTGGGGGAGCAGGTCCAGCCTCCAACATGGCAGGGGGAGCACAGACATCTGGGGGAGCAGGTCCAGCCTCCAGCATGGCAGGGGAACACAGACATCTGGGGGAGCAGGTCCAGCCTCCAGGATGGCAGGGGAGCACAGACATCTGGGGGAGCAGGTCCAGCCCCCAGCATGTCAGGGGGAGCAGAGACATCTGGGGGAGCAGGTCCAGCCTCCAACATGGCAGGGGGAGCACAGACATCTGGGGGAGCAGGTCCAGCCTCCAGCATGGCAGGGGAACACAGACATCTGGGGGAGCAGGTCCAGCCCCCAGCATGGCAGGGGGAGCACAGACATCTGGGGGAGCAGGTCCAGCCTCCAGGATGGCAGGGGGAGCAGAGACATCTGGGGGAGCAGGTCCAGCCTCCAGCATGTCAGGGGGAGCAGAGACATCTGGGGGAGCAGGTCCAGCCTCCAGCATGGCAGGGGGAGCAGAGACATCTGGGGGAGCAGGTCCAGCCTCCAACATGGCAGGGGGAGCACAGACATCTGGGGGAGCAGGTCCAGCCTCCAGCATGGCAGGGGGAGCAGAGACATCTGGGGGAGCAGGTCCAGCCTCCAGCATGGCAGGGGGAGCAGAGACATCTGGGGGAGCAGGTCCAGCCCCCAGCATGTCAGGGGGAGCAGAGACATCTGGGGGAGCAGGTCCAGCCTCCAGCATGGCAGGGGGAGCAGAGACATCTGGGGGAGCAGGTCCAGCCTCCAGCATGGCAGGGGGAGCACAGACATCTGGGGGAGCAGGTCCAGCCTCCAGCATGGCAGGGGGAGCAGAGACATCTGGGGGAGCAGGTCCAGCCTCCAGCATGGCAGGGGGAGCAGAGACATCTGGGGGAGCAGGTCCAGCCCCCAGCATGGCAGGGGGAGCAGAGACATCTGGGGGAGCAGGTCCAGCCTCCAGCATGGCAGGGGGAGCACAGACATCTGGGGGAGCAGGTCCAGCCTCCAACATGGCAGGGGGAGCAGAGACATCTGGGGGAGCAGGTCCAGCCTCCAGCATGGCAGGGGGAGCACAGACATCTGGGGGAGCAGGTCCAGCCTCCAGCATGTCAGGGGGAGCACAGACATCTGGGGGAGCAGGTCCAGCCTCCAGCATGTCAGGGGGAGCAGAGACCTCTGGGGGAGCAGGTCCAGCCTCCAGCATGGCAGGGGGAGCAGAGACATCTGGGGGAGCAGGTCCAGCCTCCAGGATGGCAGGGGGAGCAGAGACATCTGGGGGAGCAGGTCCAGCCTCCAGCATGGCAGGGGGAGCAGAGACATCTGGGGGAGCAGGTCCAGCCTCCAGCGTGGCAGGGGGAGCAGAGACATCTGGGGGAGCAGGTCCAGCCTCCAGCATGGCAGGGGGAGCAGAGACATCTGGGGGAGCAGGTCCAGCCTCCAGCATGGCAGGGGGAGCACAGACATCTGGGGGAGCAGGTCCAGCCTCCAGCATGGCAGGGGGAGCAGAGACATCTGGGGGAGCAGGTCCAGCCTCGAGCATGGCAGGGGGAGCAGAGACATCTGGGGGAGCAGGTCCAGCCTCCAGCATGGCAGGGGGAGCAGAGACATCTGGGGGAGCAGGTCCAGCCTCCAGCATGGCAGGGGGAGCAAAGACATCTGGGGGAGCAGGTCCAGCCTCCAGGATGGCAGGGGAGCACAGACATCTGGGGGAGCAGGTCCAGCCCCCAGCATGTCAGGGGGAGCAGAGACATCTGGGGGAGCAGGTCCAGCCTCCAACATGGCAGGGGGAGCACAGACATCTGGGGGAGCAGGTCCAGCCTCCAGCATGGCAGGGGAACACAGACATCTGGGGGAGCAGGTCCAGCCTCCAGGATGGCAGGGGAGCACAGACATCTGGGGGAGCAGGTCCAGCCCCCAGCATGTCAGGGGGAGCAGAGACATCTGGGGGAGCAGGTCCAGCCTCCAACATGGCAGGGGGAGCACAGACATCTGGGGGAGCAGGTCCAGCCTCCAGCATGGCAGGGGGAGCACAGACATCTGGGGGAGCAGGTCCAGCCTCCAGCATGGCAGGGGAACACAGACATCTGGGGGAGCAGGTCCAGCCCCCAGCATGGCAGGGGGAGCACAGACATCTGGGGGAGCAGGTCCAGCCTCCAGGATGGCAGGGGGAGCAGAGACATCTGGGGGAGCAGGTCCAGCCTCCAGCATGTCAGGGGGAGCAGAGACATCTGGGGGAGCAGGTCCAGCCTCCAGCATGGCAGGGGGAGCAGAGACATCTGGGGGAGCAGGTCCAGCCTCCAACATGGCAGGGGGAGCACAGACATCTGGGGGAGCAGGTCCAGCCTCCAGCATGGCAGGGGGAGCAGAGACATCTGGGGGAGCAGGTCCAGCCTCCAGCATGGCAGGGGGAGCAGAGACATCTGGGGGAGCAGGTGTTGGAATAAGTTTAAATGCAACAACTCCATTCCTGTTGTAGTCTGCATTGAATGTCTATGAGTGTTCATTTGTCAGCTATGCTGTGATTGTTAAAGTTTGTTAAAAAAAAAAAAAAAAGGTCTGAGGACACTCACTGATTGCATCAGTCTGCTGCTGTTTCCTTCACAGAGAGACATGTGTTACATGGACTAGATTATATCGGTAGTTACTGTCAAAGCTTTCTTATTTTGTTCCAGTTCAAGCTGCATATATTAAACACAGTTTGCCTTACGTTGGATTCTGCTGCTTATATGAAGTAACACGCGCTGCTGTGGTAATACTCCGGCTAACAGGTTATGGGCCCAGCCACCGGAAAGTAAATGGTAAAAAGCCCAGTCACCGGAATAAGCAGCGAGCCAAGCGCAGACAGCACAGAGGAACCCCCGGAATACAAGGACACCGGAACGCAAAGGTACCGCAGTGTACAGAGCACCGGACAGCGCAGCTTAAAGGGCCAGTAACAAACAAAAAAAAAAGAGGTACAAGAGACAAGAATGTCTACAGAAAGGAATGCAGTGAAGTACACAGTGCCAAGTCTCACAAATCACAATTACAGCTCCTGGAAATTCAAGGTAAAGATGTTACTTATAAGAGAGGGTACATGGAAATGTATTGAACAGCCTGTGCCTGACCCAGTACCGGGTGATTGGCTAGAGACTGATCAGAAAGCACAAAGCACTATTTCCCTCAGCATAGATGATAACCAGATTGTACATGTATGCAAATGTGATACTGCAAAGAAAATGTGGGAAGAATTACAGAAAGTGCATGAAAGGTCAAATCTCAGCAATAAGCTATATCTTATGAGAAAGCTGTATCAGTCTAAATTAAGTGATGGCCAGCATATGCAGGACTATATCAGAAACACCCTAGAGATTGTGGAGCGCCTAAGGGGTATTGGTGAAGAAATTAAAGATTTTCATGTTGCTGCATTACTATTAAGTGGTCTTCCAGAAAGTTATGACACGCTTGTGACTGCATTAGATGCCAGACCAGATGATGAACTCACACTAGAATATGTGAAAGGGAAACTTGCAGATGAATACAAGAGAAAGTCAGAGACTATTAGCAATAATATATGCAAAGCAGAAACAGCATTAAAGACACAGTACTTTTCTAAAGCTCAGAGTCATTTAAAGGAAACTCGTGAATGTTTTGTCTGTAAAAAGCCTGGTCACCTTAAAGCAGACTGCAGAGTGTGGAAAGCAAGAATGAATCAGTTTAAAAAGCAGGACAGTCATCAAAAGGTTAAAACAGCTGTAAAGAAGGAAGATGCATGTATTGCGACTGCATTTGGGGTCAGCACAAGCCCATATGCAAACCATGTTTGGTGTATTGACTCTGGAGCGACTGCTCACATGACACGTGATAAGGATTTCTTCATTAATCTAGATGAAAGCAAGTCTGAAAAGGTAATTTTAGCTAATGGTCACTATATGACATCAGAAGGAATAGGAGATGGTTATTTCCATTGTCAAGTTCAATCCTCAGCACAAGTCAGAAAAATCCCAGTTAAAGACGTGCTGTATGTTCCCAAACTTGAAAGTAACCTTTTATCTGTAAAGAAGCTTGCACAACAAGGAAATATAGTTACATTTAAGGATGACAGATGCATCATTTCAAAGAAGGGTCATACCCTTGCCGAAGGAAAAATCAAAGATGAACTTTATCAGCTGAAATGCAATGAAACTGTTTACAGTGCTAGACAAGATTTTCATAAGGACTGTATTCATGTGTGGCACAGACGCCTAGGCCACAGAGATCCAGAAGCAGTAAAGAAACTAGCTCAACTTGCAAATGGTATTGCAATCAACCAGTGTAATCAAACAATGAAGTGCACAAGTTGCCTAAAAGGGAAAATGTCCAGAAAATCGTTTCCTAAAGTAAGCACTACTAAATCTGCACAGATACTGGATTTGATACATACAGATGTGTGTGGTCCAATGAGTGTTCTTACTCCCAGCAAGAAGAGATATTTTCTCACATTCATTGATGATTATTCCAGATATACTGTTACTTACCTACTTCAAAGTAAAGATGAAGTTCCACAGAAACTTGAAGAATATCTTGCTGCAGTTCTTAACAAATTTGGAAGAATACCAAAGGTACTGCGAGCAGATAATGGAACTGAATATACAAGTGGTAAAGTGCAAACCATCCTGAAAAAGAATGGAATCGTGTTCCAGACAACCGTTCCATACAACCCAGAGCAGAATGGCACAGCAGAGAGAAAGAACCGAACTCTTTGTGAAAGTGGAAGAAGTATGCTATTTGATGGAAACCTACCTACAACATATTGGGGAGAAGCCATCATGACTGCTACCTATCTTCAAAATCGACTGCCAAGTAAAGCTACAAGTAAAACTCCATATGAGCTATGGAACTGTGAGAAGCCCAACCTGAAGCATCTCAGGATATTCGGAAGCAAAACTTTTGTGCATGTTCCCAAAGAAAAACGTTCTAAGTGGGAATCTCATGCAAAGGAAGGAGTTCTTGTGGGGTACAGTGAAACTCAGAAAGGATACAGAATCCTGCATCCACAGACCAACACAGTAACAATCAGCAGAGATGTAGTGATTGATGAAAACTCAGTATCGCTCAAATTTCATGAGGTTACGCAAATAATTCAACCTAAGGAACAAGAATTTCAGTCAGTGATTCCAGACATTGAAGAGAATCTCAAAGAAAATACTGAAGTCTGGATATGCTCTGAAAGTACTGAAAAAGAAACAGAAGAACCAAGCCAACCTCAGGAGATCAGAAGATCAGAAAGATCAAATAAAGGAATTCCAGCTAAACGCCTTTCTTATATGGTCAGATCAATTCCAGAAGAAGAGCCACAGTCATGGCAGGAAATGCAAAAACTGCCTATTCATAAGAAGCAAAAATGGATAAAAGCTGCTGATGAAGAAATGGAATCCCTTCATAAGCTCAAAACATGGGAGCTCACAGAGCTACCTCAAGGCAAGAAAGCAATTGGATGTAAGTGGGTCTTTAAGAACAAATATGACTCCGAAGGTAATATTCACCGTTTTAAAGCAAGATTGGTCGCAAAAGGATATTCACAAAAATATGGTGAAGATTATGATGCTACTTTTGCTCCAGTTGCCAAGCAAACTACATTCAGAACTTTATTATCCATAGCTGCTGTTCAGCAGATGAAAGTAAGACATTTTGACATCAAAACAGCCTTTCTACATGGAGACATTGAAGAAGAGCTGTACATGACTCAACCAGAAGGCTATGTTAAAAGGGGTAAAGAGAACCTTGTTTGCAGAATGCAAAAATCTCTCTATGGCCTTAAGCAATCAGCAAGAGCATGGAACACTAAGATGAACAAAGTGTTAATCGACGAAGGATTTAAAAGGTCTCAAGCGGATCCATGTTTGTATACAAAAAGTGTATCACAAGATTGGATGTATGTTATTCTATATGTGGATGATGTAATAATAGCGCATCAAGAAGAGAGAGAAATTTCAAAACTAGGTCAAATTCTGAACAAGCATTTCGAGACCAAGGATCTTGGAGATGTGACATACTATTTGGGAATCCAAATCCAGAGAGAGGAAGATGGAAGTTTTCTTCTTAATCAAAATTCTAAAATCTCCACAGTTCTAAACCAGTTTGGAATGTCAGAAGCCAAAGGCATATTAACTCCAATGGATCCATCTTACCTAAAATTGGAAGGAGAAGAAGATCTGCTACCCACAAATGACAGTTACAGACAAGCAGTGGGGGCACTTCTATACATAGCAACCACAACCCGTCCAGATATCTCAGCCACAGTGGGAATTCTCTGCCGACGTGTAAGCAAGCCACGCCAAAGAGATTGGAATGCAATTAAGAGACTTCTTCAGTATCTTAAGGCAACCCAAGAGTTAAGTCTAAAGATTTCTGCATCAGGAGATCTAATTCTCAGAGGATATGTAGATGCAGATTGGGCTGGAGACTCAAGTGATCGAAGATCAACAAGTGGTTACTTGTTCAAGTTAGGACACACTTCAATCTCATGGTCGAGTAGAAAACAAGTGTCAGTTGCATTGTCTTCTACAGAAGCAGAATATACATCAGCTGCTCATGCAAGTCAAGAGTTAATTTGGTTGAAGCAACTTTTGGAAGAATTCGGCAAACCACTAGCTGAACCAACTGTTATCTATGAGGACAACCAAGGATGTATCAAGCTCGCCAGCAGTGAAAGGATAAGTGCAAGAACAAAGCACATTGATGTTAAACATCATCACTTGCGTGACTTAGTAGAGCGTGAAGTTCTAAAGTTTGTTTACTGTGAATCTGACAAGATGTTAGCAGATGTTTTGACAAAGCCATTGTCAAGAGCCAAGTTTGAAGAATTCAGAACTGCAATGGGACTAACAGGATAAGCAGTTGTTGAGTGGGGGTGTTGGAATAAGTTTAAATGCAACAACTCCATTCCTGTTGTAGTCTGCATTGAATGTCTATGAGTGTTCATTTGTCAGCTATGCTGTGATTGTTAAAGTTTGTTAAAAAAAAAAAAAAAGGTCTGAGGACACTCACTGATTGCATCAGTCTGCTGCTGTTTCCTTCACAGAGAGACATGTGTTACATGGACTAGATTATATCGGTAGTTACTGTCAAAGCTTTCTTATTTTGTTCCAGTTCAAGCTGCATATATTAAACACAGTTTGCCTTACGTTGGATTCTGCTGCTTATATGAAGTAACACGCGCTGCTGTGGTAATACTCCGGCTAACAGCAGGTCCAGCCCCCAGCATGTCAGGGGGAGCAGAGACATCTGGGGGAGCAGGTCCAGCCTCCAGCATGGCAGGGGGAGCAGAGACATCTGGGGGAGCAGGTCCAGCCTCCAGCATGGCAGGGGGAGCACAGACATCTGGGGGAGCAGGTCCAGCCTCCAGCATGGCAGGGGGAGCAGAGACATCTGGGGGAGCAGGTCCAGCCTCCAGCATGGCAGGGGGAGCAGAGACATCTGGGGGAGCAGGTCCAGCCTCCAGCATGGCAGGGGGAGCACAGACATCTGGGGGAGCAGGTCCAGCCTCCAGCATGTCAGGGGGAGCAGAGACATCTGGGGGAGCAGGTCCAGCCTCCAGCATGGCAGGGGGAGCAGAGACATCTGGGGGAGCAGGTCCAGCCCCCAGCATGGCAGGGGGAGCACAGACATCTGGGGGAGCAGGTCCAGCCTCCAGCATGGCAGGGGGAGCACAGACATCTGGGGGAGCAGGTCCAGCCTCCAGGATGGCAGGGGGAGCAGAGACATCTGGGGAGCAGGTCCAGCCTCCAGCATGGCAGGGGGAGCAGAGACATCTGGGGGAGCAGGTCCAGCCCCCAGCATGGCAGGGGGAGCAGAGACATCTGGGGGAGCAGGTCCAGCCTCCAGCATGGCAGGGGGAGCAGAGACATCTGGGGGAGCAGGTCCAGCCTCCAGCTTGGCAGGGGGAGCACAGACATCTGGGGGAGCAGGTCCAGCCTCCAGCATGGCAGGGGAAGCACAGACATCTGGGGGAGCAGGTCCAGCCTCCAGCATGGCAGGGGGAGCACAGACATCTGGGGGAGCAGGTCCAGCCTCCAGCATGGCAGGGGGAGCACAGACATCTGGGGGAGCAGGTCCCACCTCCAGCATGGCAGGGGGAGCACAGACATCTGGGGGAGCAGGTCCAGCCTCCAGCATGGCAGGGGGATCACAAACATCTGGGGGAGCAGGTCCAGCCTCCAGCATGGCAGGGGGAGCACAGACATCTGGGGGAGCAGGTCCAGCCCCCAGCATGGAAGGGGGAGCAGAGACATCTGGGGGAGCAGGTCCAGCCCCCAGCATGGCAGGGGGAGCACAGACATCTGGGGGAGCAGGTCCAGCCTCCAGCATGGCAGGGGGAGCACAGACATCTGGGGGAGCAGGTCCAGCCTCCAGCATGGCAGGGGGAGCAGAGACATCTGGGGGAGCAGGTCCAGCCTCCAGCATGGCAGGGGGAGCACAGACATCTGGGGGAGCAGGTCCCACCTCCAGCATGGCAGGGGGAGCACAGACATCTGGGGGAGCAGGTCCAGCCTCCAGCATGGCAGAGGGAGCACAAACATCTGGGGGAGCAGGTCCAGCCTCCAGCATGGCAGGGGGAGCAGAGACATCTGGGGGAGCAGGTCCAGCCTCCAGCATGGCAGGGGGAGCAGAGACATCTGGGGGAGCAGGTCCCACCTCCAGCATGGCAGGGGGAGCACAGACATCTGGGGGAGCAGGTCCAGCCTCCAGCATGGCAGAGGGAGCACAAACATCTGGGGGAGCAGGTCCAGCCTCCAGCATGGCAGGGGGAGCAGAGACATCTGGGGGAGCAGGTCCAGCCTCCAGCATGGCAGGGGGAGCAGAGACATCTGGGGGAGCAGGTCCAGCCTCCAGCATGGCAGGGGGAGCACAGACATCTGGGGGAGCAGGTCCAGCCTCCAGCATGGCAGGGGGAGCACAGACATCTGGGGGAGCAGGTCCAGCCTCCAGCGTGGCAGGGGGAGCACAAACATCTGGGGGAGCAGGTCCAGCCTCCAGCATGGCAGGGGGAGCACAGACATCTGGGGGAGCAGGTCCAGCCCCCAGCATGGCAGGGGGAGCAGAGACATCTGGGGGAGCAGGTCCAGCCCCCAGCATGGCAGGGGGAGCACAGACATCTGGGGGAGCAGGTCCAGCCTCCAGCATGGCAGGGGGAGCACAGACATCTGGGGGAGCAGGTCCAGCCTCCAGCATGGCAGGGGGAGCAGAGACATCTGGGGGAGCAGGTCCAGCCCCCAGCATGGCAGGGGGAGCACAGACATCTGGGGGAGCAGGTCCAGCCTCCAGCATGGCAGGGGGAGCACAGACATCTGGGGGAGCAGGTCCAGCCTCCAGCATGGCAGGGGGAGCACAGACATCTGGGGGAGCAGGTCCCACCTCCAGCATGGCAGGGGGAGCACAGACATCTGGGGGAGCAGGTCCAGCCTCCAGCATGGCAGAGGGAGCACAAACATCTGGGGGAGCAGGTCCAGCCTCCAGCATGGCAGGGGGAGCAGAGACATCTGGGGGAGCAGGTCCAGCCTCCAGCATGGCAGGGGGAGCAGAGACATCTGGGGGAGCAGGTCCCACCTCCAGCATGGCAGGGGGAGCACAGACATCTGGGGGAGCAGGTCCAGCCTCCAGCATGGCAGAGGGAGCACAAACATCTGGGGGAGCAGGTCCAGCCTCCAGCATGGCAGGGGGAGCAGAGACATCTGGGGGAGCAGGTCCCACCTCCAGCATGGCAGGGGGAGCACAGACATCTGGGGGAGCAGGTCCAGCCTCCAGCATGGCAGAGGGAGCACAAACATCTGGGGGAGCAGGTCCAGCCTCCAGCATGGCAGGGGGAGCAGAGACATCTGGGGGAGCAGGTCCAGCCTCCAGCATGGCAGGGGGAGCAGAGACATCTGGGGGAGCAGGTCCAGCCTCCAGCATGGCAGGGGGAGCAGAGACATCTGGGGGAGCAGGTCCAGCCTCCAGCATGGCAGGGGGAGCACAGACATCTGGGGGAGCAGGTCCAGCCTCCAGCATGGCAGGGGGAGCACAGACATCTGGGGGAGCAGGTCCAGCCTCCAGCGTGGCAGGGGGAGCACAGACATCTGGGGGAGCAGGTCCAGCCTCCAGCATGGCAGGGGGAGCACAGACATCTGGGGGAGCAGGTCCAGCCTCCAGCGTGGCAGGGGGAGCACAGACATCTGGGGGAGCAGGTCCAGCCTCCAGCATGGCAGGGGGAGCACAGACATGTGGGGGAGCAGGTCCAGCCCCCAGCATGGCAGGGGGAGCACAGACATCTGGGGGAGCAGGTCCAGCCTCCAGCATGGCAGGGGGAGCACAGACATCTGGGGGAGCAGGTCCAGCCTCCAGCATGGCAGGGGAGCAGAGACATCTGGGGGAGCAGGTCCAGCCTCCAGCGTGGCAGGGGGAGCAGAGACATCTGGGGGAGCAGGTCCAGCCTCCAGCATGGCAGGGGGAGCAGGGACATCTGGGGGAGCAGGTCCAGCCTTCAGCATGGCAGGGGGAGCACAGACATCTGGGGGAGCAGGTCCAGCCTCCAGCATGGCAGGGGGAGCACAGACATCTGGGGGAGCAGGTCCAGCCTCCAGCATGGCAGGGGGAGCAGGGACATCTGGGGGAGCAGGTCCAGCCTTCAGCATGGCAGGGGGAGCACAGACATCTGGGGGAGCAGGTCCAGCCTCCAGCTTGGCAGGGGGAGCAGGGACATCTGGGGGAGCAGGTCCAGCCTCCAGCATGTCAGGGGAGCACAAACATCTGGGGGAGCAGGTCCAGCCTCCAGCATGGCAGGGGGAGCACAGACATCTGGGGGAGCAGGTCCAGCCTCCAGCTTGGCAGGGGGAGCAGGGACATCTGGGGGAGCAGGTCCAGCCTCCAGCATGTCAGGGGAGCACAAACATCTGGGGGAGCAGGTCCAGCCTCCAGCATGTCAGGGGAGCACAAACATCTGTGGGAGCACGTCCAGCCCCCAGCATGGCAGGGGGAGCAGAGACATCTGGGGGAGCAGGTCCAGTCTCCAGCATGGCAGGGGGAGCACAGACATCTGGGGGAGCAGGTCCAGCCTCCAGCATGGCAGGGGGAGCACAGACATCTGGGGGAGCAGGTCCAGCCTCCAGCATGGCAGGGGGAGCACAGACATCTGGGGGAGCAGGTCCAGCCTCCAGCTTGGCAGGGGGAGCAGGGACATCTGGGGGAGCAGGTCCAGCCTCCAGCATGGCAGGGGGAGCACAAACATCTGGGGGAGCAGGTCCAGCCTCCAGCATGGCAGGGGGAGCACAGACATCTGGGGGAGCACGTCCAGCCCCCAGCATGGCAGGGGGAGCAGAGACATCTGGGGGAGCAGGTCCAGTCTCCAGCATGGCAGGGGGAGCACAGACATCTGGGGGAGCAGGTCCAGCCTCCAGCATGGCAGGGGGAGCACAGACATCTGGGGGAGCAGGTCCAGCCTCCAGCATGGCAGGGGGAGCAGAGACATCTGGGGGAGCAGATCCAGCCTCCAGCATGGCAGGGGGAGCACAGACATCTGGGGGAGCAGGTCCAGCCTCCAGCATGGCAGGGGAACACAGACATCTGGGGGAGCAGGTCCAGCCTCCAGCATGGCAGGGGGAGCACAGACATCTGGGGGAGCAGGTCCAGCCTCCAGCATGGCAGGGGGAGCACAGACATCTGGGGGAGCAGGTCCAGCCTCCAGCATGGCAGGGGGAGCACAGACATCTGGGGGAGCAGGTCCAGCCTTCAGCATGGCAGGGGGAGCAGAGACATCTGGGGGAGCAGGTCCAGCCTCCAGCATGGCAGGGGGAGCAGAGACATCTGGGGGAGCAGGTCCAGCCTCCAGCATGACAGGGGGAGCAGAGACATCTGGGGGAGCAGGTCCAGCCTCCAGCATGGCAGGGGGAGCAGAGACATCTGGGGGAGCAGGTCCAGCCTCCAGCATGGCAGGGGGAGCACAGACATCTGGGGGAGCAGGTCCAGCCTCCAGCATGGCAGGGGGAGCAGAGACATCTGGGGGAGCAGGTCCAGCCTTCAGCATGGCAGGGGGAGCACAGACATCTGGGGGAGCAGGTCCAGCCTCCAGCATGGCAGGGGGAGCAGAGACATCTGGGGGAGCAGGTCCAGCCCCCAGCATGGCAGGGGGAGCAGAGACATCTGGGGGAGCAGGTCCAGCCTCCAGCATGGCAGGGGGAGCACAGACATCTGGGGGAGCAGGTCCAGCCTCCAGCATGGCAGGGGGAGCAGAGACATCTGGGGGAGCAGGTCCAGCCTCCAGCATGGCAGGGGGAGCACAGACATCTGGGGGAGCAGGTCCAGCCTCCAGCATGGCAGGGGGAGCACAGACATCTGGGGGAGCAGGTCCAGCCTCCAGCATGGCAGGGGGAGCACAGACATCTGGGGGAGCAGGTCAAGCCTCCAGCATGGCAGGGAGAGCAGAGACATCTGGGGGAGCAGGTCCAGCCTCCAGCATGGCAGGGGGAGCAGAGACATCTGGGGGAGCAGGTCCAGCCTCCAGCATGGCAGGGGGAGCACAGACATCTGGGGGAGCAGGTCCAGCCTTCAGCATGGCAGGGGGATCACAGACATCTGGGGGAGCAGGTCCAGCCCCCAGCATGGCAGGGGGAGCAGAGACATCTGGGGGAGCAGGTCCAGCCTCCAGCATGGCAGGGGGAGCACAGACATCTGGGGGAGCAGGTCCAGCCTCCAGCATGGCAGGGGGAGCACAGACATCTGGGGAACAGGTCCAGCCCCCAGCATGGCAGGGGGAGCAGAGACATCTGGGGGAGCAGGTCCAGCCTCCAGTGTTGTGAACTCTATTTTTGGGCTCCCTCTAGTGGTCACAAGCGGTACTGTGTAGTGTTGTCTTTCTGCAGGTTGGCTGCATCAGCTGGTTCGTTATCCTTGGTTGGTTTCCTATTTAGCTCTCCTGGATATTCAGTTCCTTGCCTGCTATCAATGTATTCAGAGCTCTTCAGATTCCTTGTGACTACCTTTCTCCCAGTCTCTCCAAGACAAGCTAAGTTTTTGTTTGTTATCAGCATTCATCATGTTTTTTTGTCCAGCTTGCTAAAATGTGATTCTCTCGCTTGCTGGTTGCTCTAGGGGACTGAGTTTCTCCCCCCACACCGTTAGTTGGTGTGGGAGTTCTTGAAATCTCGGTGTGGATATTTTGTAAGGGTATTTTACTGACCGCATAGACACCTTTGCTATTTTCTGCTATCTAGTATTAGTGGGCCTCATTTGCTGAATCTGTTTTCACCCCTGTGTATGTGCCTTCCTCTTACCTCACCGTTAATATTTGTTGGGGGCTTCTATATCTTTGGGGTTTATTTCTCTGGAGGCAAGAGAGGTCTTTCTTTCTCTCTAGGGGTAGTTAGTTCCTCAGGCTGGCTCGAGACGTCTAGGATTTTAGGCACGTTCACCGGCTACCTCTAATGTGTTTGGATAGGTTCAGATTTGCGGTCAGTCCAGTTTGCCACCTCCCTAGAGCTTGTCCTATGTTTAGTTTCTTAGCTGGAGTAATTTGTGATCCTCAACCACTAAGGATCATAACAGTATAGCAGGCCTAAAAGTGTTTAATGCATCGCAGAAGTGGGATAAAAAGAAGACCTGAGTACATTTTTTTTTTTCTCTCCCGCTTTTCCTTTGCTGCAGTCTGTTTAGCTTCTTTCATCCCCTTGAACTCTGGGTGGTTTTGAGCTCAGCTGCAGACATAAACATTCAGACTTTGAATTCTAGTGTGGATCATCTTACTGCACGGGTGCAAAGTATTCAGGATTTTGTTATTCATAGCCCTATGTCAGAACCAAAGATACCCATTCCTGAGTTGTTTTCTGGAGATAGATCTAGGTTTATGAATTTTAAGAATAATTGTAAGTTATTTCTATCTCTGAGACCTCGTTCCTCTGGTAATTTCGCTCAGCAAGTTAAGATTGTTATCTCCTTGTTGCGTGGCGACCCTCAGGATTGGGCTTTCTCTCTGGCGCCAGGAGATCCTGCATTGCTTAATGTAGATGCATTTTTTCTGGCTCTTGGACTACTTTATGAGGAGCCTAATCTTGAGAATCAGGCAGAAAAAGCGTTGTTGGCTATCTCTCAAGGTCAGGATGACGCAGAGGTGTATTGTCAAAAATTTCGGAAATGGTCGGTGCTTACTCAATGGAATGAGTGTGCCCTGGCTGCAAATTTCAGAGAAGGTCTTTCTGAAGCCATTAAGAATGTTATGGTGGGGTTTTCCACCCCTACAAGTCTAAGTGATTCTATGGCTTTAGCCATTCAGGTTGATCGGCGTTTGCGGGAGCGCAAATCTGCTCATCCTTTGGCGGTATTTTCGGAACAGAGACCTGAGTCTATGCAATGTGACCGAACTCTGACCAGAATTGAGCGACAAAGTCATAGACGTCAAAATGGGTTGTGCTTTTACTGTGGTGATTCTACTCATGTTATCTCAGCATGCTCTAAACGCTTAAAAAAAATCACTAAACCTGTCACCATTGGTACTATACAGCCTAAATTTATTTTGTCTGTTATTTTGATTTGTTCTTTGTCGTCCTACTCGGTTATGGCTTTTGTGGATTCGGGTGCTGCCCTGAATCTGATGGATTTGTCGTTTGCCAGGCGCTGTGGTTTTGTCCTGGAGCCTTTGGAATTTCCTATTCCTCTGAGGGGAATTGATGCTACGCCATTGGCTGAGAATAAGCCTCAGTATTGGACGCAAATGACAATGTGCATGACTCCCGTACATCAGGAGGTGATTCGCTTTCTCGTTCTGCATAATTTGCATGATGTTGTCGTTTTGGGTCTGCCATGGCTGCAGGCTCATAATCCAGTTTTAGATTGGAAAGCTATGTCACTGTCAAGTTGGGGTTGTCAGGGAATTCATGGCGATACTCCGTTGGTGTCTATTGCTTCTTCCACTCCTTCTGACGTCCCTGAGTTTTTGTCTGACTATCAGGATGTATTTGATGAGCCCAGGTCCAGTGCCCTGCCCCCTCATAGGGATTGTGACTGTGCTATTAATTTAATTCCTGGTAGTAAATTCCCTAAGGGACGACTTTTTAATTTGTCTATACCAGAGCATGCCGCGATGCGGAGTTATATAAAGGAGTCTTTGGAGAAGGGACATATTCGTCCATCCTCATCCCCTCTTGGTGCAGGATTTTTTTTTGTGGCCAAGAAGGACGGGTCTTTGAGACCTTGTATAGATTATCGTCTTCTGAATAAAATCACAGTCAAATTTCAGTATCCTTTGCCACTATTGTCTGATTTGTTTGCTCGGATTAAGGGTGCCAGTTGGTTCACCAAGATAGATCTCCGTGGTGCGTATAACCTTGTGCGCATTAAGCAGGGAGATGAATGGAAAACAGCATTTAATACGCCCGAAGGCCATTTTGAGTAATTGGTGATGCCTTTTGGACTCTCTAATGCTCCTTCTGTGTTTCAGTCCTTCATGCATGACATCTTCCGAGAATATCTGGATACATTTATGATTGTTTATCTGGATGACATTTTGGTCTTTTCTGATGATTGGGAGTCCCATGTGAAGCAGGTCAGGATGGTGTTTCAGGTCCTGCGTGTTAATGCTTTATTTGTGAAGGGCTCAAAATGCCTCTTCGGAGTACACAAGGTTTCCTTTTTGGGTTTTATTTTTTCTCCTTCTACTGTGGAGATGGATCCAGTCAAGGTCCAGGCTATTCATGACTGGACTCAGCCCACGTCTGTTAAGAGTCTTAAGAAGTTCTTGGGTTTTGCTAATTTTTACCGTCTTTTCATCGCTAATTTTTCTAGCGTGGTTAAACCTTTGACGGATTTGACCAAGAAGGGTTCTGATGTGACTAATTGGTCTCCTGCGGCCGTGGAGGCCTTTTGGGAGCTGAAGCACCGGTTTTCTTCAGCTCCAGTCTTATGTCAGCCAGATGTCTCTCTCCCCTTCCAGGTTGAGGTTGATGCTTCTGAGATTGGAGCAGGGGCTGTTTTGTCGCAGAGAAGTTCTGATGGCTCTGTGATGAAGCCATGTGCTTTCTTTTCAAGAAAATTTTCACCTGCCGAGCGGAATTATGATGTTGGTAATCGGGAGTTGTTGGCTATGAAGTGGGCATTTGAGGAGTGGCGACATTGGCTCGAGGGAGCTAAACATCGTGTGGTGGTCTTGACTGATCACAAGAATCTGATTTACCTCGAATCTGCCAAGCGCCTGAATCCTAGACAGGCTCGTTGGTCGTTCTTTTTCTCCCGTTTCAACTTCGTGGTCTCATACCTGCCTGGTTCGAAGAACGTGAAGGCTGATGCACTTTCTAGGAGTTTTGTGCCTGACTCTCCGGGAGTTGCTGAGCCGGCTGGTATTCTTAGAGAGGGAGTGATTTTGTCTGCCATTTCCCCAGATTTGCGACGAGTACTGCAGAAATTTCAGGCGGATAGACCTGACCGTTGTCCACCAGAGAGACTGTTTGTCCCGGATAGATGGACCAGCAGAGTTATTTCCGAGGTTCATTCTTCGGTGTTGGCGGGTCATCCTGGGATTTTTGGTACCAGAGATTTGGTGGCTAGGTCCTTCTGGTGGCCTTCCTTGTCGCGGGATGTGCGTTCCTTTGTGCAGTCTTGTGGGATTTGTGCTCGGGCTAAGCCTTGCTGTTCTCGTGCCAGCGGTTTGCTTTTGCCTTTGCCTGTCCCGAAAAGGCCTTGGACGCACATTTCCATGGATTTTATTTCGGATCTTCCAGTATCTCAGAAAATGTCTGTCATCTGGGTGGTGTGTGATCGTTTTTCCAAGATGGTCCACTTGGTGCCCTTGCCTAAGTTGCCTTCCTCCTCCGATTTGGTTCCTCTATTTTTTCAGAATGTGGTTCGCTTGCACGGCATTCCTGAAAATATTGTGTCTGATAGAGGATACCAGTTTGTGTCCAGGTTGTGGCGGACTTTTTGTGCTAAGATAGGCATTGATTTGTCTTTTTCGTCTGCCTTCCATCCTCAGACTAATGGCCAAACCGAGCGAACTAATCAGACGTTGGAAACTTATTTGAGATGTTTTGTTTCCGCTGATCAGGATGATTGGGTGACTTTTTTGCCGTTGGCCGAGTTTGCCCTTAATAATCGGGCTAGTTCTGCTACTTTGGTTTCGCCTTTTTTCTGCAATTCTGGTTTCCATCCTCGTTTTTCCTCGGGTCAGGTTGAGTCTTCTGACTGTCCTGGGGTGGATTCTGTGGTGGATAGGTTGCAGCAGATTTGGAACCATGTGGTGGACAATTTGAAGTTGTCACAGGAGAAGGCTCAGCGCTTTGCCAACCGCCGCCGTGGTGTGGGTCCCCGACTTCGCGTTGGGGATTTGGTATGGCTGTCTTCTCGGTATGTTCCTATGAAGGTCTCCTCTCCTAAGTTCAAGCCTCGCTTCATCGGTCCTTATAAGATCTTGGAAATCCTTAACCCGGTGTCTTTTCGTTTGGATCTCCCAGCATCGTTTGCCATTCATAATGTGTTCCATAGGTCTTTGTTGCGGAGGTATGTGGTGCCTGTGGTTCCTTCTGTTGAGCCTCCTGCTCCGGTGCTGGTCGAGGGCGAATTGGAGTACGTGGTGGAGAAGATTTTGGATTCTCGTATCTCTAGACGGAGGCTTCAGTATTTGGTTAAGTGGAAGGGCTATGGTCAGGAGGATAATTCCTGGGTTGTCGCCTCTGATGTTCATGCGGCCGATTTGGTTCGTGCCTTCCACGCTGCTCATCCTGATCGCCCTGGGGGTCTTGATGAGGGTTCGGTGACCCCTCCTCAAGGGGGGGTTACTGTTGTGAACTCTATTTTTGGGCTCCCTCTAGTGGTCACAAGCGGTACTGTGTAGTGTTGTCTTTCTGCAGGTTGGCTGCATCAGCTGGTTCGTTATCCTTGGTTGGTTTCCTATTTAGCTCTCCTGGATATTCAGTTCCTTGCCTGCTATCAATGTATTCAGAGCTCTTCAGATTCCTTGTGACTACCTTGCTCCCAGTCTCTCCAAGACAAGCTAAGTTTTTGTTTGTTATCAGCATTCATCATGTTTTTTTGTCCAGCTTGCTAAAATGTGATTCTCTCGCTTGCTGGTTGCTCTAGGGGACTGAGTTTCTCCCCCCACACCGTTAGTTGGTGTGGGGGTTCTTGAAATCTCGGTGTGGATATTTTGTAAGGGTTTTTTACTGACCGCATAGACACCTTTGCTATTTTCTGCTATCTAGTATTAGTGGGCCTCATTTGCTGAATCTGTTTTCACCCCTGTGTATGTGCCTTCCTCTTACCTCACCGTTAATATTTGTTGGGGGCTTCTATATCTTTGGGGTTTATTTCTCTGGAGGCAAGAGAGGTCTTTCTTTCTCTCTAGGGGTAGTTAGTTCCTCAGGCTGGCTCGAGATGTCTAGGATTTTAGGCACGTTCACCGGCTACCTCTAATGTGTTTGGATAGGTTCAGATTTGCGGTCAGTCCAGTTTGCCACCTCCCTAGAGCTTGTCCTATGTTTAGTTTCTTAGCTGGAGTAATTTGTGATCCTCAACCACTAAGGATCATAACACTCCAGCATGGCAGGGGGAGCACAGACATCTGGGGGAGCAGGTCCAGCCTCCAGCATGGCAGGGGGAGCACAGACATCTGGGGGAGCAGGTCCAGCCTTCAGCATGGCAGGGGGAGCACAGACATCTGGGGGAGCAGGTCCAGCCTCCAGCATGGCGGGGGGAGCAGAGACATCTGGGGGAGCAGGTCCAGCCTCCAGCATGGCAGGGGGAGCAGAGACATCTGGGGGAGCACGTCCAGCCCCCAGCATGGCAGGGGGAGCAGAGACATCTGGGGGAGCAGGTCCAGCCTTCAGCATGGCAGGGGGAGCACAGACATCTGGGGGAGCAGGTCCAGCCTCCAGCATGGCGGGGGGAGCAGAGACATCTGGGGGAGCAGGTCCAGCCTCCAGCATGGCAGGGGGAGCAGAGACATCTGGGGGAGCACGTCCAGCCCCCAGCATGGCAGGGGGAGCAGAGACATCTGGGGGAGCAGGTCCAGCCTCCAGCATGGCAGGGGGAGCACAGACATCTGGGGGAGCAGGTCCAGACTCCAGCATGGCAGGGGGAGCACAGACATCTGGGGGAGCAGGTCCAGCCTCCAGCATGGCATGGGGAGCACAGACATCTGGGGGAGCAGGTCCAGCCCCCAGCATGGCAGGGGGAGCACAGACATCTGGGGGAGCAGGTCCAGCCTCCAGCATGGCAGGGGGAGCAGAGACATCTGGGGGAGCAGGTCCAGCCTCCAGCATGGCGGGGGGAGCACAGACATCTGGGGGAGCAGGTCCAGCCTCCAGCATGGCAGGGGGAGCAGAGACATCTGGGGGAGCAGGTCCAGCCTCCAGCATGGCGGGGGGAGCACAGACATCTGGGGGAGCAGGTCCAGCCTCCAGCATGGCAGGGGGGAGCAGAGACATCTGGGGGAGCAGGTCCAGCCCCCAGCATGGCAGGGGGAGCACAGACACCTGGGGGAGCAGGTCCAGCCTCAGGTGATGCCCTCAGGTGATGGCTCCTCAGGTGATGGCTCCTCAGGTGATGGCTCCTCAGGTCATTGGTCCTCAGGTGATGCCCTCACTCACTGTCTCTGTGCTTCCTCATTTGGATCTTCATGGAGAACAGTTTATCTATTTTTTTTGCGGTAAAATCTTCACGGCTCGGGGGTGCATGTACAGATGACTGTGCAGGTCAAACGACGGCCGTTTCGCGCTGCTCTAGCGCTTCAACAGTTTGTGAGAGGACGGACATGACGCCAGAAGAAGTACCTGCCGAAGCAAGACTCCTCCCTGCCCCACTCCGCCCACCCACCACACAAGACACTAAAAACAGTTAAAAACAAGTAGAAAACCTATGCGCCTCTTATAAAATAATCAGCTTATATGAATCACAAGATATAAATATTATTACTGAATTTGAGAAAGCTATCTCCCCACAGCGGGGATCATCCTATGCCCATCATTCTCAGGTCCAGACCTCAACCAGTTCCGGAACTCCACAGGTAAATTATCATAAGTAACACTTCCACCAACAAATAATAAGAACGAATTGGGACACAGTTCTGCCGAGGAACATTACCCAATATACTTGGTACATAGTAACAATAAACCAGAAGAGGGACAATTAGCATTTTTGTTATTATACTTAGTGAGGGTAATCCGCCCCCTCCCATTCCCTTGTAGTGATGTCTCTCCTACAAGCAATATTAGTGGCTCATTTACAGGAAGATCGACATGTCTATCCTGTTGTTCAGTCCTAGCGGACCCATCGCCCCAGTTTGCATTATCCATCTAGCTTCTTTTCTCAGCAGCTGATTGTGGAGATCCCTCCTCTCTCAGACAGCGTCAATCCCAGCAAAGGACATAACTCTGGGGTTCCCCCCATGGGCTTCTCGGATATGGTGAATGAGCCTAGGGACCCCTTTACCAGATGTCACAGAATTAAAATGTTCCCTAAATCGTATATAAAGGTGCCGTATAGTTTTGCCTATATAAAACCGCCCACACGGGCAGAAAAGCACATATACAACGTAATCCGTTTTGCATGATATGAAGTGAGTTACTCTATGAGTGATGGGTCCTATGTTCAAGACCCGCTCTGTAACATGGAACTTACAATATGAACAGTGTCCACATCGATAATTACCCTTGGGGCACCTTTCTGTAACCAATTGTTTGTTTTTTCTTTTGTGATGCGATTCCGCACCAACAAATCCCTTACTGTCGTACTGCGTCTTTGGAAATTAGAGGGCCCCTAGCCGATGTACCAGCTAGATCTGTATCTCTTTCCAACACATGCCAATTCTTCCTAATGGCGGCTCGTATGTGTTGGTCCATTGGGCCGTATTGGAAACTGTCAGAGTTCCCAATGGCAGGGACTCAGGTAAAAACGGACTAGCTCTAGGAAGATGGAATCTCAGATGACCGCGATGCTGAACCTAACACGCAAATAATAGTAGCCGGGGGGCGTGCCTACGTTTTATCCCTAGACGTCTCGCACCAGCCGGAGATCTAGCTACCCCTAGTAGAGGAATACACAGACCTGACTTGCCTCCAGGGAAACCCCAAAAGTGATAGTAGCCCCCCACATATAATAACGGTTAGGTAAGAGGAAAACACGTACGCAGTATGAATATAGGTTCAGCAAAGAGAGGCCCTCTGACTAGATAGCAGAAAATACGAAAGAGGTCACCTCAAAACCCTAAAAAACCATCCTGAAATTACCTTTAACTCCGATATCAACTCATGACACCGGAGTAGTAATTTCAGATCACTAGAGCTTCCAGCAGCAAGAGAATATTAATGCGTGCTGGACAAAAAAACACAAAAATACAAAAGATCCAACTTAGCTGAATTGCAGACTTGGAGCAGGTAGCAAGCAACAGAGGTGCTCTGGTAACATTGATTGCCGGCACTAGAATGATTGAGAAGCCAAACTAAATAGGAAACTCCCAATTCCGGATGGGAACAGGTGCACTGGAAATAAAAGACAAAAGTAAGCCAGTACCACCAGTAGCCACCAGAGGGAGCCAAAAACAGAATTCACAACAGTACCCCCCCCCCTTAAGGAGGGGGCACCGAACCCTCATGAGAACCACCAGGGCGATCTGGATGCGCCCTATGAAAGGCGCGGACCAAATCAGAGGCATGAACATCAGAGGCAGTCACCCAAGAATTATCTTCCTGACCGTATCCCTTCCATTTAACCAAATATTGAAGTCTCCGTCTGGAAACGCGAGAGTCCAAAATCTTTTCCACAACATACTCCAATTCACCCTCCACCAGCACAGGAGCAGGAGGCTCAACAGAAGGAACAACCGGTACCTCGTACCTCCGCAACAACGACCGATGGAAGACATTATGAATGGCGAAAGATGCTGGTAGGTCCAAACGAAAAGATACAGGATTAAGAATCTCCAAAATCTTATAAGGACCTATGAACCGAGGTTTAAACTTAGGAGAAGAGACCTTCATAGGGACAAAACGAGAAGACAACCACACCAAGTCCCCAACACGAAGACGACCCACACGACGATGACGATTAGCAAACTGTTGAGTCTTCTCCTGAGACAACTTCAAATTGTCCACCACATGACTCCAAATCTGGTGCAGTCTATCCACCACAGTGTCCACTCCAGGGAAATCCGAAGATTCCACCTGACCAGATGAAAAACGAGGGTGAAACCCTGAATTGCAAAAGAAAGGAGAAACCAGAGTGGCAGAACTGGCCCGATTATTAAGGGCAAACTCTGCCAACGGCAAAAAGGCGACCCAATCATCCTGATCAGCAGACACAAAACACCTCAAATAAGTCTCCAAGGTCTGATTAGTTCGCTCCGTCTGGCCATTAGTCTGAGGATGGAATGCAGACGAGAAAGACAAATCAATGCCCATCCTGGCACAGAACGCTCGCCAGAACCTAGACACAAATTGAGATCCCCTGTCAGAAACGATGTTTTCCGGGATACCATGTAAACGAACCACATTCTGAAAAAACAAAGGAACCAACTCCGATGAAGAAGGCAATTTGGGCAAGGGTACCAAATGAACCATCTTAGAAAAACGGTCACACACCACCCAAATGACGGACATTTTCTGAGAAACCGGGAGGTCCGAGATAAAGTCCATAGAGATGTGCGTCCACGGCCTCTTCGGAATAGGCAAGGACAACAACAATCCACTAGCCCGAGAACAGCAAGGCTTAGCCCGAGCACAAACATCACAAGACTGTACAAAAGTACGCACATCCTGAGACAGGGAAGGCCACCAGAAGGACCTGGCCACCAAATCTCTGGTACCAAAAATTCCAGGGTGGCCTGCCAACACAGAAGAATGAACCTCCGAGATGACTCTACTGGTCCACTCATCTGGAACAAAGTCTCCCAGACGGACAACGATCAGGCCTATCAGTCTGAAACTCCTGCAAAGCACGTCGCAAGTCTGGGGAGACAGCAGACAAAATCACCCCATCCTTAAGGATACCCGTAGGCTCAGAATCACCAGAGGAGTCAGGCTCAAAACTCCTAGAAAGGGCATCTGCCTTCACATTTTTTGAACCCGGCAAGTATGAAACCACAAAATTAAACCGGGAGAAAAACAACGACCAGCGCGCCTGTCTAGGATTCAGACGCCTGGCAGACTCAAGGTAAATCAGATTCTTGTGATCAGTCAAGACCACCACCTGATGTCTAGCACCCTTAAGCCAATGACGCCACTCCTCAAATGCCCACTTCATAGCCAAGAGCTCCCGATTAACGACATCATAATTTCGCTCGGCGGGCGAAAACTTTCGAGAGAAGAATGCACATGGTCTCATCACTGAGCAATCGGGACTTCTCTGCGACAAAACCGCCCCCGCTCCAATCTCGGAAGCATCTACCTCGACCTGAAAAGGGAGCGAAACATCAGGCTGGTGCAACACAGGGGCAGATGAAAAGCGGCGCTTAAGCTCCCGAAAGGCCTCCACAGCCGCAGAGGACCAATTGGCAACATCAGCACCCTTCTTAGTCAAATCAGTCAGAGGCTTAGCAACACTTGAAAACCCAGTTATAAATCGACGATAGAAATTAGCAAAGCCCAAGAATTTCTGAAGACTCTTCAGGGAAGTAGGCTGCGTCCAATCACAAATAGCCCGAACCTTGACAGGATCCATCTCAACAGAAGAAGGGGAAAAAATGTACCCCAAAAAAGAGATCTTCTGAACCCCAAAAATACACTTTGAACCCTTTACAAACAAAGAATTGGCCCGCAAAACCTGAAAAACCTTCCTAACCTGTTGAACATGCGACTCCCAGTCATCCGAAAAAATCAAAATATCATCCAAATACACAATCATAAATTTATCCAGGTATTTACGGAAAATATCATGCATAAAGGACTGAAAGACTGAAGGGGCATTAGAAAGACCAAAAGGCATTACCAAATACTCAAAATGGCCCTCGGGCGTATTAAATGCAGTTTTCCACTCATCTCCCTGCTTAATCCGCACCAAATTATACGCACCCCGAAGATCAATCTTAGAGAACCACTTTGCCCCTTTAATACGAGCAAATAAATCAGTCAATAGTGGCAAAGGATACTGGTATTTGACTGTAATCTTATTCAACAGACGATAATCAATACAGGGCCTCAGGGAGCCATCTTTTTTACCCACGAAAAAAAAACCTGCTCCTAAAGGGGATGAGGATGGACGGATATGTCCCTTTTCCAAGGACTCCTTAATATACTCTCGCATAGCAGCATGCTCAGGCACAGACAGATTGAACAAACGACCCTTAGGAAACTTGCTGCCAGGAATCAAGTCTATAGCACAATCACAATCCCTGTGAGGGGGGAGAGAACTAAGTTTTGGCTCCTCAAAAACATCACAATAGTCAGACAAAAATGCCGGAACTTCAGAGGGAGTAGATGAAGCAATGGAAACCAAAGGTACTTCCCCATGAGCCCCCTGGCATCCCCAGCTTAACACAGACATTGTTTTCCAGTCAAGGACTGGATTATGAGTTTGCAACCATGGCAATCCAAGCACTAAGACATCATGCAAGTTATGCAACACAAGGAAGCGAATCACCTCCCGATGGTCAGGAGTCATACACATAGTCACTTGTGTCCAGAATTGTGGTTTATTCCTAGCCAATGGTGTGGAGTCGATACCCTTCAAAGGGATAGGAACTTCCAAAGGCTCTAGGCTAAACCCACAGCGCCTGGCAAAGGACCAATCCATAAGACTCAAGGAAGCGCCAGAATCCACATAGGCATCCACGGTAAAAGATGATAATGAACAAATCAAAGTTACAGACAAAATAAACTTAGACTGTAAAGTGCCAATTGCAAAAGACTTATCAACCTTTTTTGTACGTTTAGAGCATGCTGATATAACATGAGCAGAATCACCACAGTAGAAGCACAACCCATTTTTAAAATTTTTGACAATATATTTCAGCTTCATCATGCCCTTGAGAGAGGGCTATCAAGGCTTTTTCAGCCTGAATCTCCAAATTAGGTTCCTCATAGAGCAACCCCAGTGCCAGAAAAAACGCATCCACATTGAGCAGCGCAGGATCCCCTGGTGCCAATGCAAATGCCCAATTCTGGGGGTCACCCCGCAACAAGGAAATAACAATTTTAACCTGCTGAGCGGGGTTTCCAGCGGAGCGAGATCTCAGAGAAAGATACAATTTACAATTGTGCTTAAAATTCAAAAAACGAGATCTATCTCCAGAAAAAAAACTCAGGTATAGGAATCTTGGGTTCAGACATAGGAGCATGTATAACAAAGTCTTGGATATTTTGAACTTTAGAAGCAAGAGTATTCAGGTTTGAAGCTAAACTCTGGATATCCATTTCTCAACAGCTGAGATCTGAGCCATTCAGGGGTTAAGAGGAGAGAAAAAAGCAGCAGATTGCAATTATGGCTAGACAGAACTTCTGAGTAAAAAAAAAAAAAAAGTGTCAGAAACTTCTTTTTTCTCTCTTTCTTCAGCCAATACCTTTAATACATTATGGCCGGCAATACTGTCAGAGTTCCCAATGCCAGGGACTCAGGTAAAAACGGACTAGCTCTAGGAAGATGGAATCTCAGATGACCGCGATGCTGAACCTAACACGCAAATAATAGTAGCCGGGGGGCGTGCCTACGTTTTATCCCTAGACGTCTCGCACCAGCCGGAGATCTAGCTACCCCTAGTAGAGGAATACACAGACCTGACTTGCCTCCAGGGAAACCCTAAAAGTGATAGTAGCCCCCCACATATAATAACGGTTAGGTAAGAGGAAAACACGTACGCAGTATGAATATAGGTTCAGCAAAGAGAGGCCCTCTGACTAGATAGCAGAAAATACGAAAGAGGACTTCGCGGTCACCTCAAAACCCTAAAAAACCATCCTGAAATTACCTTTAACTCCGATATCAACTCATGACACCGGAGTAGTAATTTCAGATCACTAGAGCTTCCAGCAGCAAGAGAATATTAATGCGTGCTGGACAAAAAAACACAAAAATACAAAAGATCCAACTTAGCTGAATTGCAGACTTGGAGCAGGTAGCAAGCAACAGAGGTGCTCTGGTAACATTGATTGCCGGCACTAGAATGACTGAGAAGCCAGACTAAATAAGAAACTCCCAATTCCGGATGGGAACAGGTGCACTGGAAATAAAAGACAAAAGTAAGCCAGTACCACCAGTAGCCACCAGAGGGAGCCAAAAACAGAATTCACAACAGGAAACAAAATGTAAACCTTTTTTCTTTTTTATCTCGTATCTCCCAGGTATTTGTACGACTTTCCTCATTCGTTCTGCTTACTGTTTCTCGCCAGACTTTATTGGGATATCCTCTCTTTCTTAATCTCTGGCCTAGTTCTTGTGATTGTGTCTCAAAGCCTTCTTGGGTATTATTGGCCCTACGTGTTCTCAAAAGTTGGCTATATGGCAATGAGCGTTTTGTGTGAGTGGGGTGATAACTATCATAGTGCGTGACTGAATTAGTAGCTACCGGTTTCCGATACAGGGAGGTGCGTACTTCCCCCTCCTCAATTTTTATTGACACATCTAGAAAATCTAACTGGGATCCCCCAAAAGAGGACGTGAAGGACATTCCCTGTTGTGAACTCTGTTAGTGGGCTCCCTCTTGTGGTCACAACTGGTACTGTGTGAGTGTTGTCTTTGGGCTCCCTCTGGTGGTTTTATCTTCCTGCAGGTTGGAGACAGGATCAGCTGTCTCGTTATCCACCAGTGAGGTTTGCTATTTAGCTCAGCTGCAACTTCACTTGTTGCCTGCTGTCAATGTGTTCAGACCTATTCTGATTTCATCTGACTACGTTTGGTCTCAGTCTTTCCAAGACAAGCTAAGTTTTGCTTTTCAGTTTTGTTTCTCATCACTTATCAATATGTGCTCTGTGTATGATGAGTTTAATCCAGCTTGCTAACATGTGATTTTCTGCTTGCTGGTAGCTCTGGGGTTCAGACTTGCTCCCCTCACACCGTTAGTTGGTGTGAGGGCTCGCGCATTCTCTGAGTGGATTTTTAGAGGGTTTTTTACTGACCGCATAGATCCCCTTTCTATTTTCTGCTATCTAGTATTAGCGGGCCTCCTTTGCTGAATCTGATTCATCTCTGTGTTTGTACTTTCCCCTTAACTCACCGTTATTATCTGTGGGGGGCTTTTCTATATCTTTGGGGTCATTTCCCTGAGGCAAGGGAGGTCTTGCTTTCTCTCTAGGGGTAGCTAGTTTCTCAGGCTGCGTCGAGACGTCCAGGATTTTAGGCACGTTCACCGGCTACCTTTAGTGTGTTGGTTAGGATCAGTTTTGCGGTCAGTCCAGTTACCACCCCCCCAGAGCTGGTCTATTGTTTAGTACTTAGCAGGTCAGGTTTTCGGATCCTCAGCCACTGGGATCATAACAGTACAGCAGGCCAAGTGTTAATGCATTGCAGAAGCGGGATAAAGAGAAGCCTGGAGTTTTTTTGTTTTTTTTTCTCCTCCTCTGCTGCAGTGTGTCTAGCTTGTCTAGCTTCTCTCCTCCCCTTAATCTTTGTGTGGCTTTGAGTTCAGCTGCAGACATGGATATTCAAAGTTTGACTTCTAGTGTTGATCATCTTGCTGCAAGGGTTCAAAGTATTCAGGATTTTGTTGTTCGCAGTCCTATGTCAGAGCCGAAAATACCTATTCCTGAGTTATTTTCTGGAGATAGATCTAAGTTTCTGAATTTTAAGAACAATTGTAAGTTGTTTCTCTCTTTGAAACCTCGTTCCTCTGGTGATTCCGCTCAGCAGGTTAAAATTGTTATTACCTTCTTGCGTGGCAACCCTCAGGATTGGGCCTTCGCACTGGCGCCAGGAGATCCTGCATTGCTTAATGTGGATGCGTTTTTCCTGGCGCTTGGAATGCTCTATGAGGAACCTAATCTTGAGAACCAGGCAGAAAAGGCTTTGTTGGCTCTCTCTCAGGGTCAAGATGAAGTAGAGGTGTATTGTCAGAAATTTCGTAAGTGGTCGGTGCTTACTCAGTGGAATGAGTGTGCTCTGGCTGCAAATTTCAGAAAAGGTCTTTCTGAAGCCATTAAAGATGTCATGGTGGGGTTCCCCACGCCTGTTAGTCTGAATGATTCCATGACTTTGGCCGTTCAGATTGATCGGCGTTTGTGGGAGCGCAAACCAGCGCACCATTTGGCGGTGTTTTCTGAGCAGAGACCTGAGTCTATGCAATGTGATAGAATTCTGACCAGAAATGAACGGCAAAATTATAGACGTCAAAATGGGTTGTGTTTTTACTGTGGTGACTCTACTCATGTTATCTCAGCATGCTCTAAACGCACAAAAAAGATCGATAAATCTGTCACCATCGGTACTTTACAGTCTAAGTTCATTTTGTCTGTTACCTTGATTTGTTCCCTGTCTTACTACCCGGTTATGGCTTTTGTAGACTCGGGTGCTGCCCTGAGTCTAATGGATTTGTCATTTGCCAAGCGCTGTGGTTTTATCTTGGAGCCATTAAAATTCCCTATTCCACTAAGGGGAATTGATGCTACACCATTGGCTACGAATAAACCTCAGTACTGGACTCAGGTGACCATGTGCATGACTCCTGTTCATCAGGAGGTGATTCGCTTTCTTGTATTGCATAATTTGCATGATGTTGTCGTGTTGGGCCTGCCATGGTTGCAGACTCATAATCCAGTCCTGGATTGGAAAGCAATGTCTGTGTCAAGTTGGGGTTGTCAGGGGATTCATGATGATGCTCCTTTGGTGTCAATTGCTTCTTCCACTACTTCTGAGGTCCCTGCGTTTTTGTCAGATTACCAGGATGTATTTGATGAGCCCAAACTCAGTGCCCTACCTCCTCATAGGGATTGTGATTGTGCTATAAATTTGATTCCTGGTAGTAAGTTCCCTAAGGGACGACTTTTTAATTTGTCTGTGCCAGAACATGCTGCTATGCGGAGTTATATAAAGGAGTCTCTTGAGAAGGGACTTATTCGCCCGTCCTCTTCTCCTCTTGGTGCGGGGTTCTTTTTTGTGGCTAAGAAGGATGGCTCGCTGAGACCTTGCATTGATTATCGCCTTCTAAATAAAATCACAGTCAAATTTCAGTATCCTTTGCCTTTGTTATCTGATTTGTTTGCCCGGATTAGGGGCTCTAGTTGGTTCACCAAGATAGATCTTCGTGGTGCGTATAACCTTGTGCGTATCAAGCAGGGCGATGAATGGAAAACAGCATTTAATACGCCCGAAGGCCATTTTGAGTACTTGGTGATGCCTTTTGGACTCTCTAATGCTCCTTCTGTGTTTCAATCATTCATGCATGACATCTTCCGTGAATATCTGGATAAGTTCATGATTGTGTATCTGGATGATATTTTGGTCTTTTCTGATGATTGGGAGTCCCATGTGAAGCATGTCAGGATGGTATTTCAGGTTCTGCGGGCTAATGCCTTATTTGTGAAGGGCTCAAAATGTCTTTTTGGAGTCCAGAAGGTTTCTTTTTTGGGTTTCATTTTTTCTCCTTCTGCTATTGAGATGGACCCAGATAAGGTCAAGGCTATTCATGACTGGACTCAGCCTACATCTGTTAAAAGTCTTCAGAAGTTCTTGGGTTTTGCTAATTTTTACCGTCGCTTCATCGCCAATTTTTCTGGTGTTGTTAAGCCTTTGACGGATTTGACCAAGAAGGGTTCTGATGTGACTAATTGGTCTCCTGCGGCTGTGGAGGTTTTTCAGGAGCTGAAGCGCCGGTTTTCTTCTGCTCCAGTCTTGTGTCAGCCAGATGTCTCTCTTCCTTTCCAGGTCGAGGTGGATGCTTCGGAGATTGGAGCAGGAGCTGTTTTGTCGCAGAGAAGCTCTGATGGCTCTGTGATGAGGCCATGTGCTTTCTTTTCTAGAAAGTTTTCGCCTGCCGAGCGGAATTATGATGTTGGTAATCGGGAGTTGTTGGCAATGAAGTGGGCATTTGAGGAATGGAGACATTGGCTCGAGGGAGCTAAGCATCGTGTGGTGGTCTTGACTGATCACAAGAATTTGATTTATCTTGAGTCTGCCAAGCGCCTGAATCCTAGACAGGCTCGCTGGTCGTTGTTTTTCTCTCGCTTCGATTTTGTGGTCTCGTACCTGCCTGGCTCGAAGAATGTGAAGGCTGATGCTCTTTCTAGGAGTTTTGTGCCTGACTCCCCTGGAGATTCTGAGCCGGCTGGTATTCTCAGAGAGGGGGTGATTGTGTCTGCTATTTCCCCAGATTTACGACGTGTGCTGCAGAAATTTCAGGCAGACAGATCTGACCGGTGTCCACCGGGGAGACTGTTTGTCCCAGATAGATGGACCGGCAGAGTTATCTCCGAGGTTCATTCCTCAGTCTTGGCAGGTCATCCTGGAATTTTTGGTACCAGAGAGTTGGTGGCCAGGTCCTTTTGGTGGCCTTCTTTGTCGCGGGATGTGTGTTCCTTTGTGCAGTCCTGTGGGGTTTGTGCTCGGGCTAAGCCTTGCTGTTCTCGTGCCAGTGGGTTGCTTTTGCCCTTGCCTGTTCCGAAGAGGCCTTGGACGCACATTTCCATGGATTTTATTTCGGACCTTCCTGTCTCTGAGAGAATGACTGTCATCTGGGTTGTTTGTGATCGTTTCTCTAAGATGGTCCATTTGGTGCCCTTGCCTAAGTTGCCTTCATCTTCTGATTTGGTTCCGCTGTTTTTTCAGAATGTGGTTCGTTTGCATGGGATTCCTGAAAACATTGTGTCTGACAGAGGATCCCAGTTTGTGTCCAGGTTTTGGCGGACCTTTTGTGCTAAGATGGGCATTGATTTGTCTTTTTCGTCAGCCTTCCATCCTCAGACGAATGGCCAAACTGAGCGAACTAATCAGACCTTGGAGACCTATTTGAGATGTTTTGTTTCTGCTGATCAGGATGATTGGGTGACCTTTTTGCCATTGGCCGAGTTTGCCCTTAACAATCGGTCTAGTTCTGCTACTTTGGTTTCACCTTTTTTTTGTAATTCTGGTTTTCATCCTCGTTTTTCCTCGGGTCAGGTGGAGTCTTCTGAATGCCCTGGGGTGGATTCTGGGGTGGATAGGTTGCAGCGGATTTGGAACCATGTGGTGGACAACTTGAAGTTGTCACAAGAGAAGGCTCAGCGCTTTGCCAACCGCCGTCGCTGTGTGGGTCCCCGACTTTGTGTTGGGGATTTGGTGTGGTTGTCTTCTCGTTTTGTCCCGATGAAGGTTTCTTCTCCTAAGTTCAAGCCTCGGTTCATCGGTCCTTATAGGATTTTGGAAGTTATTAACCCTGTGTCATTTCGTTTGGACCTCCCAGTATCGTTTGCCATTCATAATGTGTTCCATAGGTCATTGCTGCGGAGGTATGTGGTGCCTGTGGTTCCTTCGGTTGAGCCTCCTGCCCCGGTGCTGGTTGAGGGAGAATTGGAATACGTGGTGGAGAAGATCTTGGATTCTCGTGTTTCAAGACGGAGGCTTCAGTATTTGGTTAAGTGGAAGGGCTATGGTCAGGAAGATAATTCCTGGGTTGTCGCCTCCGATGTTCATGCGGCCGATCTGGTTCGTGCCTTCCATGTAGCTCATCCTGATCGCCCTGGGGGTGTTGATGAGGGTTCAGTGACCCCTCCTCAAGGGGGGGGTACTGTTGTGAACTCTGTTAGTGGGCTCCCTCTTGTGGTCACAACTGGTACTGTGTGAGTGTTGTCTTTGGGCTCCCTCTGGTGGTTTTATCTTCCTGCAGGTTGGAGACAGGATCAGCTGTCTCGTTATCCACCAGTGAGGTTTGCTATTTAGCTCAGCTGCAACTTCACTTGTTGCCTGCTGTCAATGTGTTCAGACCTATTCTGATTTCATCTGACTACGTTTGGTCTCAGTCTTTCCAAGACAAGCTAAGTTTTGCTTTTCAGTTTTGTTTCTCATCAGTTATCAATATGTGCTCTGTGTATGATGAGTTTAATCCAGCTTGCTAACATGTGATTTTCTGCTGGCTGGTAGCTCTGGGGTTCAGACTTGCTCCCCTCACACCGTTAGTTGGTGTGAGGGCTCGCGCATTCTCTGAGTGGATTGTTAGAGTGTTTTTTACTGACCGCATAGATCCCCTTTCTATTTTCTGCTATCTAGTATTAGCGGGCCTCCTTTGCTGAATCTGATTCATCTCTGTGTTTGTACTTTCCCTTTAACTCACCGTTATTATATGTGGGGGGCTTTTCTATATCTTTGGGGTAATTTCCCTGAGGCAAGGGAGGTCTTGCTTTCTCTCCAGGGGTAGCTAGTTTCTCAGGCTGCGTCGAGACGTCCAGGATTTTAGGCACGTTCACCGGCTACCTTTAGTGTGTTGCTTAGGATCAGTTTTGCGGTCAGTCCAGTTACCACCCCCCCAGAGCTGGTCTATTGTTTAGTACTTAGCAGGTCAGGTTTTCGGATCCTCAGCCACTGGGATCATAACAATTCCCATGATGTTGTCATTAAGGTAACCAATAAATTCTACAAAATTCTCCTCTGATCCATCCCACACAAAGAACAGATCATCGACATATCTGAGGTACAGTTTGATGTGTTTTAGGAAAATGTTTTTGGCCGAATATATGTATGCTTCCTCAAAATTACCTAAATAAAGGTTAGCAAATGTACATGCTGCCGGAGTCCCCATGGCAGTACCAGCAATCTGAATGTACCAGAGGTCCATAAAGGTAAACGCATTACAAACAGACGCAGTATGACAGTAAGGGATTTGTTGGTGCGGAATCGCATCACAAAAGAAAAAACAAACAATTGGTTACAGAAAGGTGCCCCCAAGGGTAATTATCGATGTGGACACTGTTCATATTGTAAGTTCCATGTTACAGAGCGGGTCTTGAACATAGGACCCATCACTCAGAGTAACTCACTTCATATCATGCAAAACGGATTACGTTGTATATGTGCTTTTCTGCAAGTGTGGGCGGTTTTATATAGGCAAAACTATACGGCACCTTTAAATATGCAGCGCCCCAGAGTCCTGGTCGTTGCAGTAATGTCGCTCTGCCACTAAGGGGAGTGATGTTACGTCTGATTGCACTAAAGGAGTTTCTCTGACCAGGTAACACTCACACTACACTTCACACTCCGGCCACAAGGGGGGGTGGTTCTATCTAGTAGGCCACTCCTCACACTCTGGTAAAACTGGGGGTTGGACAGGAAGACAGAGAGAAGTAACTGGGAAGAGCTAGTGAGAGGACCTGTCAGGGATGGGATCCTGGCAGACTCCTAAGAGCAGAACTAACCAGTGAACAACGGGAATACAGTAAAGAGGAATTAGGACCAGAAGGAGTCGTGCTGTTAGACTGAGGCAACATCCTTCTGAGGCGCAAACAGTCGGTGGCCGGAACGCCGAGCAAGTAAGAGACTCTAAGTACTACTGCAAACCACGGCCGGACAGCCAGTTATAGGTTGGCTGTCTCACACAAATCACCTAAGCAGACAACGGAGGCAGCTGTGGGAGAGGGGCGACTCTAGGGTCCCGGAAGAACTCCAGGCCTACCCCGTCATACGGGTGCGTCCTACCCCGTCATACGGGTGCGTCCTACCATATCACCTGGGGGACGGAGAGAACGAATATCAGAGACAGGCAGAATCAGTTGTGAGGACTATCCCGGGAGCTCAGCAGGGAAGAACTACATCACCCAGCGCTAGAAGGTAGACACTGATTCCCACCTGAAAAGGGAACTCCTGATGTGCCTTTGGACCGGCCGGTCTCTGACAGCCCTGTTGACAGCACTCTGGACTGAGGACTCTAAAACCTTCAGTAAAGAGGTAAAGAGACTGCAACCTGGTGTCCTCGTTATTTACTACGACCTACACTGCACCGCAACATTACCATCGCATCTATCATTGTGCGCCCCTCAGCAGGGTCACGGACCGGGTCTAGCCACCGTGACAACCCCAGAGCATAGACTCAGAGGCCCGGTACCGGGTACCCCTCGGCCGTGCGGCAGTGGGGGCGCTACAACTTGGCGTCACGAACAGGATCTACTTAAGCCTGAAGAATCAGGTCATGTGTGCCTTGGAACTGTGATTTATTGTGCTTGGACTGTGTATTGCCATTTACCGCCAAAATTCGCCATTGCCGCGCACGGAGGGAGGAGCCTTAGCTTCGTGGGCGGAACCGGCCAAAAGAAGCGCGGAACGGAAAGCGCGGTAAGGCGCCAATCCCGGAAGAGGAACTCCGACCTCCAGCAGGTTAGTGGGAGGAAGGGACAGCCATGTCCGAGTCGGGAGGAGAGGAGGTGGCGGCCGCGGACGCAGGGGCAGCTCCGGTCCCCGCAGCGGGCGAAGCCGCGGCCCTAATACCACCACCGGTTTCCGCAGAACCCGCTGTTCCCCTCAGCCAGTCGGACACTGCCGCTAACACAAAAGCCATAATGCCCTTCTCTATGCCGTACCTGCCCGGAGCGGCCTGGCTCCCGCGATACTCTGGGGAGTCGCATATATTCACTGACTTTAAGGAAGGGCTCTGCAGCCTGCTCGAGTTCTATCCCCTGACAGAGCCTCAGAAGGTTCATATGATAACCGGCCAACTCTTTGGGGCGGCTCTGAGAGAATTGAAGTCCTGGCCCGCCGAGGATAAGGGAACTGCACAGCAGATTTTTGCAAAGCTTAAAGCCACCTTCGATACTCGCACTGCTACAGAAATTAAACTGACTTTCTATGGATGCAAACAGAGACCGCAGGATAGCTTATGGGACTATGCCCTTAATCTCCAGGAGGCGATGCGGGCCATTAAGCAGAGTGACCCCGGCAGCATGCAGGATGAGGATAAACTCCTGAAGGAGCGGTTCATTGAGGGGCTCCTGTGCAGTCACCAGCGGGGCCAATTGCACTTCCTGGCCATGCAAAATCCAGACTTGACTTTTGCGCAATTCAAAGATAAAGCTATCCAGGCATTGCAGGAGCGACAGCCCAGCCGCGCAATACCACCCAGGCGCCCCGCTCTCACATACCACCAGGAGGTGGCATCGGATACCCCAGTTGCCGTGGAGGCCGACGCCCAGAGCTTCGAGGACGACTCCCCTGCAGGACTCCGTCTTCAGATGCAGGAGCTGACCAAGAGCGTTGCTGCCCTAGCCCGGATGGTGCAGTCCCTACAGGAGGCCCCCAAGGAAAAGATCCAGCTAGCCTCCAGACCAGAAGATGTCCCCTGGACGCGACAGAGGAGGACCCCACCGACCAGAGGCCGGGACAGCGATCGCTTCCATCAGGACGGACGACCCATCTGCCGCCGCTGTCACCAGGTGGGCCACCTCGCAAGGTACTGTCCTTTAAACGAGCAACCCCTGGGGCAAAGGGCCAACCCCCAGGAGTAGGACGGTCAGGCCCGCAGCATTGGAGAACCAAGTATATTGGAGGACGACCAGTTCTCCCTGTAGTGGTTGATGGAATCCCCTTGAACGCTTTGCTGGACACTGGTTCTCAGGTGACGACTATACCTTACGTGCTTTATAAACGGTATTGGGAGGACACCGATATTACTCGTGGCCCTGACGATGATTTCACCATAATAGCCAGTAATGGTCAGCCGTTGCCACAAGTGGGGTATAAGGAGGTCACCATCAAGGTGGGGCGGGTGGAATTGAAAGCCCAAGGGATTGTGATTGTTGATATTGATCGTCGAGAATGTAATCCCATGATGACTCTTGGCACTAATGTTACAGAAAATTGTCTTGCAGAAGTTATTGTTTTGTTGCAACACGTGGCAGAAACCGCTGGCCACAGTGAGCAACGTGCCCTGCAGAAGGAAATCAGAGCTCTGATGCAGAGACAGCAGGTAGAGCTGACTGGTGGTGAGATTGGTCGTGTCACTGTGAGTGATTCAAACCCCATCGCGATACCCCCCAGGAGTGAAATGTTAATATGGTGTCGGGCAGCCATAGGCATCAGGGGAATGACTACCAGGCCTTGGTAGAACCCGTATATTCAGACAATAGGCCTACTATTCTGACAGCCCGGGGGGGTGGTCGACGTTCGCCAGGGGAGAGTGCCCGTATGTGTCCTCAATTGTGGGGAGGAAGAGGTTCACCTCACCAAGTATGCCACGCTCGCCAAATTGTTCACTGTTAATAATAGTGTGATACAGACACCTGAACCCTTGGTCCCGTCAAACGTGGCGGAGGACAACGGTTCTGCAGAGCACTCGAAAGACTGGTGTCGGGAATTGCATGTGGGCACTGACTCTACCCCATCCCATCAGAAACAGGGGGCCTACAGGGTGGTACACGAGTACGAGCATGTATTCAGCAAACACCCCTTAGATTTTGGGCAGGTGAAAGGGATCCAACATCATATCCCCACGGGAGATCATCGACCCATAAAAGAGAGATATCGCCCTGTACCCCCAGCTCATTACCAGTGTGCCAAGGACATGTTGCGGGAAATGAAGGAGGCTGGGGTGGTGAGAGACAGCTGTAGCCCCTGGGCAGCTCCGTTAGTCCTTGTTAAAAAGAAAGATGGTACAATGAGGATGTGTGTTGATTACAGGCAGTTGAATCGCATTACACATAAGGACGCATACCCACTGCCCAGGATAGAGGAGTCTCTGGCTGCCTTAAAGTCTGCTAACTACTTCTCTACCTTAGATCTCACCAGTGGGTACTGGCAGGTTCCTGTAGCGGAGGCGGACAAAGAGAAGACGGCCTTCACGACGCCAATGGGTCTCTGCGAATTCAATTACATGCCATTCAGATTGTGCAATGCTCCCGGGACGTTCCAGAGGATGATGGAGTGCTGCCTGGGGCACATGAACTTCGAAACCGTGCTGCTGTATTTGGATGATGTCATTGTCTTCTCTAAGACCTATGAAGATCATCTGAAGCACCTGGCCGAGGTGTTTGAAGCCCTGTCCAACTTTGGCTTAAAGGTGAAACCGTCCAAGTGTCATCTGCTGAAACCTAAAGTGCAATACCTGGGCCATGTGGTGAGTGCTGAAGGAGTGGCCCCAGACCCCGACAAGGTCACGGTGATCAAGAACTGGCCAAAGCCCAGTGACCTCCACGAAGTCCGGCAGTTCCTCGGGCTGGTAGGCTATTACCGGAGGTTCATTAAGGACTTCACCAAGAAGGCCGCACCCTTGCAAAACCTGTTGGTAGGCCAACCAAAGAAGACCAAGGGGAAGAACACCCCCTTTGATTGGAACGAGGAGCTGGAGGGATCCTTCACTTGTTTGAAGTCGGCACTGACGGGAGAAGAGGTACTGGCTTACCCCGAATACGACCAACCGTTTGTGCTGTACACAGATGCCAGCAATGTGGGATTAGGAGCCGTGCTGTCCCAGGTCCAGAAAGGCAAAGAAAGGGTGATCGCTTACGCCAGCAGGAAACTCCGTCCCACGGAAAGGAACCCTGACAACTACAGTTCCTTTAAGCTGGAATTCCTTGCCATCGTCTGGGCAGTGACAGAGAGGTTCAAACACTACCTGGCCTCCGCGAAATTCACCGTCTTCACGGATAACAATCCGCTAACGCATCTGGATACTGCCAAACTCGGGGCCTTGGAACAGCGGTGGATGGCCCGGCTGTCCAACTACGATTTCACCATCAAGTACCGGGCAGGACACCAGAATGCCAATGCCGATGCCTTGTCCCGAATGCCCAATTTGCCAGAAACGGGAGAAGACCCGGAGGCACTTGAAGAGGTGGAGCTGCCTGCGTTCCATCGCCCCAAAGCCACTCAGAACTCTCATCATGTGAAGAACAGGCACAGGAACCAACCGGATGCCACGCTGAATCCCCTGCCCCATCACGGGTGGGCGGAGACCCAGGATGGTGACCCCGCGGTCCGTCGGGTGAAAGAGCTCTTGACGCAGGCAGGGTTGCATCCTGGCCCAGATGATCCACAGGAAACCCAACAGCTGTGGAAGGGGAGAAGCAAACTGTTTATCCATGATGGCAATCTGTGCAGGAGGAGCATCGACCCACGTACTCATGAATTGGTGTGGCAGATAGTGGTGCCAAGGCGAGATGCGCCCATGATTCTGGGAGCCTACCACGGTGGAGCCGGACACTTCGGATGGAGGAAGCTAGAGAGGCTACTCCGAGGGAGGTTCTATTGGATTGGCATGAAGAGAGCCATTGAGAAGTGGTGCCGGGAGAGCGGTCCATGTAGCCTACGCAGGAAGGACCGTGGCAGCCAACAGGCTCCCCTGCAGCCTATCATCACCAAGCGGCCGCTCGAACTGGTCGCGCTGGATCATGTGAAGTTGACACCTAGCCGGTCAGGCTATATCTACGCTCTTACCATCGTAGATCACTACTCCAGATTTTTGGTGGTTGTACCTGTCAAGGATCTAACGGCCAGGACTGCCGCCAAGGCCTTCCAGCAGTACTTTTGTAGGCCCCATGGCTACCCGGAGAAGGTACTGACCGATCAGGGACCAGCATTCGAAGCAGAAGTGTTCCAAGAGTTCTGCCAACTGTACGGGTGTAAGAAGATCCGAACCACGCCGTACCATCCTCAAACCAATGGGATGTGCGAAAAGATGAACCAGGTGGTGATCGACTTATTGAAGACCTTGCCCGTAGAGGAACGGAACCTGTGGCCGACGAAGTTGCCTGATTTGGTGGATATCTACAATCACATCCCAGTAAATTCCACCAACTGTACTCCAGCATACCTAATGAGGGGAAGGCCTAGCCAGTTACCCGTTGATCTGGACATGGGGGTCCTAGTCCCCGAAGATACCTCACCAGATGCAGATTGGGATGCAGAAAGGCAGCGAAGGTACCGCAAAGTACAGGAGTGCGTGGAAAGAAGTCTCGCCCAGGCTAGGCAAAAACAAGAAAGGGACTACAACCAGCACGCTCCTGCGATTCCCCTGTCACCTGGTGAGCAAGTACTCAAACGAAAGAGGAGACTACACAAGCTCGATGACCAATGGGAAGCGGAACCGTATACCATCCTGCCATCCGATTTCGACAACACGAAGGTCTGTCTCATCAGCAAGGACAGAGGGGAGACCTCGACAGCGGTATCCAGGGATCACCTTAAGGTCTGCCCCGACAAGTTGAGAGAGAGGGACACGGCCCCAGGAATCTCCCCGCCGATGGAAAAGGAGAAGATGATGCATACCGTCCTTGGTGACTTTCCCCAGTCCTGGACTCAGATAAATCAGGCCATCGTGGTACCTGTTCTAATGTTTCAACAGCCGGACCCACCAGAAACAATGGTGGTACCAGATAATCCGGCCCCGCAACCTCAACAAGCCTTACCTGAAGATGCCATGCCAACCGTTGAACCGGCAAATCCTCCCTCTGCTAGCGGTGAATCTGCTGTACCCACTGTTGATAGCAGCAGCTCTGAGAATTCCAGCCTGCCAGTGCTACCCAGACTCACTAGAAGTGTAGCTAGAAGACAGTGCACTACACCAGCGGTAGCAAGCACATTGGGCCCTGTTAGGCCAATAGCAACCCCTGCGCTGCGAAGGTCCACACGCAGCACTCAAAATCAAACTCCCCTCCGCTACAAAACTTGGAGGTATTGATAAGGGCTGCTATCTAGTTGAAAATGTTTGTGTACATATCTTTTGTTACAGGTTGTAAAATGGACAATAGAGTAATGGACGGTGAATTGCTCAAAAACTTTCCAAAGGTGGGACCCCTTTGTTTACCCGGGGTCCCCGCTGTTTCAACCACTGAACTGAGAGTCATAAACTGTGCATGACCTAACTTTCGCAACGTTCAAGAGTCCTCACCTCCCATAAAGGGAAGCACTGTTATGTTTAATTGTTTATGTTATTTCAAAATTTTGTGTGTTTTCTGTTAACATGTATTGTTGTTCTTGTTTTCCCAGTCCGGGAGTACTGGATTTAACCGGGGGGGAGTGCAGCGCCCCAGAGTCCTGGTCGTTGCAGTAATGTCGCTCTGCCACTAAGGGGAGTGATGTTACATCTGATTGCACTAAAGGAGTTTCTCTGACCAGGTAACACTCACACTACACTTCACACTCCGGCCACCAGGGGGGGTGGTTCTATCTAGTAGGCCACTCCTCACACTCTGGTAAAACTGGGGGTGGGACAGGAAGACAGAGAGAGAAGTAACTGGGAAGAGCTAGTGAGAGGACCTGTCAGGGATGGGATCCTGGCAGACTCCTAAGAGCAGAACTAACCAGTGAACAAAGAGGCAATAGGACCAGAAGGAGTCGTGCTGTTAGACCGAGGCAACATCCTTCTGAGGCGCAAACAGTCGGTGGCCGGAACGCCGAGCAAGTAAGAGACTCTAAGTACTACTGCAAACCACGGCCGGACAGCCAGTTATAGGTTGGCTGTCTCACACAAATCACCCAAGCAGACAACGGAGGCAGCTGTGGGAGAGGGGCGACTCTAGGGTCCCGGAAGAACTCCAGGCCTACCCCGTCATACGGGTGCGTCCTACCATATCACCTGGGGGACGGAGAGAACGAACATCAGAGACAGGCAGAATCAGTTGTGAGGACTATCCCGGGAGCTCAGCAGGGAAGGACTACAACACACAGCGCTAGAAGGTAGACACTGATTCCCACCTGAAAAGGGAACTCCTGATGTGCCTTTGGACCGGCCGGTCTCTGACAGCCCTGTTGACAGCACTCTGGACTGAGGACTCTAAAACCTTCAGTAAAGAGGTAAAGAGACTGCAACCTGGTGTCCTCGTTATTTACTACGACCTACACTGCACCGCAACATTACCATCGCATCTATCATTGTGCGCCCCTCAGCAGGGTCACGGACCGGGTCTAGCCACCGTGACAACCCCAGAGCATAGACTCAGAGGCCCGGTACCGGGTACCCCTCGGCCCTGCGGCAGTGGGGGCGCTACATATACGATTTAGGGAACATTTTAATTCTGTGACATCTGGTAAAGGGGTCCCTAGGCTCATTCACCATATCCGAGAAGCCCATGGGGGGAACCCCAGAGTTATGTCCTTTGCTGGGATTGAGAGAGTAACACCGTCTGAGAGAGGAGGGATCTTCACAATCAGCTGCTGAGAAAAGAAGCTAGATAGATAATGCAAACTGGGGCGATGGGTCCACTAGGACTGAACGACAGGATAGACATGTCGATCTTCCTGTAAGGCTGGTTTCACACTTGCGTTTTTGTCTGCAGCGTTTTTTGCACAAAAAACGCATGCGTTTTTTTCCCCTATACTTAACATTGAAAACGCATGCGTTTTTTTGTACGCGTTTGGTCGCGTTTTCAAACGCATGCGTTTTTTTTCTGCATGCGTTCTTTTTAAAAAATGCAACCTGTAGTATTTTTTTGCGCATTTTTTTTGCCGCGAAAAAACGCATGCGTTTTTTCGCGGCAAAAAAATGCATTGCTGTCTATGTAAACGCATGCGTTTTTAAGCACATGCGTTTGTTTGCGTTAAAAACGCATGCGTTTTTATAGAAAAAACCCAGAAAACAGACTGAAAAGCCACCCACCACCATCAAGGTGATAAAGGGATCCAAACCCTAACCCTAACTCTACCCCTAACCTCACCCCTAACCGTTTAATGAACCTTTTTGTGACAGTCATAGTGCCATGTATTTAAGTGCCACGTATCACTTATTTTAGTGCCATGTATTTCAATGCCACGTATTTCAGTGCCACGTATCACGTATTTCAGTACCACGTATTCAGTGCCATGTATTTCCGTGCCACGTACCACGTATTCAGTGCCACGTACCACGTATTTCAGTGCCACGTATTTCAGTGCCACGTATCACGTATTTCAGTACCACGTATTCAGTGCCACGTATTTCAGTGCCACGTACCACGTATTTCAGTGCCACGTATTTCAGTGCCACGTACCACGTATTTCAGTGCCACGTATTTCAGTGCCACGTACCACGTATTCAGTGCCACGTACCACGTATTTCAGTGCCACGTATTTCAGTGCCACGTATCACGTATTTCAGTACCACGTATTCAGTGCCACGTATTTCAGTGCCACGTACCACGTATTCAGTGCCACGTACCACGTATTTCAGTGCCACGTATTTCAGTGCCACGTATCACGTATTTCAGTGCCACGTATTTCAGTGCCACGTATTTCAGTGCCACGTATTTCAGTGCCACGTATTTCAGTTACGTTTAGGGGTTAGGGGTAGGGTTAGGGTGACCAGGACATTCTTCTAATAAAAAGCTACCCCTAACCCTAACTAATTCTACTATTAGTGGATTTTCTAGTTGATTTTTTCATGGGAAAAAAAACAAACAAAAAAACGCATGCGTCTAAAAAACGCAGCGTTTTGCCGCGATTACATGCGTTTTTTCACCACATGCGTTTTTCAAAAACGCATGCAGATCAAAACGCAAGTGTGAAACCAGCCTAAATGAGCCACTAATATTGCTTGTAGGAGAGACATCGCTACAAGGGAATGGGAGGGGGCGGATTACCCTCACTAAGTATAATAACAAAAATGCTAATTGTCCCTCTTCTGGTTTATTGTTACTATGTACCAAGTATATTGGGTAATGTTCCTCGGCAGAACTGTGTCCCAATTTGTTCTTATTATTTGTTGGTGGAAGTGTTACGTATGATAATTTACCTGTGGAGTTCCGGAACTGGTTGAGGTCTGGACCTGAGAATGATGGGCATAGGATTATCCCCGCTGTGGGGAGATAGCTTTCTCAAATTCAGTAATAATATTTATATCTTGTGATTCATATAAGCTGATTATTTTATAAGAGGCGCATAGGTTTACTACTTGTTTTTAACTGTTTTTAGTGTCTTATGTGGTGGGTGGGCGGAGTGGGGCGGGGAGGAGTCTTGCTTCGGCAGGTACTTCTTCTGGCGTCATGTCCGTCCTCTCACAAACCTGTTGAAGCGCTCGAGCAGCGCGAAACGGCCGTCGTTTGACCTGCACACTCATCTGTACATGCACCCCCGAGCCGTGAAGGTTTTACCGCAATAAAAAATAGATAAACTGTTCTCCATGAAGATCCAAATGAGGAAGCACAGACAGTGAGTGAGGGCATCACCTGAGGAGCCATCACCTGAGGAGCCATCACCTGAGGAGGGCATCACCTGAGGAGCCATCACCTGAGGAGCCATCACATGAGGAGCCATAACCTGAGGAGGGCATCACCTGAGGAGCCATCACCTGAGGAGCCTTACCTGAGGAGCCATCACCTGAGGAGGGCATCACCTGAGGAGCCATCACCTGAGGAGCCATCACCTGAGGAGGGCATCACCTGAGGAGCCATCACTTGAGGAGCCATCATCTGAGGAGGGCATCACCTGAGGAGCCATCACCTGAGGAGCCATCACCTGAGGAGGGCATCACCTGAGGAGCCATCACCTGAGGAGCCATCACCCGAGGAGGGCATTACCTGAGGAGCCATCACCTGAGGAGCCATCACCTGAGGAGGGCATCACCTGAGGAGGGCATCACCTGAGGAGCCATCACCTGAGGAGCCATCACCTGAGGAGGGCATCACCTGAGGAGCCATCACCTGAGGAGCCATCACCTGAGGAGCCATCACCTGAGGAGGGCATCACCTGAGGAGCCATCACCTGAGGAGCCTTACCTGAGGAGCCATCACCTGAGGAGGGCATCACCTGAGGAGCCATCACCTGAGGAGCTATCACCTGAGGAGGGCATCACCTGAGGAGCCATCACTTGAGGAGCCATCATCTGAGGAGGGCATCACCTGAGGAGCCATCACCTGAGGAGCCATCACCTGAGGAGGGCATCACCTGAGGAGCCATCACCTGAGGAGCCATCACCCGAGGAGGGCATTACCTGAGGAGCCATCACCTGAGGAGCCATCACCTGAGGAGGGCATCACCTGAGGAGCCATCACCTGAGGAGCCATCATCTGAGGAGCCATCACCTGAGGAGCCATCACCTGAGGAGCCATCACCTGAGGAGGGCATCACCTGAGGAGCCATCACCTGAGGAGCCATCACCCGAGGAGGGCATTACCTGAGGAGCCATCACCTGAGGAGCCATCACCTGAGGAGCCATCACCTGAGGGGGTCATCACTAAAGAGGGCATTACCTGAGGGGGGCATCACCTGAGTTTGCAGAAAGGGCTTTACCTGCATAAGGTAGCCTGATCCAACTATTATCATTTTAGAAAGTACTGATGTACTAAGAAATATAGAAATAAAAGATAGATAGATGATAGATAGATAATAGATAGATGATATATAGATAATAAATAGAAGATAGATAATAGATAGATAATAGATAGATAAATAGATAATACAGTAGATAGATAGAAAGATAGATAATAGATAGATAGATAGATAATAGATAGATAGATAGATAGATAATAGATAGAGAATAGATAATAGATAGATAGATAATAGATAGATATAAAGAAATAATCTCACCAGCACCTCCTAGGTGTGAACAGGTGCCAGCTGCAAAAGCTGCATTATGTAGAAAAATAAAACACAGCAGCATCTATAGGAGGCAAGATTTATGCAAACACTGAAAACATTGAGTCTACACTGTGTTATTATCCAGTAAGATGAACATAGAAAAAGGGAGGTTTTTAGCACATAATTGGCCAATCCATGTGATGATAGATAATAGATAGATAATAAATAGATAGATAATAGATGGATAATAGATACCTAGATATATAATATATCAAAAGACAATAAATAGATAAATAATAGATTGAAGATAGATAATAGATAGATGATAGATAGATAGATGATAGATAATAGATGATAGATAGATGATAGATAATAGATAGATAGATAGATAATAGATAGATAATAGATAGATGATAGATAGATAGATAGATAGATAGATAGATAGATAGATAATAGATAGATAGATAATAGATAGATAATAGATGATAGATAGATGATAGATAGATAGATAGATAGATAGATAGATAATATATGATAGATAATAGATAGATGATAGATAATAGATAGATAGATAATAGATAGATAGATAGATAATATATGATAGATAATAGATAGATAGATAGATAGATAGATAGATAGATAGATAGATAGATAGATAGATAATATATGATAGATAATAGATAGATAGATAGATAGATAGATAGATAGATAGATAATATATGATAGATAATAGATAGATGATAGATAATAGATAACCATTCTTCTCCTGATATCTATAATAAACTAGAATAAGCCTCTAATCATTTAGTTCACAGATAATTATATATAATTTTATCACCATCTTTTGGAGTTTTCTCATTAGCGATCTTCCAATTTACAGATATTAGCAAAGAGGAATTTCAATATTAAAGGGTTATTTCAGCTCCGCTCACTTTCGGTCTTCTGATACCGTCCAGGCCAGTGGAGCGGCTGTGGGTATACTGCACGCACCTACCTGCCGATCACGCACGTCTTCCAGCAGTATCAGTAGCTCTGTACCTGTATGCAGCCATCTCTCCGGCCCCCTCTAGTGGTGACTGCAGGCAGCTATCACCTGCCTTTCCCTTTCATCAGAGCTCTGACTGCTGTAAAGATACAATGAGACATTTTACAGCTCAGAATTACTTCTTTAGCTTCACGAAAAAAGGAAGCGGGAGTTCAAGGGCACATTGTCCCTTTTATGTTAGTGAGCTGAGAAATGCTATTTACAGACTTATTTTTTGCTCCTCTTTCACTTTGATATTTCAGTGTTATAAACAGGCTCTTCATTCTTTTTTTTTTAAATTTTCTTGATAAACATCGGCCCCATTTTTATTATTGTTTTATTACTCTATAATCCTCAATATCTGTTTTTTAGTCATCTTTTTTTAGTCACATTTCAAATTATGGATTGGGTAGTGGTTGGTATAATCAAATGTATCACAAGGTGCATGAACTCGCCACATGTCCGGGCTGAGATTATACAGCCTGACATCATTAGTAAATGTGCCCGGCTACATGGGGTCTACAAGGAGACGCTGGATGATCCCCGGCTGCCGCTGTGGTGGGCAAAAGTGCTGTTCAGGGGCCCCTGACTGCCAGGGGTGCAAATAACGTGCTGCCATCATGTGTCTCTACCCCTGTACAGAATGTAATGATTCCGTCTGGTCGGACACAATATAGTAACACCAGGACGGACGCTGCTCCATCAGGTGTGATATTTTTGTACCTGGAAGGAACTGGTATCCCGAAGCCCCTACCACTCTGTCACGGATTCACACCGTGACCGTCACTCCTACGTCACGGATCGGGGTGACTTTTGGCCAACAGACGGGTATCACATGTGCAGGGGGGCTTATCTTAGTTATCCCTCCACTGCTACAATGTGATGAAAACACACACAAGGCTATTGACCTCTTAGTTTACAGCGGGGGCTTATTTTAGGTATCCCACTGCTCTTCAATATACCACGAACTGCAGGGATTTATGTATATCCCGCTGTACAGTTCCGCTTGAACTTGCAGCTCTCTGGCGCCCCCTTACCCTCAGGTCAGATTAGGTACTGCACCTAGGGTAATTAGTCACCAGAAACGCTGCCTGCTATGTACTGGCTATTGGGCACGCTGCAGCGAGGCGATAAACTACTCCCACCCAGGCAGGAACAATAATTATCAACGCCGCCGTGACTACAACTCCCAAAGGCACAGAACAAGGTATGCTGCCACCAGCTTCGATTAACGGGTCCGAAGCTAACCCAAAATAGTAGCGTAATTCCCTTCAGAAGACTTAGGGTACATTTTAGAGCAGGAAGAACGAAAACTAGTAATTTAAATATTTACTCTGAAAGAAGGCAGTGTTTATCAAAATATTACAAGGATGTTACAATAAGAGACAATTGAAATATGAACAAAGTAATTATAAAATAACGGGATTAAATGAGAAAAGGTAAAACTCACATGTTCTCAGATCATTTCAGGCAAAACCATGCTGGCAGGCAGAGCCCAGATGTCCCAGTGCATAGTGCAGCTCCTCAGGCAAGACTAACTACTGGGTACCTGGCAGAAAACTTATAAACTACAGCCTCGTGACATCAGTAAAGGGCTGGTTAATGATATTCACAGAGGTCAGAGATATTTATGTTCTTAGACCCTGGAGTCAAAAGAAATTACTGACTGAGAAGGGAGGGACAACAAGTGGCTTTGCAGGATTGGTCACCTGCAGTTTAAAGCCACACCCTGCTCACACCCTAGCTTCAAGTTACCCAGTGTCTGCCATAGGGCTGGTTTGTTGGATTGGGGGGGAGAGAGAGTTAGTCTACAGCTGCCATGTGCTTTCAGATGTGCAAAAATCCCTCAGCTCTTTTTTTTGCATTATCGTGACACACTCAAATGCTGGCCTCTGTCTAACGAAAGGAGGTCACCGCAGAAACTCTTCACTTCTGTTATTGGGATTCTTACTTAATTAGCAATCCCGCCATCTAGTGCAGACAGATTTATCGAAAGGAGGAGAAAAATTGCATAACAAAAGAGACAAAACCCTTCCAGTGCTGAAACACAATAAACATGGTATTCTACAAGAATGAAAACAATTTTAACTTCCTGCAGTCCTACTAGTGACATACATTAAATAGGATTATGGTATTGGGCATGGTAACTAATACTGCCTCTCATGTACAATATACAACAACTATAATACTTCACTCTATGTACCAGAATATAACTACTATAATACTGCTCCTATGTACAAGAATATAACTACTATAATACTGCTCCTATGTACCAGAATATAACTACTATAATACTGCCCCTATGTACAAGAATATAACTACTATAATACTGCTCCTATATACAAGAATATAACTACTATAATACTGCTCCTATGTACAAGAATATAACTACTATAATACTGCTCCTATATACAAGAATATAACTACTATAATACTGCTCCTATGTACAAGAATATAACAACTATAATACTGCCCCCTATGTACAAGAATATAACTACTATAATACTGCTCCTATGTACAAGAATATAACTACTATAATACTGCCCCCTATGTACAAGAATATAACTACTATAATACTGCCCCCTATATACAAGAATATAACTACTATAATACTGCCCTTATGTACAAGAATATAACTACTATAATACTGCTCCTATGTACAAGAATATAACTACTAAAATACTGCCCTTATGTACAAGAATATAACTACTATAATACTGCTCCTATGTACAAGAATATAACTACTATAATACTGCTCCTATGTACAAGAATATAACTACTATAATACTGTTTCTATGTACAAGAATATAACTATTATAATACTGCTTCTATGTACAAGAATATAACTACTATAATACTGCTCCTATGTACAAGAATATAATTACTATAATACTGCCCCCTATATACAAGAATATAACTACTATAATACTGCCCCCTATATACAAGAATATAACTACTATAATACTGCCCCCTATGTACAAGAATATAACTACTATAATACTGCTCCTATGTACAAGAATATAACTACTATAATACTGCCCCTATGTACAAGAATATAACTACTATAATACTGCTCCTATGTACAAGAATATAACTACTAAAATACTGCCCTTATGTACAAGAATATAACTACTATAATACTGCCCCTATGTACAAGAATATAACTACTATAATACTGCCCCCTATTTACAAGTATATAACTACTATAATACTGCCCCTATATACAGGAATATAACTTCTATAATACTGCTCCTATGTATAAGAATATAACTACTATAATGATCTGTTTATTTCAAAACTGACAACCATATATTACAGAATATTTACACTGAAATCACAACATTGCCAAATCCCAACAGTTCCCTCCGCTTTTTCATGGTCAATGGAACATAAATGTTTGTCTCTCTATAATGGATGGAGTCCATTATAAAGTCCAGCATCAGACAGCGGCCGGACATATCTCCAGGACTCCGTCCACCTGGACATCCATGGTGTTACACAGAATCCCAACACCGTCATTTCTCTCCAGCCCGAAAGAACACAATGATGGACCCAGTCTCCAGTCTCTCTTGGCTGCAGTCTCATGGGCATTGTCCTTCAGACACGTCTCACTGTTCACATTACTGGAGCTTATTCTCAGCCACATCCTGGTCACTTAGACTTTCTGGTCTTCTTCCTCCTTCCACTGCTGTCACCTGCAGTGCCCCACCTCTTTGTGGACACGGGAGGGTCAGGATCCATCTCATCAGAGACATTTTCTATGGTGTTTGAAGGACCTTGCTCCATTTGTGCCTCTTCTTCTTTGTCTTCTCCCAGTACATTGTAACGTCCGGGACTTACCTCCAGCACTGGAAACTCAGAGGTTTTCTGCGCTGCTATGATTTTTCTGATGGAATCCACAAAGGCATTTTTTCTTCTTCTTCTTACAGTCACATACCCTTCCACATCCACACTGGACACTGTGGACACATTAACGGCTTCTACAGATGTACTGGGCTGCTGCTCGGGCGGTGTGGAGACAGGTTTTCTGGACACCTTAGGTCTTTCTTTAGTTACTGGTATTTTAGGCCCTACTTTAGGGGCTGAACATTGTTTAGATATTAATTTCATGGTCAATGATGGTAGTTTACGTCTTTCCTTAGCGACTGAATGTACTTTATATGGTTCTACCAGTGGCTAGAGGCACTTTAGATGTTTCCTCAGTGGCTGGTGGTACTTTAGGCATTTCTTCAGTGGCTGGTGGTCCTAGTAGTGCAGCATCCGTTAGTAATATCTCACTCTTTGGAGCATGTTGACTGCTACTATGGCTTGTCACCTCATCAGTGCTGGATTCTTGGACAACATCTGTACCTCTGGTGACTTCTTTCATAATTTCCAAGGAGGTCTGGCCATTATATTTATTATGTTCAGCATGAGGGCAATTCCGGAACGTATGCCCGGTGTTATGATCCGGTGACCTTGGAGCCGCATGAGAGACTTTCTCAGGAGTAGGTGGAAACCTGTACTGACCGCAAACCCTAAACTGACACCGCAACTAGAAGTAGCCATGGGATGTACCTAACATGTCCTAGACACCTCGACACAGCCGGAGGACTAAATACCCCTATAGGTGAAAATGGGAATTCTATCTTGCCTCAGAGCAGAACCCCCAAGGATAGGCAGCCCCCCACAAATATTGACTGTGAGTATAAGAGGAAAGACACACGCAGGCAGAAAAACAGAATTTAGCAAAAGAGGCACTTCTAGCTAAATAGAAAAGGATAGGACAGAATTCTAAGCGGTCAGTATTAAAATCCTAAAAATATCCACAGCAGAAAATACAAATATTCTACATCTAACTAAAGACATAGCAAGTATATCTGCAACTCCTGAGAATCCAGCATGACTGAAAAATCCAAACAAAGTCTAACCTGGACAAAAACACAATGAATTGCATTGAATTACCAAGCACACTGCATGTGTGCACAGAGACAAAAAACCAGACACTTATCTTAGCTGAATTGGCAGCAGAGCATGAGGAACCAGAGAGAGATGCAATCCCTCCAAGAACAATGGACAACTGGCCAGGAGTAATGGATCCTGCACACCTAAATACATAGTAAAGCTGCAATCAGCAGAAACACCTGCCCAGGATTACAACCCCAAGACAACTGCACTACCACTAACAACCACCGGAGGGAGCCCAAGAGCAGAATTCACAACAGCCCGGGTCCTGAGCACAGGTTACAGATGACGGGTCCTGTGCATTTGTCCTTTGTATGCCCGAACTGTCCACATCATGAGCACGTGATATGAGAGCAGTTCATGGCGAGGTGCCTGCCCCCACATCTATGGCACAGACGTGGCTGACCGGGGTAGTAGCATATCCCCCGCTCTGAGCCCAGGTAGAAGGAGTGGGGCAGATGTCTGGTTACACCATTCTCTTGTAGAAGCTGGATTTTCACAGAATATCCTCCATTCCATATTTGCTCCTCGTCATAGATCTTCTCGGGATGACTTCTCACCATGCACTGCCGGCTCAGCCAGTGCTGCAGATCAGCCAGCGCCACCACCTCAGACTGGAACAGAACAGTGGCCGTTATTTCCTGCGGCTTAGACAGCTGGATACAATGGAGATGATCCCAGAGCTCATCTCCTCTGGTGTCATTATAGATGGTCCAGAACAGATCCAGATCACACTGGAGCTTAAAGCTGATGTCATAGATCCTGCTGGATGGGACATGGATCAGAGCATAGACCTCAGAACTTTTCCAATATAGATTCTGGATGGGATCTTCTCCTCTGGTCCCGTGTACTTTATCCTGACTGCGTTCCTCCTCTCAGGTGGAGGGTTCACTAGTCTTGTGACATTGGAGAACAGTTTCTTGAACTGATGTTGGTCAGCAGAAGGGTCAGTGCTGGAGCTTTCCCCAGACACAGGTGGGTCAGTGCTGGAGCCTTCCCCAGGTACAGGTGGATCAGTGCTGGAGCTTTCCCCAGGTACAGGTGGGTCAGTGCCGGAGCTTTCCCCAGGTACAGGTGGGTCAGTGCCGGAGCTTTCCCCAGGTACAGGTGGGTCAGTGCTGGAGCTTTCCCCAGGTACAGGTGGATCAGTGCCGGAGCTTTCCCCAGGTACAGGTGGATCAGTGCCGGAGCTTTCCCCAGGTACAGGTGGATCAGTGCTGGAGCTTTCCCCAGGTACAGGTGGATCAGTGCTGGAGCTTTCCCCAGGTAAAGGTGGGTCAGTGCTGGAGCTTTCCCCAGGTACAGGTGGATCAGTGCCGGAGCTTTCCCCAGGTACAGGTGGATCAGTGCTGGAGCTTTCCCCAGGTAAAGGTGGGTCAGTGCTGGAGCCTTCCCCAGGTACAGGTGGATCAGTGCCGGAGCTTTCCCCAGGTACAGGTGGATCAGTGCTGGAGCTTTCCCCAGGTAAAGGTGGATCAGTGCTGGAGCTTTCCCCAGGTACAGGTGGGTCAGTGCTGGAGCCTTCCCCAGGTACAGGTGGATCAGTGCCGGAGCTTTCCCCAGGTACAGGTGGATCAGTGCTGGAGCTTTCCCCAGGTACAGGTGGATCAGTGCTGGAGCTTTCCCCAGGTAAAGGTGGATCAGTGCTGGAGCTTTCCCCAGGTACAGGTGGGTCAGTGCTGGAGCTTTCCCCAGGTAAAGGTGGATCAGTGCTGGAGCTTTCCCCAGGTACAGGTGGGTCAGTGCTGGAGCCTTCCCCAGGTACAGGTGGATCAGTGCCGGAGCTTTCCCCAGGTACAGGTGGATCAGTGCTGGAGCTCTCCCCAGCCACAGGTGGATCAGTGCTGGAGCTTTCCTCAGGTACAGGTGGGTCAGTGCTGGAGCCTTCCCCAGGTACAGGTGGATCAGTGCTGGAGCTTTCCCCAGGTACAGGTGGATCAGTGCTGGAGCTCTCCCCAGCCACAGGTGGATCAGTGCTGGAGCTTTCCCCAGCCACAGGAGGATCAGTGCTGGAGCTTTCCCCAGGTACAGGTGGATCAGTGCTGGAGCTTTCCCCAGGTACAGGTGGATCAGTGCTGGAGCTTTCCCCAGGTACAGGTGGATCAGTGCCGGAGCTTTCCCCAGGTACAGGTGGATCAGTGCTGGAGCTTTCCCCAGGTACAGGTGGATCAGTGCTGGAGCTTTCCCCGGCCCCATGATTACTGACACCTGTTTGTGCTGTAAAAATGTCCAGATCCACTACTGATTGTTGTACAATGCAGCCTCTATCCACTGACATGGACAGGTCAGATTCCATTACTACTGACGGTGCACAATCCATTATTACTGCAGAGCGGTCTCCATTCACTGACATGCATGACATAGACTCCATTACCACTGACTGATGTACAACATTGTCTCCATTCACTGACATGGAGGGTTCAGACTCTATTATAGTGTTTGTATCTGCAGCAGACAGGCAAGCACCAGTGAGCGGGGTCTCACACACAGCACCAGTGAGCGGGGTCTCACACACAGCACTTAGCGGGGTCTCACACACAGCACCAGTGAGCGGGGTCTCACACACAGCACTTAGCGGGGTCTCACACACAAAGTCAGTACAGGGGGCACTTTCTTTATCACACACAGGAGCTGTGCTCACTTCATTGTTGCACACAGAGTCCACTGCAGTTAACCCCTCGTTTGCTGACACATTTTCCTCTGCAGCGATCCCTGCATTGTCTGCTGCCTCAGACCCTCACATTGTGCGGCTGATATAAGTGCTGCATTCCTTACCAGACTTCCTTGCTCCTCACCGTGCAGAGTTTTATTTTTAATGTCCTTTTTACCAATAACATACCTCCCAACTTTTGAAGATGGGAAAGAGGGACAAAGTTTGTGGCACGCAACGCGCGCCGTGGCAAATTTTAGGCCACACCTCTGACCACACCCATTCATAATTAGTCACACCCATATCCACGTCCCAACCACACCCATTTAGCACTGCTGATCACATTGTTTTATATACAATAATTATAAACAAAAAAAAAAAAAGTATGGCCACAGTGCTCCATACTGTATAATGACCCCACATGATGCTCAATACTGTATAATGGCCACACATGATGCTCAATACTGTATAATGGCCACACATGATGCTCCATAGTGTATAATGGCCACACATGATGCTCCATACTGTATAATGGTCACACATGATGCTCAATACTGTATAATGGCCACACATGATGCTCCATACTGTATAATGACCACACATGATGCTCCATACTGTATAATGGCCATTGGCCACACATGATGCTCCATACTGTATAACGACCACACATGATGCTCAATACTGTATAATGGCCACACAGTTCTCCATACTGTATAATGATCCCACATGATCCCCCTCACTCCTGTATGCATGGCTCATATTCCCCCCCTGTATGCATGGCTCATCTCCCTCCCATCCCATATACATGGCTCATATCCCCCCTCCTGTATGCATGGCTCATATTCCCCCTCCTGTATGCATGGCTCATATTCCCTCCCCCTGAATGCATGGCTCATATTCCCCCCCCCTGAATGCAATGCTCATAGTCTTCCCCCTGTATGCATGGCTCATATTCCCCCTCCTGTATGCATGGCTCATATCCCCCCCGAATGCATGGCTCATATTCCCCCCCAAATGCATGGCTCATATTCCCCCCCCTGTATGCATGGCTCATATTTCCCCCCCCCTGAATGCATGGCTCATATTTCCCCCCCCGTATGCATGGCTCATATTCCCCCTCCTGTATGCATGGCTCATATTCCCCCCCTGTATGCATGGCTCATATTCCCCCTCCTGTATGCATGGCTCATATTCCCCCCCTGTATGCATGGCTCATATTCCCCCCTGAATGCATGGCTCATATTCCCCCCTGAATGCATGGCTTATCTCTCCACCCCCCCGCTCCTGCTCCCATCTTGCATGGCACGCCAGCTTATGTCCTCCTTCATCCCCCATCCCCCGTCCCTCATACTCACCTGTCCCTCATACTCACCTGTCTCACATCGCGCAGCCGCGCCGACATCCCCCTCGCTCTGTCCCGACTCCCGGCATAGCACCTTCTTCCTGCGTGAGTGGTCACGTGATACCGCTCATTAAGGTCATGAATATGCACATATTCATGACCTTAATGAGCGGTACCACGTGACCGCTCATTCAGGACGAGCTGTGTACGCCGAGACCAGGCATCGCTGGATCAAGGTGAGGTGAGTAACGTCTTCAAGGAGGGAGGGCGGTTTAGGAGGCGGGATCAGAGCATCCCGTGCTGGACAGCGGGGCGAAGCAACAAAACCGGGACAGTCCCGCACAATGAGGGACGGTTGGGAGCTATGCAATAAAGCTTTTTCTACTCGCCTTCAGGGCTCTGGATCCCCTCTTTTTCTCCACAGCCCAAGTTACCTTTCTGGGCACAGAGTTTACATCTTTAAGCAGCTTTCGTCTGCAGTCATCCAGGCTCTCACTTTTCATCAATTTTAGCCTTGGATCAGTCTCATTCTTAATTTCATCCTTTAATTTGCTGATTTGCAATTTAAGCTTAAAAATACTTTGCCTTGTAACTTTAGCACTCAATCCAGCAACATAGCGAGCAGGTCTAGAAGACTCACCAGCCACCATTTCCAGCTTTCCATTACCATCAGGTCCATGCTGCAGGCCACACTCCAGGCTGGGAGCTTCCCCTGGATCATCAGCCCAGCTTCCCTCCCCTCCACCTGGGTCAGAAGCCATGCCTCCGCCCTGCTGGGAGCTCACAAACACACGTCTATCCTCTCCTATGGACAAGAATATAACTACTATAATACTGCCCCCTATGTACAAGAATATAACTACTATAATACTGCCCTATGTACAAGAATATAACTACTATAATACTGCTCCTATGTACAAGAATATAACTACTATAATACTGCTCCTATGTACAAGAATATAACTACTATAATACTGCCCTATGTACAAGAATATAACTACTATAATACTGCCCCTATGTACAAGAATATAACTACTATAATACCGCTCCTATGTACAAGAATATAACTACTATAATACCGCTCCTATGTAAATAAGAATTTGATCTGAAAGATCTGGAGAAGATCTGTATGTAGGAGGGGGCCAAAATCCCTACTGCAGTGTGTGCAAACCTGGTCAATAACTACAGGAAACGTCTGACCTCTGTAATTGCAAACAAAGGTTTCTGTACCAAATATTCAGTTCTGTTTTTCTATTATATCAAATACTTATTTCATGCAATAAAATGCAAATTAATTATGTGAAAATCATACAATGTGATTTTCTGGATTTAATTTTTAGATTCTGTCTCTCACAGGTGAAGTGTAGCTGCGATAAAAATTACTGACCTCTCCATTCTCTGTTGGGGGAAAACTTATTAGTGGATCAAACACTTATTTTCCCCACTGCAACTACAGTACTATAATACTGCCAATTATGTATTATTTTTCACCACCATGCCACTGCATCTCTCAGGTCAGGAGTCTTCTTACTGTATCTTCTACAATCTTGCACTACATCTTCACTACTGGATTTTTTCTAAACTTTGCTCCAACATTTACCACAGTATTTCCTGCTTCAATCCTGCACCAAGTCTTTAACATTCTATCATTTTCACCACCTCTTCCCTAGTGCATGTCCTTCCTTCCTTCTTTACAACATCTTCATCATTCAGACGTCTACACTTCTACACCTTTGAATCTTCCCATACGTGACTGTATATGTCTTCATCATCATTGGATTGTTTGCAATTCTGCACCATATCTTTGTCACAGGATCTTCTACACGCCTACACCAGGGCTTCGCTACTAGATCTGCTTCTACAATTTCGGACCATGTCTTCACCATTAGACTTTCTACAATCCGGCACCAGGTCTTCACCGTTGGATCTGTTTCTACAATTCATGACCACGTCTTCACCATTGGACCTTCTATGCGTCGCTATTGCAACAAGCTCTTCACCACTAGATCCGCTTCCACATTTTTGGACCACATCTTCAGCATTGGAAATTGTACACCCCTACACTAAGTTTTCACCAATGGATCTTTTTCTACAATTTTGGGCCATGTTTTCAATATTGGACCTTCTACATCCCTGCACCAGATCTTCACTACTGGATTTGCTTCTACAGTTCTGGGCCATATTTCATCCATTGTACCTTCTAAACCCCTACACCACCCCTACACCAGGACTTCACCCTCGGATCTGCTACTACGATTTTTGACCATTGTCTTCAGCATTGGACCTTCAACACTCCTGCACAAGGTCTTCATCAATGGATCTGCTTCCACAGCTTTGGACTATGTCTTCATCATTGGGCCTTCTATGCCCCTACATAATGCCTTCACTACTGGATCTGCTTCTATAATTGTGGACCATGTCTTCACCATTGAAACTTCTACTTGGGTCTTCACAACTGGAACTTCTTCTACGGTACGCGACTATAATTTCACCATTTGACCTTCTACACTTCTGCACCAGGTCTTCGGATCCGATCATACTTATGTTGACTTCCATTCTTGTGACTCCTGCTTCAATTACCTAAAACTTAAGATTATTGACCTTTACGTCTATATATCTTTGCTTCTGTCTTCTGATTTGGTAGATTTATCATGTGGAGAGCCTTCAGCCTGGGGTTTCTTGAAGGACACTCATGAGAAATAACTCATTGGACCTGGGATGCCACCGGCTTTAGGTGATATACTGTTCTTATTTTCTGCAGCACAGTTTCCTTTTATGAGGTTTTCTTGTAGTTTTCTGTAATAAAAGTGTAAAGAGGACCAAGTGTAAAGTGGCCTGGTTTCTGCCCCGATGTTATTCTGCTGCCCCCTTCAAATTGCTGTTTTTTGTTGTTGTTTGTTTTTAATCCGCCATGCGGTCCCAGAGATTTGGGCCTTTTATTTAGTGCTAATTTTTAAGATCTATTTCCAAGGTGGGGTGGCTCACAGGGTACAAATCAGCAGCCTAAAGATAAGCCCCCAGAGAATCCTTGGTATAGACCTTAAAATTTCCCTATTAAACACTTAGAAGAAAAAGCCCATGTCTCAGAGGATTCCATAGACTTTATACAATTGTAGTAAGTCTTACCTTGTGATTGAGTGCTTGGCCTGTGGTTGTCATGATGAATGTTCCTATTCACTGACAGCAAGAAGAGATCTTGAAAATGACGAGAAAGTGAAATACAAAGTAGAAAGAAGCGGAAGTTTTCACTATAAAGGGTTTCAGCTTTATTCACAGAAAACCCCATTATTCCTGAAGGAACTGACCTGGAAAGACCCCCAGAGTGGAGCGACCCTGGCGGGCTGCAGAGTATGGATTTCCTCTCCCCGCTGTAGGATTGCAGCACATCTCACATAATTATAGAGTAAGATCTCTGTAATAATAGAAGATGAAGGTGCGGAGGAATCGCTGCACATGTCAGCAATCAATCCGCGGCGTGGAACCTGGAATTAGTGGCTGCGTGCGGACCCAGACCTGTCATTATGTCACATGCAACCTGGCCCCCATAATAACGACCAGGAGCCTTAATCCCAGATCTGCTGCCGCTCTGACCACAGCTGCCAGGCATCCGGGGGCGACACCAGTATTCATACATACCACTATATGCTAGAACCATATACCATCCATTATAGTCATTGGAAAAAATCCAAGTCCTTGAGTCGACCTCTAGGATTAAACGTCTTCAAGAGAAAGCGGCTGCAGTGACGAGCGGTGACATAATTAAGGTTACCGAAGGTCACAGGCGGTGGTTCTCATGGTAATCTCTGTGTGAGGCAGCCTGTGAACTGCAATAACCTTACTGTAAGGTCACCTGAGTTCATAGCAGCTGGTTCTCACACTGTGCAGCAGTGCTGTACTGATGATCAATTGTGAGTCCGGAACTCGTCACTCAACAGTCCGACACTTGAGCTACCATGAGACCGATGGCTGTGAACTCAGGTAATCTTAAAGTTTACCTGAGTTTACAGCCACCGGGTCTCCAGGTTGCCGTGAGACCCGGACACCATGTGGGAACCTCTAAAGGACATTTTAAGGTCCTGCTGTTGGACCACCTGGAGACTGTGAACTAAGGTTACATTGGGTGTATATTTTACTGAACGATCCCCCTTATTTTTATTAACAAGCTGAGGGAAAGCAGATAGCTTGGTGCTGGTGTTCTTATTCTGGGATGGGGCCAATATCCATAAAGGTTCTCAGCCTATTAATATCAGCTCACAGCTGTCTGTTTAGACTTTCCTGGTTATTAAAAAGGGGGTAGCAAAAAATTATGTGGGTCTCCACTATTTTTGATAACCAAAAAAGGCTAAACAGGCAGCTGCAGGCTGATCTTAATAGTCTGGGAAACAGACATGGATATTGGCCCCCTCCCAGCCCTCAGCTGCCACAGAAATCCATTCATCCATTAAAAGTGCCAATTGAGACTTTTAGCCTCAGCTCTTCCAGCTTGCCCTGGTGCATTGGCAAGAGGGGTAATAGTGTATGGGGTTTATGTCAGATTTTAAATGTCATCTGACATCAAGCCCAAAGGTTACTAATGGAGAGGTGTCTATTAGAGCCCCCCATTACTAACCCAGTAAATTAAAAGAAAAAAATACACAGGAAAAAAACATTTTATTTGAATAATGACTCCCCTACATACGCCCTGGTGTACCTATTAATTAATATAAAACAAATCTCTGCAGATCCGACAATATTCAACTAGGTCCCACATTATACACGGATTTTCTCACAGGCGATCACGTCAGTAACATCAGCGTCCATGAGCCATAAGACTGCAGAGGTTATTTAAGGTTGTTTCTATCGAACGATGATATTACGTTTGGACTGTATGTTGTCTAGCCTCACGCCATTCTATTATTTCTATCCAGTCTGTTGGGTAAATTAATTAACTCAATGTTTACTGACTAATTTAAGGGATTTAAGTAATTTTTCTATCCACATTTGTGTGCAGGGCAATTGTCCTGCTCTCACCCCCATTTTGCTTCCTTTGCAGCCCCTTAGCCCTTACTATGACCATTTTACAGCCATTTTGCAGCACTGAAGTTCGGGTCCCCAGTGACTTCTACTGAGTTCCGAGTCAAGTTCAGACCCAAACCGAACTTTTAACACAAGTTTGGCCAAACCTGCCGAACCCAAACTTCCACGGGTTCGCTCATCACTAATCATGGACACTGAAAATGTCATCAAGAAGTGGCTTAAATTTGGTGCAACAGTGACATTACCTAGAACTGGAAGTCCCTCAAAAATTGATGAAAAAACAAGAAGAAAATTGGTCTGGGAGGCTGCTAAGAGGCCGGCAGCAACATTAAAGCTGGTTGTGTCCTGCATGTGACAATAATCTCCCGTTTTCTTCATATACAGTGGGTCGGGCGGCAAATCGGAAGGCTCGTATTACAAAGAAAAACATTCAAGCCCAACTGTGTTTTACCAAAAACCTCCATCACGTCTGCCAAAATCATGTGGGAAATGTGTTATGTTTGCTGAGATCAAGGGGGAATTTTTTGGGCCATAATTCCAAAAGGCACAAAGCCAACACTGCTCATCACCAGAAAATCACCATCCCCACAGTGAAGCCTGGTGGGGGCAGCATTGTGCTTTGGGGCTGTTTTTTGGCAGCTGGAACTGCAGCTTTAATCGAGGTGGAGGGACTTATGAACAGTCCAAATATCAGACAATTCTGCAATAAAACCTTCCGGCCTCTGCTAAAAAACTGAAAATGAGGAGGAATTTCACCTTTCGGCTTGACAATGACTCAAACCGCTTCATCAGAAGAAGTGTAAACTTCTGGAATGGCCCCCCAGCCTGAGCCCAGACCTGAACCCTGAACCTGAACCCTGTGGTGACCTGAAGAGGGCTCTGTACACAAGACATGCCCCTGAAATCTGACATTTGTGGAGCTGCTACAAGGAGGAGTGGGTAAAGTTCGACACTTCTAGATGTGTCACGCTGATAGACCCCGACCCAAAACAGATCCCGCCAAGTTTCCTTTGCCACCCCAGATACGCCCCGGTCTATGAAAGCCTGAGTATCCAGAGGAGACACACAGACATCATGTAAACCTCACCTTGTTACATTGTTGCAATTTTGATGAAGGTCACCGTTTCCCGTTGTGTCCAAATCCTTCAAGTGTCGCCGGCTCGTTAGGTTTTGCGACTTTCAATTCCACCTCCCCTTTCCCCCCTCCAACACCCGAGACGAGATGTTTAATTAAGTTTTACATAGATTTTAATTTGTCTCCGGTTCCCACCTTACTTGAGAGATACATGAGGCACATGGCGATAGCAGGATTATCCGCCGTTCTCCATTATCCGTCTCGCAGGTCTGATCGGCTCACACAGAGATCTCTGATGATAATTACAAAACATGAAAGTGCTTCTCCCATCTCGTATGCAAAAACGAACCAAAGCCACATTTTAATTTTCCTTCCCCTCTTAAAGCTGCACCCTGATGAGGGGATGCGCTCGCCGGCGCTGCGTACAGGACTGAACAGGCCGTAAGTCTGCGGATAACACGGGACGCTCTTAATGGAAGCGATTGTATGTCTAATTCACTACCTGAGATACAAATATATTCCTTTTAGGGTCAATGTGTTACAGGCCGAAATACTTCACCGGAAATTTCAGTGCAAATCTGTGTGTATTCGCAGTAATATCCTCATGTAGCCACCTGCAGAATCTGAGCTCCTTCCACATAGAAAAGTCTGCAGCCCGTGGCAGAGATCGGTGAAATCTGCAATCCGCTGCGGATCAGTAGCTGGTACATAGACTTTATCCTGCAGCGGCCACTACAGGAGAACTGTGGTATTACACCCTGACTATTCAAAATATTGGGAGACCACTAAGCACATGATTGTGGCGAATCCTCCAGGGCAGAAGATGCTTCTTGCTGTCGCTCTCCGCTCCAGCTGACTCGGGACACGCTGGGAAGTTAAACATTTGCAAAACCTGAAAAGCCAAAAGGTTGGAGAGCACTCTATAAGGGCCATATGGACATCACAGATTGGGATATTTTGCATGGAAAGGAACCCATTTTATTTGAGAGAAGACGCACATCAGCATCAGTGGTGGACACCGACAACAGATTATAGAGACCATTAAACCCATTGGGGTGTCTCAACTTAAACTTCATTGCAGGAAAAATGTGCAATTACCTGTAGAGGAATCAGCGCCGATCATCTGATCAGCAGATGACATAACCCTTATTATCCCTATTAATTATGTAGCACCAACATCATGGCTCCCATCTGTCATGGACCTTGTTTAGGATTATGGAACCAAACACTGTAGCCCTTCTGAGATCAGTATGGGCAGAACGTTTGGGCATTTGTTGGCAGTCGTTCCATCATCTGCCGGTGCTTGTGTCAGTCTTCACCGCAGTCCTGGCATTCTGTTCATGAACAGGTAGTAGATATTGCCCATGACCTGCAATGCCCTGGTCTCCGCCATGATGAGAGTTGTAGTTTCGTGGCAGCTCATAGACCTCTGTCCTCGGGGCTCAGCTTCCTCGTCGTAAATCGGGACAATTACAGCAGCACAGAGGGTTTCATCATTCCACCTCGTAAATGACTCACGGTCGCCATAAGACAATGAATCGCCATCGAGAAATGTCTGCCGCTAATGAAATAGAATTGGAGCCTTTAGTGTTTCTGGGGAATGGCTATTGTTCACTAATTATCTGGATTTGTGCTCGTCAAGATAAGAAACTAAAGAGAAACTGGAGAAAATGTATCAGATGCTTCTGTCTTAAAGGGCAAGCCCCCCCCCTAAAATAAGGTAAAGTGCCCAGTAACTATAAGTCTGATTCTGTCGGGTCTGTACGCAGACGAATCTGGGAAAGTTGGGTGACAATTCATTTTGTCTGCAGTGATGGACCCTTGAGGAAGCCACAGTGTCGGCGAAACGTGCTGGTCCTGCTGGTTTATTGACCGCTCTTAAATCCAGGACCGCGCTGCATTGTATCCTATCCAGGTTTTTGACACTACTAGCTCTGACACCAGCTCTTGGTGGGATTTGTGCCCCTTATGCCAGTTCTTTTGACTTCAGATTGACACATACTGTCTCTAGGATTGTGTGCAACTTATTTGCAGTTTGTTATTTTTCCTGTGCTGATTTGTTAGTATTGCACTTGCATGTAGAACTTACTATTTTGTCTTATACGGACATGTGACCCTTTAGACCCCGTGTGTCACTTCTTCTGATTTAGGTGACACCATTTGTTATTTCTAGTGCGATACTTCTTTGTGTCAAACATATTTACCAGTCAGTTATATCTAACCATTGTACAGGTGCCAATAATACCCTTTGTCTCCTGTATGTTACTTTATATATGGTCAGAGCCTTTATTTGTATTATTGTTTATTATGTATTCTGCTTCTTCCCTTTAATACAATCCAATGCAGCTGAAAACATTTGTAAACAGTGTTGTGGTTCTTTTGTCTTCTTTGGTATTATCCATTTTCTCAGGATTTGCTACATTTTTTGGTCCTAGCACTGGCAGGGTCGCAGCCGTATTATGGGCTTTTGTGTCATTTTTGACATTTTAATTCCTTTTAAATTGTTTGTTGCAGTTTATATTTCCATAAAATGTCTATTTTTACATGGTGATCCCTTATAGTAGGTTTCTTTCTCTTTTTGTTTCTTCATTTGTGTCATTTAGACATGTTTCAGGTGGATCGCTAACATATGGTGGTGCCCTCATCACCTTGTTTGTTTCTGGGGAATGGATACTGTTCAGTGTTAATCTAGATAGATACTAAAGAGAAACTGGACACAATGTATCAAATGATTCTGTCTTAAAGGGCAACACCCATAAAATAATGAAAGTCCCCAGTAACTATAACTCCTACTCTATCTGGTCTGTACTGGGAAAGTTGGGTGACAACTAATTTTCCCTGCAGGACATCTCCACTCTGCAGCCTGTCACTCCTCTGCAGACTATCGCTTCTATAGCAAGTTTCCAAATGTCAGAAGCCATTGGATTTCTTTGTGATTTGAGTCACAGTCCCTGGTATTTCGTGGGTCACATTACAATCGCATTCTAGCAGCAGAATAGAGCGATCTTCGCCCGTGCAATCTAAAAAACCAGCCACGTGGCCCCAGCCGTAGTGATATGCTGCTGAGCACATCCCTTTAAATAATTTGCATTCAGCTTTGGAGGCAACCAAATAGCTGCCATTGTCGATATCGACCTTCACTTAAAGGGGCTGCTGCTTTTTTCAGAGCTCATCGTTCAGAGCGCCCCACAGTCTCCAAATATTGGTTTTACCCACCCCTTACAAATATATTCCAGCTTGATCTTTTGTCAAAGCACAAATCCACTTTTTGGCATTTGTCAGCTCCAAAAGAAAAGGGCTTCAGTAATTACAAAGACATAACTAGACATAAACTGTAATCAGATACTTAAAGGTAAATGTTCCCTTGGACTGGGACAAAGAAGGAGTTCCCCTTTAAATTGCCCATCCTTGTTTGAGCCTCTGTAATAACTTCTCTCAGTCTCCCCCTAGTGGTAAGACCTGAGAATTACTCCTCAGCTGCCTAGATTTGGCCCAGATAATACTAGATCAGATTTATTATGGGTCGCTCATCAGGTAAATACCAGTTAATTCTGGGCACGACATGGAGATCAATGCAGCGTCTCAGAGAAGCGCTGGCACATCCCGTCCCTGTATATTAGGAATACAATTATCTCTGAAGAGCAAATATACTTAGGCGGCTTTTCATTTACTCAGAAACCAAGATTTCAATTCTTCCTACTGCACGAAGGTTCATTTTTCTTCTTTTCTGCTTCTTATCAGCAATATTCAACCCTTCTATTGGTTTTCTTTCATAAATACCTAATGAAATTTACCAAGTTTTCCCTGAAATAAAAAAGAAAAGATGTTGCTGCAGCTTTGGATGTGACCAGAGGATTACAGATAATGTAACAAAAAAGTAATTAAAACTATTTACAAATAAGGAACATATAATATGTAACAACCACATTCCATCAGCCACAGAAAAGAGAAATCCTCAGAGAGCGAAGGCTTCTGTATGGGAATAAGCCAGGGGTGCAACTCTTCAATAAGGCAGAGACCTAAAACCGCACAGTAAGAGCGGTCTCACTATAGAGCTCTATACTGTAAGAGCGGTCACACTATAGAGCTCTATACTGTAAGAGCGGTCACACTATAGAGCTCTATACTGTAAGAGCGGTCACACTATAGAGCTCTGTACTGTAAGAGCGGTCACACTATAGAGCTTTGTACTGTGAGAGCGGTCACACTATAGAGCTCTGTACTGTAAGAGCGGTCACACTATAGAGCTCTATACTGTAAGAGCGGTCACACTATAGAGCTCTATACTGTAAGAGCGGTCACACTATAGAGCTCTATACTGTAAGAGCGGTCACACTATAGAGCTCTGTACTGTAAGAGCGGTCACACTATAGAGCTGTGTACTGTAAGAGCGGTCACACTATAGAGCTGTGTACTGTAAGAGCGGTCACACTATAGAGCTCTGTACTGTAAGAGCGGTCACACTATAGAGCTCTATACTGTAAGAGCGGTCACACTATAGAGCTTTGTACTGTGAGAGCGGTCACACTATAGAGCTCTGTACTGTAAGAGCGGTCACACTATAGAGCTGTGTACTGTAAGGGCGATCACACTATAGAGCTGTGTACTGTAAGAGCGGTCACACTATAGAGCTGTATACTGTGAGAGCGGTCACACTATAGAGCTCTGTACTGTAAGAGCGGTCACACTATAGAGCTCTGTACTGTAAGAGCGGTCACACTATAGAGCTCTGTACTGTAAGAGCGGTCACACTATAGAGCTGTGTACTGTAAGAGCGGTCACACTATAGAGCTGTGTACTGTAAGAGCGGTCACACTATAGAGCTGTGTACTGTAAGGGCGGTCACACTATAGAGCTCTGTACTGTAAGAGCGGTCACACTATAGAGCTCTGTACTATAAGAGCGGTCACACTATAGAGCTGTGTACTGTAAGAGCGGTCACACTATAGAGCTCTGTACTGTAAGAGCGGTCACACTATAGAGCTGTATACTGTGAGAGCGGTCACACTATAGAGCTCTGTACTGTAAGAGCGGTCACACTATAGAGCTCTGTACTGTAAGAGCGGTCACACTATAGAGCTGTGCACTGTAAGAACGGTCACACTATAGAGCTCTGTACTGTAAGAGCGGTCACACTATAGAGCTGTGTACGTTAAGAGCGGTCACACTATAGAGCTGTGTACTGTAAGAGCGGTCACACTATAGAGCTGTGTACTGTAAGAGCGGTCACACTATAGAGCTCTGTACTGTAAGAGCGGTCACACTATAGAGCTCTGTACTGTAAGAGCGGTCACACTATAGAGCTGTGTACTGTAAGAACGGTCACACTATAGAGCTCTGTACTGTAAGAGCGGTCACACTATAGAGCTCTGTACTGTAAGAGCGGTCACACTATAGAGCTCTGTACTGTAAGAGCGGTCACACTATAGAGCTCTGTACTGTAAGAACGGTCACACTATAGAGCTCTGTACTGTAAGAGCGGTCACACTATAGAGCTCTGTACTGTAAGAACGGTCACACTATAGAGCTCTGTACTGTAAGAGCGGTCACACTATAGAGCTCTGTACTGTAAGAGCGGTCACACTATAGAGCTCTGTACTGTAAGAGCGGTCACACTATAGAGCTCTGTACTGTAAGAGCGGTCACACTATAGAGCTCTGTACTGTAAGAGCGGTCACACTATAGAGCTGTGTACTGTAAGAACGGTCACACTATAGAGCTCTGTACTGTAAGAACGGTCACACTATGGAGCTCTGTACTGTAAGAGCGGTCACACTATAGAGCTGTGTACTGTAAGAGCGGTCACACTATAGAGCTGTGTACTGTAAGAGCGATCACACTATAGAGCTGTGTACTGTAAGAGCGGTCACACTATAGAGCTCTGTACTGTAAGAGCGGTCACACTATAGAGCTGTGTACTGTAAGAGCGGTCACACTATAGAGCTCTGTACTGTAAGAGCGGTCACACTATAGAGCTCTGTACTGTAAGAGCGGTCACACTATAGAGCTGTGTACTGTAAGAGCGGTCACACTATAGAGCTCTGTACTGTAAGAGCGGTCACACTATAGAGCTCTGTACTGTAAGAGAGGTCACACTATAGAGCTCTGTACTGTAAGAGCGGTCACACTATAGAGCTGTATACTGTAAGAGCGGTCACACTATAGAGCTGTGTACTGTAAGAGCGGTCACACTATAGAGCTCTGTACTGTAAGAGCGGTCACACTATAGAGCTCTGTACTGTAAGAGCGGTCACACTATAGAGCTGTGTACTGTAAGAGCGATCACACTATAGAGCTGTGTACTGTAAGAGCGGTCACACTATAGAGCTCTGTACTGTAAGAGCGGTCACACTATAGAGCTGTGTACTGTAAGAGCGGTCACACTATAGAGCTCTGTACTGTAAGAGCGGTCACACTATAGAGCTCTGTACTGTAAGAGCGGTCACACTATAGAGCTCTGTACTGTAAGAGAGGTCACACTATAGAGCTCTGTACTGTAAGAGCGGTCACACTATAGAGCTGTGTACTGTAAGAGCGGTCACACTATAGAGCTCTGTACTGTAAGAGCGGTCACACTATAGAGCTCTGTACTGTAAGAGAGGTCACACTATAGAGCTCTGTACTGTAAGAGCGGTCACACTATAGAGCTGTATACTGTAAGAGCGGTCACACTATAGAGCTCTGTACTGTAAAAGCGGTCACACTATAGAGCTCTGTACTGTAAGAGCGGTCACACTATAGAGCTGTATACTGTAAGAGCGGTCACACTATAGAGCTCTGTACTGTAAGAGCGGTCACACTATAGAGCTCTGTACTGTAAGAGCGGTCACACTATAGAGCTCTGTACTGTAAGAGCGATCACACTATAGAGCTCTGTTCTGTAAGAGCGATCACACTATAGAGCTCTGTACTGTAAGAGCGGTCACACTATAGAGCTCTGTACTGTAAGAGCGGTCACACTATAGAGCTCTGTACTGTAGGAGCGGTCACACTATAGAGCTCTGTACTGTAAGAGCGGTCACTGTTGTGAATTTGGATTCTGGGCTCCCCCGGTGGCCGCTTGTGGAATTGGACTTGTCATCCTCTTTCCTGTTTCACCTGGTTCCATCAGTAGTGGGTGTCGCTATTTAAGCTCATTTCTCTGGTGGTTTCTTGCCGGTCAACAATGTTATCTGATGCCTCTCAGTGCTTGTTCCTGCTTCTAGACAACTACTAGATAAGTTGGACTTCTGTCCATGTTTTGTTTTGCCTATTTGTTCCAGTTCACAGCTGAAGTTTTGTTACTGTGTCTGGAAAGCTCTCGTTGATCAGGGATTGCTACTCTGGCGTTATGAGTTAATGCCAGAGTTTAAGGTCATCTCTGGATGGTGTTTTGTTAGTGTTTTTCTGCTGACCATGAAAGTATACTATCTGTCTTCTGCTATCTAGTAAGCGGACCTCAAATTTGCTAAGACTATTTTCCTGCTGCGTTTGTTGTTTCATCTGAACTCACCGTCATTATATGTGGGGGGCTACTGTCTTCTTTGGAATATTTCTCTAGAGGTGAGCCAGGTCTTATATTTCCCTCTGCTAGCTATTTAGGTCTTAGGCCAGAGCTGGGCATCTAGCGATAAATAGGAAATGCTACCTGGCTATTTCTAGTTGCGCGGCAGGCTTAGTTCATGGTCAGTATAGTTCCATCTTCCGAGAGCTTGTCCCTCTATAGGCTTGCTATGATCTCTGCCTGCAGAGATCATGACAGTTTGACCGGCCAATAAAGTGTTAAAGACCCAGGTTGAGAAAGGAGAGTTATAAGAAGTCTGCTGGAATTTTTTTTTTTTTTTTTTTTCCTCCAGTCTGCCTTGCTGCAGTCTTTTTTCTCTCTCTCCTCCTAATCTCTGTATGCTCTGTGTGCACCTGACAATAATGGATCTCCAGAGTGTAACTGCGGGTTTGAATAATCTCATCACGAAAGTACAAAATTTACAAGATTTTGTGGTACATGCTCCGGTATCTGAGCCGAGAATTCCTTTGCCGGAGTTCTTCACAGGGAATAGAGCTAGCTTCCAGAATTTCCGAAATAATTGTAAGCTTTATTTGTCCCTGAAGTCTCGTTCAGCTGGAGACCCTGCTCAGCAGGTTAGGATTGTGATTTCCTTGCTCAGGGGTGACCCTCAAGATTGGGCCTTCTCATTGCCAGCAGGGGATCCTGCGTTACGCGATGTGGATGCGTTTTTTCTGGCCTTGGGCTTGCTTTATGAGGAACCTCATTTGGAACTTCAGGCAGAAAAAACTTTGATGGCACTATCTCAGGGGCAAGACGAAGCTGAAGTTTTCTGCCAAAAATTCCGTAAATGGTCTGTGCTTACTCAGTGGAATGAGTGCGCCTTGGCGGCAACTTTCAGAGAAGGTCTCTCTGATGCCGTTAAGGATGTTATGGTGGGGTTCCCTTTGCCTGCAGGTCTGAATGAGTCCATGACAATGGCTATTCAGATTGATAGGCGTCTGCGGGAGCGCAAACCGGTGCACCATCTGGCGGTGTCTATGGAAAAGACGCCAGAAAGTATGCAGTGTGATAGAATTCTGTCCAGGAGCGAGCGACAGAATTTTAGACGGAAGAATGGATTGTGTTTCTATTGTGGGGATTCTACTCATGTTATATCAGCATGCTCTAGGCGTACAAAGAAGCTTGATAAGTCTGTTTCCATTGGCACCATTCAGTCTAAGTTTATTTTGTCTGTAACCCTGATTTGCTCTTTGTCATCCATTGCCACGGACGCCTATGTTGACTCTGGCGCCGCTCTGAGTCTTATGGATTGGTCCTTTGCCAATCGTTGTGGTTTTGATTTAGAGCCTTTGGAGACTCTTATTCCTCTGAAGGGGATTGACTCCACCCCATTGGCTAATAATAAACCACAATACTGGACACAAGTAACCATGCGTATCAATCCGGATCACCAGGAGATTATTCGTTTCCTGGTGCTGTATAATTTACATGACGATTTGGTACTGGGATTGCCATGGTTGCAGTCTCACAACCCAGTCTTGGACTGGAGAGCAATGTCTGTGTTGAGCTGGGGATGTAAGGGTATTCATGGGGACGTACCTTTGGTTTCTATTTCGTCGTCCATTCCCTCTGAAGTCCCTGAGTTCCTCTCTGATTATCAAGACGTCTTTGACGAACCCAAGCTTGGGTCGTTACCTCCGCACCGTGAGTGCGATTGTGCCATAGATTTGATACCGGGTTGTAAATATCCAAAGGGTCGTTTGTTTAATTTGTCTGTGCCGGAACATGCTGCTATGCGGGAATATATAAAGGAGTCTTTGGAAAAGGGATATATTCGTCCATCTTCTTCTCCCTTGGGAGCTGGGTTTTTCTTTGTCTCAAAAAAAGACGGCTCTTTGAGACCATGTATCGATTATCGGCTTCTGAATAAGATCACTGTTAAGTATCAATACCCATTGCCATTGCTTACTGATTTGTTTGCTCGTATAGAGGGTGCTAAGTGGTTCTCTAAAATTGATCTTCGTGGGGCGTATAATTTGGTGCGGATCAGGCAGGGGGATGAGTGGAAGACCGCATTTAATACGCCCGAGGGCCACTTTGAGTATTTGGTCATGCCTTTTGGTCTTTCTAATGCCCCTTCAGTTTTCCAGTCTTTTATGCATGATATTTTCCGCGATTTTCTGGATAGATTTATGATAATATATCTGGATGATATTCTGATTTTTTCTGATGACTGGGACTCTCATGTCCAGCAGGTCAGGAGAGTTTTTCAGGTTCTGCGGTCTAATTCTTTATGTGTGAAGGGGTCTAAGTGCGTTTTTGGGGTCCAGAAAATTTCCTTTTTGGGGTATATTTTTTCTCCCTCTTCCATTGAGATGGATCCCGTCAAGGTGCAAGCTATTTGTGACTGGACTCAGCCCTCCTCTCTTAAGGGTCTTCAGAGATTTTTGGGCTTTGCCAACTTTTACCGCCGATTTATTGCTGGTTTTTCGGATGTCGTTAAACCACTGACTGATTTGACCAGACAAGGCGCTGATGTTGCTAATTGGTCCCCTCATGCTGTAGAGGCCTTTCAGGAGCTTAAGCGCCGTTTTGCCTCTGCCCCTGTGTTGCGTCAGCCTGATGTGAATCTGCCTTTTCAGGTTGAGGTTGACGCTTCGGAGATCGGAGCTGGGGCAGTGTTGTCGCAGAAAGGTTCCGACTGCTCCGTTATTAGGCCTTGTGCCTTCTTTTCTCGCAAATTTTCGCCCGCAGAGCGGAATTATGATGTTGGGAATCGGGAGCTTTTGGCCATGAAGTGGGCGTTTGAGGAGTGGCGCCATTGGCTCGAGGGGGCTAGGCATCAGGTGGTGGTATTGACTGACCACAAAAATTTGATTTATCTTGAGACTGCCAGACGCCTGAATCCTAGACAGGCGCGCTGGTCTTTATTTTTTTCTCGCTTTAATTTTGTGGTGTCATACCTACCGGGTTCTAAGAATGTTAAGGCAGATGCCCTTTCTAGGAGTTTTGACCCGGACTCTCCTGGTAATTCTGAACCCACAGGTATCCTTAGGGAGGGAGTAATTTTGTCGGCCGTTTCTCCTGATCTGCGGCGGTCCTTGCAAGAGTTTCAGGCGGATCGACCGGATCGTTGTCCGCCTGATAGACTGTTTGTTCCGGATGATTGGACCAGCAGAGTCATCTCTGAGGTACATTCTTCTGCATTGGCAGGTCATCCCGGAATTTTTGGTACCAGGGATTTGGTGGCAAGATCCTTCTGGTGGCCTTTCCTGTCACGAGATGTGCGAGTCTTTGTGCAGTCTTGTAGTTCTCGGGCTAGCGGACTGCTGTTGCCCTTGCCTATTCCTAAGAGGCCTTGGACACACATCTCGATGGATTTTATTTCAGATCTGCCTGTTTCCCAGAAGATGTCTGTCATCTGGGTGGTCTGTGACCGTTTCTCTAAAATGGTCCATTTGGTTCCTCTGCCCAAGTTGCCTTCTTCTTCTGAGTTGGTTCCTCTGTTTTTTCAGAATGTTGTCCGATTGCACGGTATTCCTGAGAATATTGTTTCTGACAGAGGTACCCAATTTGTGTCTAGATTTTGGCGGGCATTCTGTGCTAGGATGGGCATAGATTTGTCTTTTTCATCTGCTTTTCACCCTCAGACTAATGGCCAGACCGAGCGGACTAATCAGACCCTTGAGACATATCTGAGGTGTTTTGTCTCTGCTGACCAGGATGATTGGGTTGCTTTTTTGCCATTGGCAGAGTTCGCCCTCAATAATCGGGCCAGTTCTTCCACCTTGGTGTCCCCGTTTTTCTGTAATTCGGGGTTTCACCCTCGATTTTCCTCCGGTCAGGTGGAATCCTCGGATTGTCCTGGAGTGGATGCGGTGGTGGAGAGATTGCATCACATCTGGGGGCAGGTTATGGACAATTTGAAGTTGTCCCAGGAGAAGACTCAGCGTTTTGCCAACCGTCATCGTCGTGTTGGTTCTCGGCTTTGTGTTGGAGATTTAGTGTGGTTGTCTTCTCGTTTTGTCCCTATGAGGGTCTCTTCTCCTAAGTTTAAACCTCGGTTCATCGGCCCTTATAGAATTTTGGAGATTCTTAATCCTGTTTCTTTCCGTTTGGACCTCCCTGCGTCCTTTTCCATTCATAACGTTTTTCATCGGTCGTTATTGCGCAGGTATGAGGTACCTGTTGTACCTTCAGTTGAGCCTCCTGCTCCGGTGTTGGTTGAGGGTGAGTTGGAGTACGTTGTGGAGAAAATTTTGGACTCTCGTGTTTCCAGACGGAAACTCCAGTATCTGGTCAACTGGAAGGGTTACGGCCAGGAGGATAATTCTTGGGTCAATGCATCTGATGTTCATGCTTCTGATCTTGTTCGTGCCTTCCATAGGGCTCATCCTGGTCGCCCTGGTGGATCTGGTGAGGGTTCGGTGCCCCCTCCTTGAGGGGGGGGTACTGTTGTGAATTTGGATTCTGGGCTCCCCCGGTGGCCGCTTGTGGAATTGGACTTGTCATCCTCTTTCCTGTTTCACCTGGTTCCATCAGTAGTGGGTGTCGCTATTTAAGCTCATTTCTCTGGTGGTTTCTTGCCGGTCAACAATGTTATCTGATGCCTCTCAGTGCTTGTTCCTGCTTCTAGACAACTACTAGATAAGTTGGACTTCTGTCCATGTTTTGTTTTGCCTATTTGTTCCAGTTCACAGCTGAAGTTTTGTTACTGTGTCTGGAAAGCTCTCGTTGATCAGGGATTGCTACTCTGGCGTTATGAGTTAATGCCAGAGTTTAAGGTCATCTCTGGATGGTGTTTTGTTAGTGTTTTTCTGCTGACCATGAAAGTATACTATCTGTCTTCTGCTATCTAGTAAGCGGACCTCAAATTTGCTAAGACTATTTTCCTGCTGCGTTTGTTGTTTCATCTGAACTCACCGTCATTATATGTGGGGGGCTACTGTCTTCTTTGGAATATTTCTCTAGAGGTGAGCCAGGTCTTATATTTCCCTCTGCTAGCTATTTAGGTCTTAGGCCAGAGCTGGGCATCTAGCGATAAATAGGAAATGCTACCTGGCTATTTCTAGTTGCGCGGCAGGCTTAGTTCATGGTCAGTATAGTTCCATCTTCCGAGAGCTTGTCCCTCTATAGGCTTGCTATGATCTCTGCCTGCAGAGATCATGACAGGTCACACTATAGAGCTCTGTACTGTAAGAGCAGTCACACTATAGAGCTCTGTACTGTAAGAGCCATCACACTATAGAGCTCTGTACTGTAAGAGAGGTCACACTACAGAGCTCTGTACTGTAAGAGCGGTCACACTATAGAGCTCTGTACTGTAAGAGCGGTCACACTATAGAGCTGTGTACTGTAAGAGCAGTCACACTATAGAGCTCTGTACTGTAAGAGCGGTCACACTATAGAGCTCTGTACTGTAAGAGCGGTCACACTATAGAGCTCAGTACTGTAAGAGCGGTCACACTATAGAGCTCTGTACTGTAAGAGCGGTCACACTATGGAGCTCTGTACTGTAAGAGCGGTCACACTATAGAGCTCCGTACTGTAAGAGCGGTCACACTGTAGAGCTGTATACTGTGAGAGAGGTTACACTATAGAGCTCTGTACTGTGAGAGCGGTCACACTATAGAGCTGTGTACTGTAAGAGCGGTCACACTATAGAGCTGTATACTGTAAGAGCGGTCACACTATAGAGCTGTGTACTGTTAGAGCGGTCACACTATAGAGCTGTGTACTGTTAGAGCGGTCTCACTATAGAGCTGTATACTGTAAGAGCGGTCACACTATAGAGCTGTGTACTGTGAGAGCGGTCACACTATAGAGCTGTGTACTGTAAGAACGGTCACACTATAGAGCTCTGTACTGTAAGAGCGGTCACACTATAGAGCTCTGTACTGTAAGAGCGGTCACACTATAGAGCTCTGTACTGTAAGAGAGGTCACACTATAGAGCTCTGTACTGTAAGAGCGGTCACGCTATAGAGCTCTGTACTGTAAGGGCGGTCACGCTATAGAGCTCTGTACTGTAAGGGCGGTCACACTATAAAGCTCTGTACTGTAAGAGCGGTCACACTATAGAGCTCTGTACTGTAAGAGCGGTCACACTATAAAGCTCTGTACTGTAAGAGCGGTCACGCTATAGAGGTCTGTACTGTAAGAGCGGTCACACTATAGAGCTCTGTACTGTAAGAGCGGTCACACTATAAAGCTCTGTACTGTAAGAGCGGTCACACTATAGAGCTCTGTACTGTAAGAGCGGTCACACTATAGAGCTCTGTACTGTAAGAGCGGTCACACTATAGAGCTCTGTACTGTAAGAGCGGTCACACTATAGAGCTCTGTACTGTAAGAGTGGTCACACTATAGAGCTCTGTACTGTGAGAGCGGTCACACTATAGAGCTCTGTACTGTAAGAGCAGTCACACTATAGAGCTCTGTACTGTAAGAGCGGTCACACTATAGAGCTGTGTACTGTAAGAGAGATTACACTATAGAGCTCTGTACTGTAAGAGCGGTGACACTATAGAGCTCTGTACTGTAAGAGCGGTCACACTATAGAGCTCTATACTGTAAGAGCGGTCACACTATAGAGCTCTATACTGTAAGAGCGGTCACACTATAGAGCTGTGTACTGTAAGAGCGGTCACACTATAGAGCTCTGTACTGTAAGAGCGGTCACACTATAGAGCTCTGTACTGTAAGAGCGGTCACACTATAGAGCTCTATACTGTAAGAGCGGTCACACTATAGAGCTCTGTACTGTAAGAGCGGTCACACTATAGAGCTCTGTACTGTAAGGGCGGTCACACTATAGAGCTCTGTACTGTAAGGGCGGTCACACTATAGAGCTGTGTACTGTAAGGGCGGTCACACTATAGAGCTCTGTACTGTAAGAGCGGTCACACTATAGAGCTCTGTACTGTAAGAGCGGTCACACTATAGAGCTGTATACTGTAAGAACGGTCACACTATAGAGTTGTGTACTGTAAGAGCGGTCACACTATAGAGCTCTATACTGTAAGAGTGGCCACACTATAGAGCTCTGTACTGTAAGAGCGGTCACACTATAGAGCTCTGTACTGTAAGAGCGGTCACACTATAGAGCTCTGTACTGTAAGAGCGGCCACACTTGTTATGATCCCAATGGAAGAGGATCTCAGGGTTTTCAGCAAAGTCTGCAAACATAAAAAACTAGCTCATAGGGAGGTGGTAACTGAGCTGACCGCATACCTGATCCTAGCCCACAACTAATAGCAGCCGGGGAACGTACCTACGTTGGTTCTAGACGTCTCGCGCCAGCCGGAGAACTAACTAACCCTTTCAGAGAAAATCAGACCTCACTTGCCTCAAGAGAAAGGTACCCCAAAGTAAAGACACGCCCCCAACAAATAATAACGGTGAGGTAAGAAGAAAGGACAAACGTAAGTATGAACTAGATTCAGCAAAGAGAGGCCCACTATATAATAGCAGAAATATAGAAAGCGGACTTATGCGGTCAGCGAAAAACCCTACAAAAATATCCACGCTGAATATCCAAGAACCCCCGCACCGACTAACGGTGTGGGGGGAGAATATCAGCCCCCTTAGAGCTTCCAGCGAAATCAGGAATCACATTATGAACAAGCTGGACAAAAAACAGAAAAATACAAATGAACAAAAGTAAGAAAGCAGGACTTAGCTTATCTTGCAAAAATCAGGACCAGTAGACAAGAGCAACCAGACAAGGACTGATTACATTGATGCCAGGCAATGGACTAAGAATCCAGGGAGTTTAAATAGGAACACCCAGGGTCTAACGAACCAGGTGACTACAAACCTGGGGAAAGAAACTCCAAGTGCCATACCGCTAATGACCACAAGAGGGAGCCAAAAAGTATAGTTCACAACACACACTATAGAGCTCTGTACTGAAAGAGCGGTCACACTATAGAGCTCTATACTGTAAGAGCGGCCACACTATAGAGCTCTATACTGTAAGAGCGGTCACACTATAGAGCTCTGTACTGTAAGAGCGGTCACACTATAGAGCTGTGTACTGTAAGAGCGGTCACACTGTAGAGCTCTACTGTAAGAGAGGTCACACTATAGAGCTGTGTACTGTAAGAGCGGTCACACTATAGAGCTCTGTACTGTAAGAGCGGTCACACTATAGAGCGCTGTACTGTAAGAGCGATCACACTATAGAGCTCTGTTCTGTAAGAGCGATCACACTATAGAGCTGTGTACTGTAAGAGCGATCACACTATAGAGCTCTGTACTGTAAGAGCGGTCACACTATAGAGCTGTGTACTGTAAGAGCGGTCACACTATAGAGCTCTATACTGTAAGAGCGGTCACACTATAGAGCTGTGTACTGTAAGAGCGGTCACACTATAGAGCTCTGTACTGTAAGAGCAATCACACTATAGAGCTCTGTACTGAAAGAGCGGTCACACTATAGAGCTGTGTACTGTAAGAGCGGTCACACTATAGAGCTCTGTACTGTAAGAGCGGTCACACTATAGAGCTCTGTACTGTAAGAGCGGTCACACTATAGAGCTGTGTACTGTAAGAGCGGTCACACTATAGAGCTCTATACTGTAAGAGCGGTCACACTATAGAGCTGTGTACTGTAAGAGCGGTCACACTATAGAGCTGTGTACTGTAAGAGCGGTCACACTATAGAGCTGTGTACTGTAAGAGCGGTCACACTATAGAGCTGTGTACTGTAAGAGCGGTCACACTATAGAGCTCTGTACTGTAAGAGCAATCACACTATAGAGCTCTGTACTGAAAGAGCGGTCACACTATAGAGCTGTGTACTGTAAGAGCGGTCACACTATAGAGCTCTGTACTGTAAGAGCGGTCACACTATAGAGCTCTGTACTGTAAGAGCGGTCACACTATAGAGCTGTGTACTGTAAGAGCGGTCACACTATAGAGCTCTGTACTGTAAGAGCGGTCACACTATAGAGCTGTGTACTGTAAGAGCGGTCACACTATAGAGCTCTATACTGTAAGAGCGGTCACACTATAGAGCTCTGTACTGTAAGAGCGGTCACACTATAGAGCTCTGTACTGTAAGAGCGGTCACACTATAGAGCTCTGTACTGTAAGAGCGGTCACACTATAGAGCTCTGTACTGTAAGAGCGGTCACACTATGCACACACTGTATGAAATTCAGGTTCTTACAAATTGAAATAATTTTTCCATTAAAGAATCATTAATCCACTATAAAGATTTCCTTCACAATAGACAATATCCGCTCTGAGTTATCCCATAATCCACCTGAGTGTCGTAAACCCCTCAGATCTGTGACCATAAATCTGCAGGAGAAGTCTGGACATGAAGGTCAGCGGGGCTTCAGGGGATGGACTCTCCGCACAGAGGTTATTGATTTCTTCACTTGGCCGTGATCTTCTGATTTATCTCCGGTGACGTTCTACTGTCCGGGATAGAAATCTTATTTACTGCGTCATGTTACAGTCACGGGGGATCTGGGGCTGAGAAAGGATCTAGAACAGGGAATTACCGGAGGCACGGACTGTTCCCCTCCATAATAAATCCTCATAATATATATGGTCTGATGAAACGAGAAGAGGAATATCAGGGCTGAGATAGATAAATAGATAGATAGATAGATAGATAGATAGATAGATAGATAGATAAATGATAGATAGATAATAGATAAATGATAGATAATAGATACATGATAGATAGATAGATAGATAGATAGATAGACAGTGTAGTGCAGCGGGGTTGGTGCAGTGTGACAGATGGGCGGTGACCACAGGAAAGTTCAAAACATAATGTCTTTAATGTCCAACATAACTCACAAATGGAAAGCAAATGGTATCCTCCGGATTGCAGCCAGGAATCAAGACAGTCTGTATCCGAGACTGGTTGCCATGGGCAACTGCACCACCGTGTCACGCTGAGGGATGCCAGGTCTTTTGGCTTCGCTTGGCTCCGTGTTATTTCACACTGGCTGAACCTTGCAGAGCCACCTTCTCTGCAGCTTGCAAACAAACACTGACACACCCAACCTTTGCTGCAGGGTTTTTCAATGGAATCTGTGGCCATAGGCTACTTGTAAGACCCGGCTGGAGAGAGCGAACCGACCCACTACCATCCTGAAGTTTGCTTCAAAAATAAAAGCCCATGCCGAGTTTTCTTAAATCTGCCTTGGGCAAATAGCTTGTCCAAGATCAAGCTTACTTTTATTCTGCATCGCAATCACAGCTAAATCTGTGACTGCCATGCACTCCCGCGGCCTTAATACGCTCCTATGAGCATCCTGGGGGGATACATATCGTCCTCTGCATATAATACCTGACACTGCCTCACCACATGTCCCCCCCCCCCCCGCTCTGTTCAAACTTGTGGGGGTTGAACTTTTTTCACCAAACATGGTGCCCATGACAGGGTATCCGCGTTCCCTTGCACCTTACCTGCTCGATGTTCCGCAGTAAAATTTAAGTTTTGCAAGGACAGGAACCATCTGATGACCCGAGCACTCCTTCTCCACTACGCTATACGGGGTGAGTTTCCTACTTAGGTAGGTGACCGGATGTTCTTCTCCGTTCACCTCTTGCGACAGGACCGCTCCTAGGCCAACGTTAGAGGCATCCGTCTGTACGATGAAGTCTCTCGAAGTTGGAGCTGATGAGGACGGGTTGCCCACACAATGACGACTTCAGGGACTGGTAGGCTTCCGCCGCTTGAGGGTTCCACCACACCATGACTGATTTCTTTCCCTTTAGGAGATAAGTTAGGGGTGTTGTTCTCCTAGAGAAATTAGATATAAACCTCCGGTAAAACCCAACGATGCCGAGAAATGCTTTCACCCGTTTGGTGGTAACAGGTCGGGACCAGTTTTGTCTGGCCTCGATTTTATTTATTTGGGGTTTGATAACCCCGTGGCAGATCATGTACCCTAAGTACCGGGCTTCCTCGAGCCCTATCGCACATTTCTTGGGATTTGCCGTCAAGCCCGCAGCTCTAAGCGAATCTCTTACTGCTTGTACCCGGGACAAGTGGGTCAGTACTAAAGATGATGATGTCATCCAAGTACGCTGACGCATACATCCGATGTGGTTGTAGCACTATGTCCATCAGCCTCTGGAACATGGCTGGTACCCCATGTAGTCCAAAGGGCTAGATGACATAGTGATACAGACCCTTCAGTGTTATGCAGGTGGTCTTCTCCTTTGCCGACTTTGTAAGAGGCACCTGCCAATGACCCTTGGTCTAGATCGAGCATGGTAAAGTACTGGGCCTGACGCAGTCGCTCGATCAGCTCATCCTCCCGGGGCATTGGATAATGAATTTCAACACTGTTTTGACCCCAATGGCAGAGGGTCTCAGAAATAATTTCTAAGTCTGCAAACACAAAAAAACAGCTCATAGGGCAGTGGTAACTGGGCTGACCATATATCTAATCCTAGCACCACAAATACCAGCAGCAGGGGAACGTGCCTACGTTGATTCTAGACGTCTCGCGCCAGCCGGAGAACTAGCTAACCCTAGAAGGGAAAAGAAAGACCTTTCTTGCCTCCAGAGGAAATACCCCAAAAGTTGGATAGAAGCCCCCAACAAATAATAACGGTGAGGTAAGAGGAAAAGACAAACATAAGAATGAGCTAGGTATTTAGCAAAGAGAGGCCCACTAGCTAATAGCAGAATATAGAAAGATAACTTATATGGTCAGCAAAAACCCTATCAAAAATATCCACACTGGAAATTCAAGAACCCCCGAACCGTCTAATGGCCCGGGGGGAGAACACCAGCCCCCTAGAGCTTCCAGCAAGGTCAGGAATCACATTTAGTACAAGCTGGACAAAAATGAGAGCAAGCAAATAACCCAAAAAACAAAGAAGCAGGATTTAGCTTAATTTTGCACGAACCAGGACCAGCAGATAAGAGCAAACAGAATGTGTCTGATTACAACGATGCCAGGCACTGGACTAAGGATCCAGGAGGTTTATATAGCAACACCCCTGAACTAACGACCCAGCTGGGTGCAACCTGAGGGAAGAAAATCCCAGAGTCATATCACAAGTAACCACAAGAGGGAGCCAAAAAGTCTAATTCACAACACAACACCTTGTTCAACTTACAGAAATCATTACAGAACTGTAATGATCAACCCAGCTTTGGGATCAGTACAATAGGAACAACTCACTCCGGGACTCCTCAATTACTCCCAGCCGGAGCCATTGTCTTACTTCACTCGCGATGGCTTTTCTCCGGGCCTCGGGCACACGGGATGGTTTCATTCGTACCCTTACGTGAGGCTTGGTGACAATGTCATGCTGGATGACAGAGGTACGACCGGGTAGTCCCAAGAATACATCTGCATTCTCTTGCACTAATTTCCATACCTCTTGACGCTGCCGCTTCGAGAGAGTGTCTCCTATCTTTACCTCTCTCTCGGCCTCCGTCCGGGCTGACATCGGAGGGTCCCCAGATGATATGTTGGGAGTCGCATCCATATGCATACACTCCCTGTCCTTCCACGCATTTTCCAAAGCTCCAGAGTTCAGCGCAGGTCAGGCTGTGAGGCAGCGCAGCATCAGTGACTTCACCGCTAGTCACTGATGCTGCCGCCGGCAGCTTCTCATTCATTCCCCAGTGGTTTTCAGCCGGAGCTGTCACATCTTAGGACTGTCCTATTGTAACCTGTATATACCCCAGATATGAATTACGGCGTGGGACTGAACGCCGGACAGGTATGGGTATATTGTTGGTTTGCTATTTTTTCTTTATTACAGGAGATTGAGGATGTCGCATGGATTAGGAGTAACAATAAAGATGGGAAACTGTTGTGTTTGATTTCATTAAAAGACTATTCCGGCTGTGTCTTTATTTAACCATTTACCAACTATATTATTAATGTAATGGATAGGTGTCTTATTGACATCTCTCCATTAGTAATCCGGGCTTGATGTCACCTTACAATATTAAGGTGACATCAACCCCCAACTATTACCCCATATGCCACCACTACAGGGCAAGAGAGAAGCTAAGTGCCAGAATTGTCATCTTAGAGATGCGCCATTTCTGGGGCAGATGTTTTAGCTAGTGGGGGGGGCCAATAACCATGGTTCCTTCCTAGGCTATGAATATCTGCCCCCAATCACTGGCTTTTCCTCTCTGGCTTGGAAAATTGCGTGGGAGCCCACGCCATTTTTTGCCCCCGAAAAGATTATTTTATTAAATACACGTCCCATAATTTGTACACACTATACTAATTATATTGGTCACTGACATCTATATATCTCACTATTCTGCATCTATTTACTGTATGCAAACCATGTCTCCTATCCTGTCAACTTCTGCAGTGATTTTACAGAAGCCGACAAATGAATTAACGGCTATTTTGCTATCTCTCTATGAAATATAAAGATATATATATGTGTCACTGACATATATACACTGCTCAAAAAAAAGAAAGGGAACACTAAAATCCCACATCCTAGATATCACTGAATGAAATATTCCAGTTGTAAATCTTTATTCATTATATAGTGGAATGCGTTGAGAACAGTAAAACCTAAAAATGATCAACGTAAATCAAAACTAATATCCCATGGAGGTCTGGAGTTGGAATAATGCTCAAAATCAAAGGGGAAAAACAAATTGCAGGCTGATCCAACTTCAGTGGAGATGCCTCAAGACAAGGAAATGATGCTCAGTAGTGTGTGTGGCCTCCACGTGCCTTTATGACCTCCCTACAATGCCTGGGCATGCTCCTGATGAGGCGGCGGATGGTCTCCTGAGGGATCTCCCAGACCTGGACTAAAGCATCCGCCAACTCCTGGACAGTCTGTAGTGCAACGTGACGTTGGTGGATGGAGCGAGACATGATGTCCCAGATGTGCTCAATCGGATTCAGGTCTGGGGAACGGGCAGGCCAGTCCATAACTTCAATGCCTTCACTTGCAGGAACTGCTGACACTCCAGCCACATGAGGTCTGGCATTGTCCTGCATTAGGAGGAACCCAGGGCCAACCGCACCAGCATATGGTCTCACAAGGGGTCTGAGGATCTCATCTCGGTACCTAATGGCAGTCAGGCTACCTCTGGTGAGCACATGGAGAGCTGTGCGGCCTTCCAAAGAAATGCCCCCCCACACCATTACTGACCCACTGCCAAACCAGTCATGCTGAAGGGTGTTGCAGGCAGCAGATCGCTCTCCACGGTGTCTCCAGACTCTGTCACATCTGTCACATGTGCTCAGTGTGAACCTGCTTTCATCTGTGAAGAGCACAGGATGCCAGTGGCGAATTTGCCAATCCTGGTGTTCTGTGGCAAATGCCAAGAGTCCTGCACGGTGTTGGGCTGTGAGCACAACCCCCATCTGTGGACATCGGGCACTCAGACCATCCTCATGGAGTCGGTTTCTAACCATTTGTGCAGACACATGCACATTTGTGGCCTGCTGGAGGTCATTTTGCAGGGCTCTGGCAGTGCTCCTCCTGTTCCTCCTTGCACAAAAGAGAAGGTAGCGGTCCTGCTGCTGGGTTGTTGCCCTCCTACGGCCCCCTCCACATCTCCTGGTGTACTGGCCTGTCTCCTGGTAGCGCCTCCAGCCTCTGGACACTATGCTGACAGACACAGCAAACCTTCTTGCCACAGCTCGCATTGATGTGCCATCCTGGATGAGCTGCACTACCTGAGCCACTTGTGTGGGTTGCAGAGTCTGTCTCATGCTACCACGAGTGTGAAAGCACAACCAACATTCAAAAGTGACCAAAACATCAGCCAGAAAGCATTGGTACTGAGATGTGGTCTGTGGTCCCCACCTGCAGAACCTCTCCTTTATTGAGGGTGTCTTGATAATTGCCAATAATTTGCATCTGTTGTCTATTCCATTTGCACAACAGCTTGTGAAATTGATTGTCAAACATTGTTGCTTCCTAAGTGGACAGTTTGATCTCACAGAAGTTTGATTTACTTGGAGTTAGATTCTGGTGTTTAAGTGTTCCCTTTATTTTTTTGAGCATATTCTATGTGTATAGATCTATTCTATCTTTTCTATTGGAACCTGTCAGTGCGATTTTACCCCTATGATTTTTTTTATTCCAGTCCGATTTCAGCTGAGAAAAAAAATCTCAGATGAGATGTCACCCTTTGAATAACATTGGTCCGAGTGCAATTCGATTTTTTTATTGGATTGCACTTGTCCGTATTTCTCGCTAGTGAGTATGAGCCGTCTGCCGCAGAGCCCCACCTAGGAGCCTCCTGTCCTATGGGGTACCTGCCCCTGTACACAGTGATAGCGCCACCTGCTGGCCACACTGAAGATGGCTCCATACAGGGGTGTCCCCATCTTATAAGCTCATGGTACAGTGTAGTTATGATCAGTGGCAGCCGGGCCCCTGGAGGCCCCATTAACCCTTAGAATGAAGGGGTTACAGATTGTTGAGTCTCCGGAATCACTCACGCCTTGTGTCCACCCCGTACGTTCCACGCCGGCTCCATTGTACATGAAGCCACGAGGAGAAAAGTTAATGTTGGAGCCGTAATCACTGCAGCAAATGAGGAAAGAGAAAAACTATTTTCTTTGGACAATTTTGCGGAATGAGGAGAAGTGACGACGAGGAAACGATTTCTGGCCAAGAACGGAGAACACTAATGAGGCTGAAATGAGGGTGAAATGGTTCGTTGGAAATTGCTCATCAGGCAAGAAAACCAGCAGAAAGATGAGCAGAAGTAATGTCCCTCATCATCCTCAGAGGACAACAACCTCCATCATCAGCTGCTGGGTGATCCAGAAATCAACAAGGGGGTGGACAGCAGCCTCCGCAGCTCTGGGTGTGACTAGAGGGCAAATATTGATATTTATGAACTGTTATACTCCAGTCACCTCCAAAGCTGCATTTACAACTGAAGACGTTTCCCCGGAGGGTGAGATGTCAGATGCCGCAGGAGCGATGGAGGAGGCCATTGTGTCAGACCAATGAACAGTCTAATGTCACATCATGTACAATGCCCCCTGCTCTGGGCATAGATGTGGCTCCTGACCTCTGGGGCCCCTGTGTGACTGCACACATTGCACCCATGCTATGTCCACCCCCGATGCCATGTCACTGTGATGCTGCGCAGTCTGGACACAGATTGTTCCCTATGGCGATGCCTAAATCATCCACAGCGCAAGCGAGCCCAGCGACATTGAACCAGCAACTGGGGTAGGGTTAGAAGAGATCAGAACTGTGAATGCAGCTCTGTAGGTGAATAGAGCAGAATAGTGAATGCAGCTCTGCAGGTGAATGCAGCTCTGTGGGGGAATAGACGATAACTATGAATGCTGCTTTGTAGGTGAATAGAGCAGAACAGTGAAAACAGTTTTGTAAGTTAATAGAGCAGAACTGTGAATGCTGCTCTGTAGGGGAATAGAGAAAAACAATGAATGCAGCTCTGCATGTGAATAGAGCAGAACTGTGAATGCAGATGTGCAGGAGAATGCAGCTCTATAAGTGAATAGAGTAGAACTATGAATGCAGCTCTATAGGTGAATAGACCTTAATGCAGCTCTGCAGTCGAATGCAACTATGCAGGTGAATAGAGCAGAACTGTGAATGCAGCTCTGTAGGTGAATGCAGCTCTGTAGATGCATAAAGCAGAACTGTGAATACAGCTCTCTAGGTGAATAGAGCAGATCAGTGAATGCAGCTTTGTAGGTGAATGGAGCAGAACTGTGAATGCAGCTCTGCAAGTGAATAGAGCAGAACTGTGAATGCAGCTTTGTAGAATAATAGAGCAGAGCAGTGAATGCAGCTCTGTAGGTGAATGGAGCAGAACTGTGAATGCAGCTCTGCAAGTGAATAGAGCAGGACAGTGAATGCAGCTCTGCTTGTGAATGTATTGAGAGCACTTTTATTTACTCATGTTTAATTTGTTTTGTTGTTTCTTATACTCTAGTCACATCCAAAGCTGCATTAACAATTTTTCTGATTGTGAATGGGTCAAAAAACCTTCAGTACTGTTGTGGCCTGTGGTCTCCTGTCAGTGTAGCGGAGATCTCGGTGCTCGGCCACCCTGATGCCCTTTCCCCTATAACCGGCCTACAGGGACAAGGGCACCTTCCATAATGCAATGCAGCCACTGAGCCAGCAGGGGGCGCAGGTAAAGGTGAGCACAGAAGAGAGAAGCATTGTGAATGCAGCTCTGGCTGTGAATTATGTCTCTGATCATTGAGTAATCTGCAGATACATCTTGTTTTCTGCTCATCAAGCTGCAGTCACAGTTCTGTGATAGTAATGATCATGTCATTGTCCTTGGCCTGACCTTCCCTGACAGTATAGGGGGTGTACATAGTGCACAGATTCCTGGGGCTCCGCATCCTGAGACTGATTATTGGGGAAACTGCGTCTCCGACATCGCTCTGCGCTGACGCTGAACCTACAGGAGAGCGGACAGCGGCTCCATTCACACCGCGATTTTTGAGGCTTTTATTAAGCAGATTTGCTCCTAAATCCTGCTCAAAAATCAGTTAAAAAAAAAAAAACTCTTGGAAAACTCTTCTTATGCGTTTCTATGGGAAATTCACTTTACTGTTCACATTTGGAGGTTTTTTTTTATTTATTTATTTTTTCCTGAAAAGGCTATGTAAAATTCCTGGTGGATAAAGAAAACCAAGAGCCGGTGACGTCTGATGGGATCAGCTCCGCTCTGTCCAGAGGCCGCAGGAAAACAAAACTCTGCCAAAACTTCTTAAAACTTGTACAGGAGAATAAAAACTCCAAAAAAAGTAACATTTCAGCTTGGAAAAGTCAATGTGTCGGGAAGTGGCGCTTCAAGGGTCATTTGTTGGGAGAAAGTTATTCTAAGAATAAAGTGGAATAATAAAAGAGTTAACCGTTTCCTGGCCATAAGCCTTCTGCTCTGTAACCCGCGCTGTACGCTCCGTCCTCCCGCTGCGATTCTCCGCCACCGATTACTTAGTATCTCCAATTTTGCCTTGAATCGCGGCCAATTGCTTCCATGATCAACTACGATTGAAAAGTTCACTTATAAAGCTCTTTCCCGAGGAGCGGAGAGGATTAATTCCTTGTTATGGCGGCATCAGAATCTGCTGTCAGATGTCCCCGCTCCATTAGGACCATCCTGACGTCTCATTAATAACCGCAGCGGCTTGGCAACACCTTGTGCCATCGGACGCGTCACCTCCCATTAAGGCTGTTTACTCCTATGTTGGACATAATGAACCTAAGTGATATTAGATCTGATTTATAAAGCAGCAGCGCAGTGTACACAGAGGTTCTTAAAGGGGAAGGCCATGTATCCGCCAGGCGGTAGAGCGTGGGGGACTGTATGTAAGGCTACGTTCACATTTGCGTTGTGCGCCGCAGCGTCGGTGATGCAATGCACAACGCAAACAAAAACGCAACAAAACGCACGCTAAAACGCTGCGTTTTGCGACGCATGCGTCCTTTTTTGCCGAAAGTTGGACGCAAAAAAAATGCAACTTGCTGCGTTTTCTGCGCCTAACGCTTGCGGCCAAAAAAACGCATGCGTCGCAAAACACAGCACAACGCATGTCCATGCGCCCCCATGTTAAATATAGGGGCGCATGACGCATGCGGCGACGTTGCGGCGCCCGACGCTGCGGCGCCGAACGCTAATGTGAACGTAGACTAAGCCTTCCTGCACCTCCATAACGGCTGCGCTGTACAGGGGGTATATAGGGTCATGTCTATAGACGAATCTGACTTCTGGTATGTGAAAAGGCCGGAAGGAGGAAAGAAGAAGAACTGCCCAAAAGGAAAGAAAAAAATCAAAATGTCTCCTCCCGTACCTTTATTTATGTATTAGCACCCTGATGTCACCGATTAGTGTCCTGATGTCAATAATTAATTAGTGTCCTGATGTCACCGATTAGTGTCCTGATGTCACCAATTAGTGTCCTGATGTCACCAATTAGTGTCCTGATGTCACCAATTAGTGTCCTGATGTCACCAATTAGTGTCCTGATGTCACCAATTAGTGTCCTGATGTCACCAATTAGTGTCCTGATGTCACCAATTAGTGCCCTGATGTCACCAATTAGTGCCCTGACGTCACCGATTAGTGCCCTGATGTCACCGATTAATGTCCTGATGTCACCGATTAGAGCACTGATGTCAGTGACACCATCACAAAATTGTGCCTTAAAGCCAATAAAATGATTTAGTAACCACTTCACCACCCTAAAACATCAGTAAATCTAGGTCCTGGCTGTGGGCCACACAGGGGGCTCATAGGAAAAAAGCTCACAAAATATCAAGGAGTGATATATTGTATTCACATGTAAAGTCCGGCCACCAATTGGCTGACTGCTGCTTCCCAAACTGAGAAGGTGTCAGGCTGTGATGGTCTTTGGTAAGAAAGGGGGGCTTCAAACTATCCATGGAACTGGGAGCCTAACTATCCCTCTCCTGGGGGTTCTCTTGAAGGTAGAGAGGCTCGAGTCTCTGACTTTACTATGCTTCTGTTAAACCCTGATCTTTCCTCTCTCACATCCCATGAAGCATGGGACAGAAATGTAAGGTAAACAAGACACAAAGACAAAACCGGGATAACAGAAAACCTCTATCATACAAAACCACAAACCAACACTAGGAAGGAGGATAGGGACAGGGAGGAATAAACTAAATGGGACCAGGGACCAGGAGATAAACACAAAAGTACTACAGCAAACCACAGAACACTACTATAACAACTGTACTGCAACTACTTAGCTTTAGCACACAGGAAGACGAATCTTTCACTGGCAGGGACAGAAAGGGCTGACCAGTTTATATAGGAAGAGGTAATGACTAGATCAGAAGCAGCTGAAACGGAGCTGCATGTTTCTGACCAATATAGAAAGGGTCGTTAACCTCTTCAGAAGAAACTAAATACATTTAATATGGGACACAAATCACATCATCTCTAAAGAACAGCAGCGATTCATTACCCGACGTGACCATATAACTCCAGGTCTTCCAGGGGGACGTGACATCCTCGTGACAAAAGGCTGATACTAATACTCTGCTAAGCACTGAAGACGCTGGTCATGAAGAGGTGAAAATTCCCTGACTACAGGAGTCAGGAAAACTGACATTTTGCAGTGAATCTGGATAAACCACTAGTTATATTATTGTGCTGAGCTGTGTACATTGTTCTTATTTCACTGGTTTATTGCAAATAGCAGAAAGTTTGTACATTTTGGATATAAGCCTAATCTGCACTGGGGGTTAAATAATTTTCAATGTAACTGCAGGTGTAATATTAGTATAGTTGCATTTCTATCTGTGCTATATCACTCTAGGTTTTGGATCAGTAGAGTTGCCATATTCATCTGCTGTAGGTTTTCTTTGACCAGTGATTTGCGGTTCCTGGTATTGCCCACTAGGCGGCGCTCTGTGCCCTGTTAGGGATGAGAACCTTTTACAACCTTTCTAATGTATCTTTTGTATCTTCTTAATTGAAATGTTTTGTTTTAATGTTGCAGCCTCGTCTGCAGTAATAAGCACAATTTAGATAATTTAATAAAGATGCGGATTTTGATGAGAGAGGAAAGAATCCATTAAATAAATACCAGTTTCTTTCTGTGGATAATAAGTAGCAGATATCTCCTGTATACGTGACACATCCGCAATCTGCCGCCCGGCCAGACGATGACTGCAGTCCCAGGTCAAGGACACAACATTATATCTGCATCAGACTCCAATATATGCACCTGGGATCATTACTGATAGGGAAAAGACTAATGACGATATCAATAGAGAAAATCACCCTACTTTCCATACACCCTGAATGGCATACCAACCCAGCAGACACTTTATAGGGTCACCTACTCATTACTAGAGGCAGCTAATCCCCACACAGCAATAAATGTGTTAAATTTGCTAAGAAGATTTAGAGAAGAGGTTGCCCCCCACAGCTTTCCAGATTAATGGGGTCTCCTAACCAGGGTGTAGAATTTCATGGTGCCCAGTGACATCAATGAGTCACAGTGTGTTACATGGTTACAGTCAGACCTCCAGTGCTGGAAGCCTCTTCCCATTCTTGCCAACTTAGGAGGTAACAGGTAGAATAGCCACCTCCATCCACCATGTCCATGTGCCCCAATAACCACCTTCATCCACCATGTCCATGTGCCCCAATAACCACCTTCATCCACCATGTCCATGTGCCCCACTAACCACCTCCTGCTACCATGTCCATGTGCCCCACTAGCCACCTCCACCATGTCCATGTGCCCCACTAGCCACCTCCTGCTACCATGTCCATGTGCCCCACTAGCCACCTCCACCATGTCCATGTGCCCCACTAGCCACCTCCTGCCACCATGTCCATGTGCCCCACTAACCACCTCCATCCACCATGTCCATGTGTCCCACTAGCTACCACCAGCCACCATGTCCATGTGCCCCACTAACCACCTCCTGCCACCATGTCCATGTGCCCCACTAGCCACATCCACCATGTCCATGTGCCCCACTAACCACCTCCATCCACCATGTCCATGTGCCCCACTAACCACCTCCATCCACCATGTCCATGTGTCCCACTAGCTACCACCAGCCACCATGTCCATGTGCCCCACTAGCCACCTCCTGCCACCATGTCCATGTGCCCCACTAGCCACATCCACCATGTCCATGTGCCCCACTAACCACCTCCATCCACCATGTCCATGTGTCCCACTAGCTACCACCAGCCACCATGTCCATGTGCCCCACTAGCCACCTCCTGCTACCATGTCCATGTGCCCCACTAGCCACATCCACCATGTCCATGTGCCCCACTAGCCACCTCCACCATGTCCATGTGCCCCACTAGCTACCACCAGCCACCGTGTCCATGTGCCCCACTAGCCACATCCACCATGTCCATGTGCCCCACTAGCCACCTCCACCATGTCCATGTGCCCCACTAGCCACCTCCACCATGTCCATGTGCCCCACTAGCCACCTCTCTCATGTCCATGTGCCCCACTAGCCACCTCCAGCCACCATGTCCATGTGTCCCACTAGCTACCACCAGCCACCCTGTCCATGTGCCCCACTAGCCACCTTTCTCATGTCCATGTGTCCCACTAGACACCTCCAGCCACCATGTCCATGTGCTCCACTAGCCACCTCCACCATGTCCATGTGCCCCACTAGCCCCCTCCACCATATCCATGTGCCCCACTAGCCACCTCCATCCACTACATTCATGTGCCCCACTAGCCACCTCCACCATGTCCATGTGCCCCACTAGTCCTGAGGACAGTCCGTCTTGTAGAAGCTAACTTGTGTCCGTTGTTCATTTCCCTGCAACAATGTATCATTACAGCTTATAATAAATTGTTCCTCTCGGCTCTACAGTTTCTAGAAGAGCAATCTTGGCCAGAAGGAGCTGGAGTTAACGCCAGATATTTTGGCTGAGGGTTTGCGTGAGGCCAGGAGGCATGAGTGGAAGCAGAGCGGTATTTGAAGACCGTCTGGAATAGCAATAAGGAGCACGAGGCTTCACATCGGCACCGAGACTTTCAAAAGAAACTTTTCATGTCAACCCCTGACAAGCACATCTGAAATGATTCACATCGAGGTGATTTTCATCTGACCCAAACGGAGCAGATTCTCACACTTCAAGTGGTCTGAAAGAAACTTTCTTGTCTCCAAGACGATGATAAGATTTCGAGAATGTCCTTTTAACGCATCAAAGATCTCAGACATTAGTTATCCGCTGACCCAGCCGTCATTTCCCCTCAATATTTCTTGATGTTCTTAGATGAGAGCCATTTATGTAAGACTTACAAGCCCCGAGTCGTGCCAACCTCTGTGGACGGATTCTTCAAGGAGTGTTTTATTTGGAGTGTATGATGGAGGCTGATGGAATATTCATAGACATCGCCTTCATACATCAACGGCACAAGGACAGTATGTGGAAACTTAAAGGGAAACTCCATATGTTCATGTGGATTATCTCCTGCAATCATTCTGGAGGACCCTGGCTGACAACCACCAACCTCAGTCCTGTGTATTCTCTTGTTGTCACTGATTCCTGCAGTTGGCTCCTCTCCTTGCAGGATTGGTGGTGGTGTAAGGTGCCAGAAGGCGGTAGCCGTGGTCGAGCTGCTGCTCCGTGTCACCCTGACACTTTACAGGAAAATCATGCCCCAGTGTGCTGTCAAATGTAGGGTGCATTACTCTCACAGGCCGCGGGCCTCCTCTGTCTTCTGGTCTCCATCTTCAGGAAAAACTGAACACCCACTTCACTTAAACATTAAAAAGTTTTCTGGACAGTTCAAGTACATCAGATTATATCATGCAGTGCACCCGCCGTTCCTTGTTTCAGTAATACAGTACATTTCTTGCTTTACTTTCTGTTCTTCCTGAACTATCCCTACATCCACTGGTGCTGTCAGCCCCGGGATTCCCAGGTCAGTCCTGCAGTATATCCGAGAACCGTTACCTTTCTCTCACACAATTCTACGACCATCTTCCTCTGTACGGAAGGGGTTAAGGTGCTCTCCATAGCACCTGTATCGAGTGGTAGGCTTCGGATGTTGCAGGAATGTCTGAAGGGAGTCTTGTAAGGCCTCATACCACCAAGAACATTTTGTACTCACTTGATCTATCAGCACACTGTGCCTTGAACTTCACCTTGTCACTTAGCAAACAAACTCTCTCACTAACTGACTAAACCAGCGTTACGTTTTTACTGGCCTTCATCCCTACCACTGTGGGCTAGACCAAACATTAAATGTCTCTTTACTCTGTTGTCACAGCAGTCTGTTGCTGGGCAGACTTAACCTTTCAAATACTTTACTCCAGTGGCTATTGTGAAGACACAGCATTGAATCTTAATTACCCAGACAACTGTTTTTAGCAAACCAAGAGGAATATGCTGTTATCAGTGATGGTCAATGGAGCAGATCTGTATTTTTCCAACCAGGGCCAAAAACCCCTAGGTTGTTTCCTTTAGAATGATAGATCCGTGTCCCTCGAGATGCCATGATGTAAAATGTAAAAAATATGCTTGTGTAAGCCTGTATTAGTAGCTTGTAAGCTGATATTTCATATAACCTAGTGTGCTCTTATCTTTGATCATCATCTAGTGATGTTTGCTAATATGCTAATTATGCATTGTGTTATGGAACCAGTTTGTTGACTTCGAAAGCAGAAAGGGAAAAACTATGCAAATTCCTTTCCCAGGCTGGTGTAGCAGGTTCGGCAGTGCTCTGTGGTGCGCACATCCATTGCTGTGATGCGGTGGCCTCCAAGTGGGAAAATGGCCGCTGGGGGAGGCGCATGCTCAGATTGAGATCTCGGCACAGGACATATTCATTACTAATGTACAAGGCACAGGACATTCTCAGTACTAAAGTACGAGGCACAGGACATTCTCATTACTAATGTATGAGGCACAGGACATTCTCATTACTAATGTACATGGCACAGGACATTCTCATTACTAATATACAAGGCACAGGACATTCTCATTACTAATGTACATGGCACAGGACATTCTCATTACTAATATACAAGGCACAGGACATTCTCATTACTAATATACAAGGTTCAGGACATTCTTATTACTAATATACAAGGCACAGGACATTCTCATTACTAATGTACAAGGTTCAGGACATTCTCATTACTAATATACAAGGCACAGGACATTGTCATTACTAATGTATGAGGCACAGGACATTCTCATTACTAATATACAAGGCACAGGACATTCTCATTACTAATATACATGGCACAGGACATTCTCATTACTAATATACATGGCACAGGACATTCTCATTACTAATGTACGAGGCACAGGACATTCTCATTACTAATGTACGAGGCACAGGACATTCTCATTACTAATATACATGGCACAGGACATTCTCATTACTAATATACAAGGCACAGGACATTCTCATTACTAATATACATGGCACAGGACATTCTCATTACTAATGTACAAGGCACAGGACATTCTCATTACTAATATACAAGGCACAGGACATTCTCATTACTAATGTACAAGGCACAGGACATTCTCATTACTAATATACAAGGCACAGGACATTCTCATTACTAATGTACAAGGCACAGGACATTCTCATTACTAATATACAAGGCACAGGACATTCTCATTACTAATGTACAAGGTTCAGGACATTCTCATTACTAATGTACATGGCACAGGACATTCTCATTACTAATATACAAGGCACAGGACATTCTCATTACTAATGTACGAGGCACAGGACATTCTCATTACTAATGTACATGGCACAGGACATTCTCATTACTAATATACAAGGCACAGGACATTCTCATTACTAATGTACATGGCACAGGACATTCTCATTACTAATATACAAGGCACAGGACATTCTCATTACTAATATACAAGGTTCAGGACATTCTTATTACTAATATACAAGGCACAGGACATTCTCATTACTAATGTACAAGGTTCAGGACATTCTCATTACTAATATACAATGCACAGGACATTCTCATTACTAATGTACGAGGCACAGGACATTCTCATTACTAATATACATGGCACAGGACATTCTCATTACTAATATACAAGGCACAGGACATTCTCATTACTAATGTACGAGGCACAGGACATTCTCATTACTAATATACATGGCACAGGACATTCTCATTACTAATATACAAGGCACAGGACATTCTCATTACTAATGTACGAGGCACAGGACATTCTCATTACTAATATACATGGCACAGGACATTCTCATTACTAATATACAAGGCACAGGACATTCTCATTACTAATGTACGAGGCACAGGACATTCTCATTACTAATATACATGGCACAGGACATTCTCATTACTAATATACAAGGCACAGGACATTCTCATTACTAATGTACGAGGCACAGGACATTCTCATTACTAATATACATGGCACAGGACATTCTCATTACTAATATACAAGGCACAGGACATTCTCATTACTAATATACAAGGCACAGGACATTCTCATTACTAATGTACAAGGTTCAGGACATTCTCATTACTAATATACAAGGCACAGGACATTGTCATTACTAATGTACGAGGCACAGGACATTCTCATTATCATTATCAATGTACAAGGCACAGGACATTCTCATTACTAATATACATGGCACAGGACATTCTCATTACTAATATACATGGCACAGGACATTCTCATTACTAATGTACAAGGCACAGGACATTCTCATTACTAATGTACGAGGCACAGGACATTCTCATTACTAATGTACAAGGCACAGGACATTCTCATTACTAATATACAAGGCACAGGACATTCTCATTACTAATAGACATGGCACAGGACATTCTCATTACTAATATACATGGCACAGGACATTCTCATTACTAATGTACAAGGCACAGGACATTCTCATTACTAATATACATGGCACAGGACATTCTCATTACTAATGTACAAGGCACAGGACATTCTCATTACTAATATACAAGGCACAGGACATTCTCATTACTAATATACAAGGCACAGGACATTCTCATTACTAATGTACAAGGTTCAGGACATTCTCATTACTAATATACAAGGCACAGGACATTGTCATTACTAATATACATGGCACAGGACATTCTCATTATCATTATCAATGTACAAGGCACAGGACATTCTCATTACTAATATACATGGCACAGGACATTCTCATTACTAATATACATGGCACAGGACATTCTCATTACTAATGTACAAGGCACAGGACATTCTCATTACTAATGTACGAGGCACAGGACATTCTCATTACTAATGTACAAGGCACAGGACATTCTCATTACTAATATACAAGGCACAGGACATTCTCATTACTAATAGACATGGCACAGGACATTCTCATTACTAATATACATGGCACAGGACATTCTCATTACTAATGTACAAGGCACAGGACATTCTCATTACTAATATACATGGCACAGGACATTCTCATTACTAATGTACAAGGCACAGGACATTCTCATTACTAATATACAAGGCACAGGACATTCTCATTACTAATGTACAAGGTTCAGGACATTCTCATTACTAATATACAAGGCACAGGACATTGTCATTACTAATGTACGAGGCACAGGACATTCTCATTATCATTATCAATGTACAAGGCACAGGACATTCTCATTACTAATGTACAAGGTTCAGGACATTCTCATTACTAATGTACAAGGCACAGGACATTCTCATTACTAATATACATGGCACAGGACATTCTCATTACTAATATACATGGCACAGGACATTCTCATTACTAATATACAAGGCACAGGACATTCTCATTACTAATGTACAAGGCACAGGACATTCTCATTACTAATATACAAGGCACAGGACATTCTCATTACTAATGTACAAGGTTCAGGACATTCTCATTACTAATATACAAGGCACAGGACATTCTCATTACTAATGTACGAGGCACAGGACATTCTCATTATCATTATCAATGTACAAGGCACAGGACATTCTCATTACTAATGTACAAGGCACAGGACATTCTCATTACTAATGTACAAGGCACAGGACATTCTCATTACTAATGTACAAGGCACAGGACATTCTCATTACTAATGTACAAGGTTCAGGACATTCTCATTACTAATGTACAAGGTTCAGGACATTCTCATTACTAATGTACAAGGTTCAGGACATTCTCATTACTAATGTACAAGGTTCAGGACATTCTCATTACTAATATACAAGGCACAGGACATTGTCATTACTAATGTACAAGGCACAGGACATTCTCATTCTCATTATCAATGTACAAGGCACAGGACATTCTCATTACTAATGTACGAGGCACAGGACATTCTCATTATCATTACTAATATACGAGGCACAGGACATTCTCATTACTAATGTACAAGGCACAGGACATTCTCATTACTAATGTACAAGGCACAGGACATTCTCATTACTAATATACAAGGTTCAGGACATTCTCATTACTAATGTACAAGGTTCAGGACATTCTCATTACTAATGTACAAGGTTCAGGACATTCTCATTACTAATGTACAAGGTTCAGGACATTCTCATTACTAATATACAAGGCACAGGACATTGTCATTACTAATGTACAAGGCACAGGACATTCTCATTCTCATTATCAATGTACAAGGCACAGGACATTCTCATTACTAATGTACAAGGCACAGGACATTCTCATTACTAATATACAAGGCACAGGACATTCTCATTACTAATGTACAAGGCACAGGACATTCTCCTTACTAATGTACAAGGCACAGGACATTCTCATTACTAATGTACAAGGCACAGGACATTCTCATTACTAATGTACGAGGCACAGGACATTCTCATTACTAATGTACATGGCACAGGACATTCGCATTACTATTGTACAAGGCACAGGACATTCTCATTACTAATGTACAAGGTTCAGGACATTCTCATTACTAATATACAAGGCACAGGACATTGTCATTACTAATGTACAAGGCACAGGACATTCTCATTCTCATTATCAATGTACAAGGCACAGGACATTCTCATTACTAATGTACAAGGCACAGGACATTCTCATTACTAATATACAAGGCACAGGACATTCTCATTACTAATGTACAAGGCACAGGACATTCTCCTTACTAATGTACAAGGCACAGGACATTCTCATTACTAATGTACAAGGCACAGGACATTCTCATTACTAATGTACGAGGCACAGGACATTCTCATTACTAATGTACATGGCACAGGACATTCGCATTACTATTGTACAAGGCACAGTGTATTCTCATTACCTATATAAATCCCCAGGACATTCTCATAACTCATGATATATTCTAATGACAGTGCACCATATATAGCAGATGCCACTGTTGTATCATATGATTTTGCTATGTGTCAGCGTGTTGCATATTTTATATATTATCTACTATATAATCATCTACTTCTGTCTGTTTGTCTGTAATGAAATCCCACGTCGCTGATTGGTCGCGCCAGCTGCCCGCAACCAATCAGCAACAGGACCAGTGTGACTGTAGTTCAGTCACATTTACTGAACAAGTTCTGTCAGTCACAGTGCCACGTAGTTCAGTCACGTTTACTAAATAAGTTCTGTTAGTCACAGTGCCACGCAGATCAGTCACGTTTACTGAACAAGTTCTGTAAGTCACAGTGCCACGTAGTTCAGTCACATTTACTGAATAAGTTCTGTCAGTCACAGTGCCACGTAGTTCAGTCACGTTTACTAAATAAGTTCTGTCAGTCACAGTGCCACGCAGATCAGTCACGTTTACTGAACAAGTTCTGTAAGTCACAGTGCCACGTAGTTCAGTCACGTTTACTAAATAAGTTCTGTTAGTCACAGTGCCACGCAGATCAGTCACGTTTACTGAACAAGTTCTGTAAGTCACAGTGCCACGTAGTTCAGTCACATTTACTGAATAAGTTCTGTCAGTCACAGTGCCACGTAGTTCAGTCACGTTTACTAAATAAGTTCTGTCAGTCACAGTGCCACGCAGATCAGTCACGTTTACTGAACAAGTTCTGTAAGTCACAGTGCCACGTAGTTCAGTCACATTTACTGAATAAGTTCTGTCTGTCACAGTGCCACGTAGTTCAGTCACATTTACTGAACAAGTCCTGTCAGTCACAGTGTGATGTAGTTCAGTCACGTTTACTGAACAAGTTCTGTTAGTCACAGTGCGACATAGTTCATCACATTTACTGAATAAGTGCAGCGCCCCAGAGTCCTGGTTGCTGCAGTAGTATTATTCCTCCACCAGGGGGAGTGATATTACGTCTGGAGGCAATAAAGGAGATCTCCTGTCCAGGTATCACAGACACACCACACACTTCACACTCCAGTCCACCAGGGGGAGCAAAGGTTCTATTTATTAGGGCACTCCTCACAGTTAGGTAAAACTGGTGGGTTGGTTAGGAAGGGAGGGAGAAGCTAGCTGGATTCCATCCAGTGAGCATTAGACAGAAGCTGACTGGGCTTCGTACAGAACAGTCAGTTCCAGATGGAGTTTGGCAGAAGCTGGCTGGAATGGGTTCCAGCCAGATCCAGACTGCGGTCTGTGGAGGACGAGGGTCCACGGAGCTGCGCCTGCCCCACGTGCGGCAGCATCCAAAGAAAGAGACATTGAAAGGAAGCGTGTTGTAGTGAGTGAGAAACGAAGGCATAGCAACAAGTGGATACCAGAGAGGATAGTAGACGAGAGGAGCTGCATCCTTCTGGTGCGCGTTCCGGTAGCCAGAATACCGAGGGAGTAAAGTGCTCTACGCCATTGCTTCAGAGACTGGCAGGACAGTCAATTCCAAGTTGGCTGCCAGACCTTAATACCTAAGAAGACACGGTGGCAACTTGTGGGGGTCGGGGCGTCTCTAGGGTCCCTATAAACAAGCCTCAGGCCATCAGTCATACGGGTTTTGTTCTATCCGACCACGGGGAACAGAGACAAGAGTAATAACAGTGAGGACTTCATTAGAGCTTAAGCAAGTGAGGACCTACTGTGTTGCTGTGCGCATAGGAAGGCTAATGCATTCCACCTGGATAAGGAGACTCTGGATTTGCCTTCAGACCGGCCGGACTCTGCCTACCCCGTGATCTGGTGCCCAGGACTGTGGACACTGAAGCCTTCAGTAAAAGGTAAAGAGACTGCAACCTTGTGTCCTCGTTATTCACTGCACCTCACATCATTCACCATCTACACCTCTGGGAAGCCCTGGGGATATACTTCACCTGTGAGAAGGTATACCATCAAGCTGCCATAACATCACCCCAGCGGACCCCTAAGCAGCGTCGGTCACCCTGACCGAATACCACAGGTGGCGTCACGAACACTCTATCCCTTTAAAGACCTTCCCCCTCATTTATCAACGGACGCCCCTAGGGCCACGGACCTGGTCAGCCACCGTGACATCCCCGCTGAGAACAGAAGGCCCGGTGCCGAGTACCCCACGGCCCTACTGGGGGCGATCCAACTTGGCGTCACAAACAGGATGTACTTAAGCCTGAAGAATCGGGTCATGTGTGCCTAAGGACTGTGTTAGAACTGTGATTTGCTTAAGGACTGTGTATCGCCATTAGCGCAAAGATTCCCGCCAAAATTGCCACCATTATAGCGCCATGAGGAGCGCAGGAGAAGAAGAAGGGCGTGCCATGGCAGGAGACTACCGAAGCGGCGCCAAAAGTGATGACCGCCTCCTCCGACTACTGCTGCGAGAAGACGACGTGCCCAGAAACCAAAAAGGAGCTCCACCCCGAGAAAATGGAGGAGCAGCGTGTGTGTGCTACCGACGACCCAGAAGCAGAGATGGCGACCAGCGGGTACCTGAACGACGACGAAGTGACCCAGGACCATCTCAGGCGACCGGAAGCAAACCCGACCTTGCCGCTGCCGGAGGGCCCAGGCATCTTGAATCCGCAGGTGGAGGAGCCGAACCCTCAACTCCAGGATGCAGAGCCAGCAGCTGCGAAGGAATGGAAGTCGGAGCTGTGCAAGAAGACCGCATTGGAAGAACCATGGCCCGAGCCGCCGCCGACTCCAGCGTCCTCATCAGCGGAGCGGATTGTCATCGGTGGAACCACATCAGACGCAGGTACAGAAAACGCCCCTGCCCCACCGACCGATCCAGCTCCAGTGACCGTCCCCCGCCCAGACTGTGACCGACCACCGGCAGCTGCGCCAGCCCCAGCGATTCGCCGCGCCACTAACGGAGCACCACCTCTATATCTAGCGACCGAGGGCACACCAGTGGATGTGAGCCAGGAGGGGTTGATCTTTCGCTGGGACGACTCGAGGAGCGGAGTGTGTGGGTCCTACATTGCCGTTCTCACCTGGGAAGAATATAAACAATGCCTAGTGTTGCATTGGAAGGAGAAAAATAGACAGAAAACCCAGTGTGATGCATCGGCCGCTGAAGCCAAGCAGGACGACAGATTCCCAGTGAGATATGGGATAGTGGTGACTTTTCATCTCCAAAGAGGGAGAGGGCTTATTCAAGAACCCGGGGTGGTACCGAAGGTTTGAGTCGACAGAAGTGAAGTGGAGTCCCACCTTGGAAGGGGGCATCCGGGCCACAGCTTGTACCCCGGAGACTCGGTGACTTACATCCATCACTCGGGAGACAATAGATGTACGCTCGAAACGTAAAGAGGTGCGCACCACTAACAGCGCAACCTAGTGCCAAGAAGATGACCCCAGTCGCTACAACAGCTGAACCACCGACAGCCCCTCAGACTAACACCACCACTACTGTGTGCGTGACTACCACCGTTGGACTCGCTACTGTGACCAATACTACCGCTAACACTTGCACTCAGGCTACCCAAACTTTAATAGCAGCTAATGACTTGACGATACATGAACAACAAACCCATGACGTCTACTTGGGACCAGATGAAGATCTGGATACTCACCTTCCCAAGCCAGGAAGTGTGCGATACCGGCTGGTGCCTTGGCAAATACTACTACCCACAGAACTCAAATAAACCTCGGAAACCTGAAAATGTAAATAGTTAACTGTTCTTTGTTTTGCTGCTTAAACCCGTCTAGGGTTAACTCTTAAAGGGATCCCTTTGTTTACCCAGGATCCCTGTTGTTTCAAGTTTTGCACAAGTTTCCTACTTTTATCAAAGAACTGTGGAATCATGGACGGTGAATGATTCACAAACTGCTTCTGTATATAGTTTGCACCTTCTTAAAGGTGCTTCCTACTGGTTTTACAAGAGAAGAGCTTTGCGAAGAAACTGTTCCTGATGACATCGTGAAAGTTCTTGCTGCTTTCTAGTTGATGATTGACTTGCATCCTGATTGTTTGCACTACCTCAGAAGAGACTGGAGATTTCCTCTTAAAGGGAATGTTGGTTTTTGCAATTTCTCCAAGAGTGATAATGTTACCTTAAATAGTTAGATAGCAATAATGTTTTACATAGTGATAGTATGTAGCCAAGAATGAAAATGTTTAATGATGTACTTTGAATAAAATTGAAGTTAAAGTAAATGTTAGGAATAAACTGAAGAAAATGCAGTGAGCCCGTAGGGGTAGACAGATAGTCCTGCATGTCAAGAAAGAGTGAGAATAGCATATTGGTTTGCACTTTGAAGTTTTATAGTATGCCCTTAGAGGGTACTCGCACTTAAAGAAAGAAAGATACTGTTTTATACTTGCACTTAGTAGATAGCATACCCGTATGGGTAATGGTCATTCATAGTTAGTTAAATAATAATTGTTATTTAAAGTCGTGCGCACAATGTAAATATGTTCTTAATTGTTTGCAACGTTCAAGTGTTCTCACCTCCGATAAAGGGAAGCACTGTTAAATTAATTTGTTTTAAAGCATTTCAAAATTTTGAATGTCTTTTTGCTAATGCATTGTTGTTTTCTTTTCCCAGCCCGGGAGTACTGGATTTAATGGGGGGGAGTGCAGCGCCCCAGAGTCTTGGTTGCTGCAGTAGTATTATTCCTCCACCAGGGGGAGTGATATTACGTCTGGAGGCAATAAAGGAGATCTCCTGTCCAGGTATCACAGACACACCACACACTTCACACTCCAGTCCACCAGGGGGAGCAAAGGTTCTATTTATTAGGGCACTCCTCACAGTTAGGTAAAACTGGTGGGTTGGTTAGGAAGGGAGGGAGAAGCTAGCTGGATTCCATCCAGTGAGCATCAGACAGAAGCTGACTGGGCTTCGTACAGAACAGTCAGTTCCAGACGGAGTTTGGCAGAAGCTGGCTGGAGTGGGTCCCAGCCAGATCCAGACTGCGGTCTGTGGAGGACGAGGGTCCACGGAGCTGCGCCTGCCCCACGTGCGGCAGCATCCAAAGAAAGAGACATTGAAAGGAAGCCTGTTGTACTGAGTGAGAAACGAAGGCATAGCAACAAGTGGATACCAGAGAGGATAGTAGACGAGAGGAGCTGCATCCTTCTGGTGCGCGTTCCGGTAGCCAGAATACCGAGGGAGTAAAGTGCTCTACGCCATTGCTTCAGAGACCGGCAGGACAGTCAATTCCAAGTTGGCTGCCCGACCTTAATACCTAAGAAAACAGGTGGCAAACTGTGGGGGTCGGGGCGTCTCTAGGGTCCCTATAAACAAGCCTCAGGTCATCAGTCATACGGGTTTTGTTCTATCCGACCACAGGGAACAGAGAGAGAAGAGTAACAACAGTGAGGACTTCATTGGAGCTTAAGCAAGTGAGGACCTACTGTGTTACTGTGCGCATAGGAAGGCTAATGCATTCCACCTGGATAAGGAGACTCTGGATTTGCCTTCAGACCGGCCGGACTCTGCCTACCCTGTGATCCGGCACCCAGGACTGTGGACACTGAAGCCTTCAGTAAAAGGTAAAGAGACTGCAACCTTGTGTCCTCGTTATTCACCGCGCCTTACACCATCACCATCTACACTCTGGGAAGCAGAGGTGTATCTAGCATTTCCTGCACCCGGGGCAAAGAATCAGTTTGGCGCCAGCCCCCCCCCCCCCCCCCCCCCCAACTTCCCCCATTTGAACCTTAACTTTATTGAAACTGTATGACCAAGCCAAGGTACATTCCTGAATCCCCATAATGTTAAAATAGATACCAATAAAAGTAAAATGAATTGAGACAGTGGTAGGTTAAGTGTTTTTGAATATCCATATTGAATCAGGAGCCCCATATAATCCTGCATAAAGGTTAATAATGGCCCCATAAGATGCTCCATAGACACATTTGCCCAATATAGTGCTGCAGAAACGTTGATTATGGCCCCATAAGATGCTCCATACAGACACTTGCCCCATTATAGTGCTGCACAAACGTTATGGCCCCATAGATGCTCCATACAGACACTTGCCCCATTATAGTGCTGCACAAATGTTATGGCCCCATAGATGCTCCATACAGACACTTGCCCCATTATAGTGCTGCACAAATGTTATGGCCCCATATAGTGCTGCACAAATGTTATGGCCCCCATATAGTGCTGCACAAACGTTATGGCCCCATATAGTGCTGCACAAATGTTATGGCCCCCATATAGTGCTGCACAAACATTATGACCCCCATATAGTGCTGCACAAACATTATGACCCCCATATAGTGCTGCACAAATGTTATGGCCCCCATATAGTGCTGCACAAACATTATGGCCCCCATATAGTGCTGCACAAACGTTATGGCCCCCATATAGTGCTGCACAAACGTTATGGCCCCATATAGTGCTGCACAGACGTTATGGCCCCCATATAGTGCTGCACAAACGTTATGGCCCCATATAGTGCTGCACAAATGTTATGGCCCCCATATAGTGCTGCACAAACATTATGGCCCCCATATAGTGCTGCACAAAAATTATGACCCCCATATAGTGTTGCACAAACATTATGACCCCCATATAGTGCTGCACAAATGTTATGGCCCCCATATAGTGCTGCACAAACATTATGACCCCCATATAGTGCTGCACAAACGTTATGGCCCCCATATAGTGCTGCACAAACATTATGACCCCCATATAGTGCTGCACAAACGTTATGGCCCCCATATAGTGCTGCACAAACATTATGGCCCCCATATAGTGCTGCACAAACATTATGGCCCCCATATAGTGCTGCACAAATGTTATGGCCCCATATAGTGCTGCACAAACATTATGGCCCCCATATAGTGCTGCACAAACATTATGACCCCCATATAGTGCTGCACAAATGTTATGGCCCCCATATAGTGCTGCACAAACATTATGACCCCCATATAGTGCTGCACAAACGTTATGGCCCCCATATAGTGCTGCACAAACATTATGACCCCCATATAGTGCTGCACAAACGTTATGGCCCCCATATAGTGCTGCACAAACATTATGGCCCCCATATAGTGCTGCACAAACATTATGGCCCCCATATAGTGCTGCACAAATGTTATGGCCCCCATATAGTGCTGCACAAATGTTATGGATTCATAAGATGCCCCATACAGATATTTGCCCCATTTGCTGTTACTAAAAAAAAAAAAAAATCACATACTCACCTCTCCGTCGCTCAGGCCCCCGGCACTTTCAATATTCACCTGACTTCATTCCAGCCGCCGCTCCATCTTCCGCCTCCTCTGCACTGACGTTTAGGCAGAGGGCGTGCACTAACTACGTCATCGCGCCCTCTGACCTCAGCGTCACTGCAGAAGACGGACGGCGACTGGAACGAGGAGCAGGGGAATATCGCGCAGCGCTAAAGACCACACCGGGTACCACTCCTTTCAGCTAAGAACAGGAAACTGAGGCTACAATTTGTACAAGCTCATCGAAATTGGACAGTAGAAGATTGGAAAAACGTTGCTTGGTCTGATGAGTCTCGATTTCTGCTGCGACATTCGGATGGTAGGGTCAGAATTTGGCGTAAACAACATGAAAGCATGGATCCATCCTGCCTTGTATGGAGCATCTTTGGGATGTGCAGCCGACAAATCTGCGGCAACTGTGTGATGCCATCATGTCAATATGGACCAAAATCTCTGAGGAATGCTTCCAGCACCTTGTTGAATCTATGCCACGAAGAATTGAGGCAGTTCTGAAGGCAAAAGGGGTCCAACCCGTTACTAGCATGGTGTACCTAATAAAGTGGCCGGTGAGTGTATATATATATATATATAGTACAGAGCAAAAGTTTGGACACACCTTCTCGTTTAAAGAATTTTCTGTATTTTCATGACTATGAACATTGTACATTCACACTGAAGGCATCAAAACTATGAATTAACATATGTGGAATTATATACTTAACAAAAAAGTGTGAAACAACTGAAAATATGTCTTATATTCTAGGTTCTTCAAAGTAGCCACCTTTTGCTTTGATGACTGCTTTGCACACTCTTGGCATTCTCTTGATGAGCTTCAAGAGGTAGTCACCGGGAATGGTCTTCCAACAATCTTGAAGGAGTTCCCAGAGATGCTTAACACTTGTTGGCCCTTTTGCCTTCACTCTGCGGTCCAGCTCACCCCAAATCATCTCGAATGGGTTCAGGTCTGGTGACTGTGGAGGCCAGGTCATCTGGCGTAGCACCCCATCACTCTCCTTCTTGGTCAAATAGCCCTTACACAACCTGGAGGTGTGTTTGGGGTCATTGTCCTGTTGAAAAATAAATGATGGTCCAACTAAACACAAACCGGATGGAATAGCATGCCGCTGCAAGATGCTGTGGTAGCCATGCTGGTTCAGTATGCCTCCAATTTTGAACAAATCTCACAATCCAACAGTGTCACCAGCAAAGCACCCCCACACCATCACACCTCCTCCTCCATGCTTCACGGTGGGAACCAGGCATGTAGAGTCCATCCGTTCACCTTTTCTGCATCGCACAAAGGCACGGTGGTTGGAACCAAAGATCTCAAAGTTGGACTCATCAGACCAAAGCACAGATTTCCACTGGTCTAATGTCCATTCCTTGTGTTCTTTAGCCCAAACAAGTCTCTTCTGCTTGTTGCCTGTCCTTAGCAGTGGTTTCCTAGCAGCTATTTTACCATGAAGGCCTGCTGCACAAAGTCTCCTCTTAACAGTTGTTGTAGAGATGTGTCTGCTGCTAGAACTCTGTGTGGCATTGACCTGGTCTCTAATCTGAGCTGCTGTTAACCTACGATTTCTGAGGCTGGTGACTCGGATAAACTTATCCTCAGAAGCAGAGGTGACTCTTGGTCTTCCTTTCCTGGGCGGTCCTCATGTGAGCCAGTTTCTTTGTAGCGCTTGATGGTTTTTGCCACTGCACTTGGGTAGAAGTAATAAGATGTATAACTATGTGCTTAATTCTAAAACTCTGGGCAAAACCATCAATGAAAAAGACCTGGGTGTATGGGTGGATGACAAACTCATATTCAGTGGCCAGTGTCAGGCAGCTGCTACAAAGGCAAATAAAATAATGGGCTGTATTAAAAGAGGCATAGATGCTCATGAGGAGAACATAATTTTACCTCTATACAAGTCACTAGTGCGACCACACTTAGAATACTGTGCACAGTTCTGGTCTCCGGTGTATAAGAAAGACACAGCTGAACTGGAGCGGGTGCAGAGAAGAGCGACCAAGGTTATTAGAGGACTGGGGGGTCTGCAATACCAAGATAGGTTATTACACTTGGGGCTATTTAGTTTGGAAAAACAAAGGCTAAGGGGTGAACTTATGTTAATGTATAAATATATGAGGGGACAGTACAAAGACCTTTCTGATGATCCTTTTAATCATAGACCTGAGACAGGGACAAGGGGGCATCCTCTACGTCTGGAGGAAAGAAGGTTTAAGCATAATAACAGACGCGGGTTCTTTACTGTAAGAGCAGTGAGACTATGGAACTCTCTGCCGTATGATGTTGTAATGAGTGATTCATTAATTAAATTTAAGAGGGGACTGGATACCTTTCTGGAAAAGTATAATATTACAGGGTATATACACTAGATTCCTTGATAAGGCGTTGATCCAGGGAACTAGTCTGATTGCCGTATGTGGGGTCGGGAAGGAATTTTTTTCCCCATGGTGGAGTTACTCTTTGCCACATGGGTTTTTTTTGCCTTCCCCTGGATCAACATGTTAGGGCATGTTAGGTTAGGCTATGGGTAGAACTAGATGGACTTACAGTCTTCCTTCAACCTTAATAACTATGTAACTATGTATGTAACTTGGGGACACGTTCAAAGTTTTCCCAATTTTTCGGACTGACTGACCTTCATTTCTTAAAGTAATGATGGCCACTGGTTTTTCTTTACTTAGCTGCTTTTTTCTTGCCATAATACAAATTCTAACAGTCTATTCAGTAGGACTTTCAGCTGTGTATCCACCAGACTTCTGCACAACACAACTGATGGTCCCAACCCCATTTATAAGGCAAGAAATCCCACTTATTAAACCTGACAGAACACACCTGTGAAGTGAAAACCATTTCGGGTGACTACCTCTTGAAACTCATCAAGAGAATGTCAAGAGTGTGTGGAGCGCCCCCACTGCCGCAGGGCCGAGGGGTACCCGGTACCGGGCCTCTGTGTCTCGGTTCTGGGGTTGTCACGGTGGCTAGACCTGGTCCGTGACCCTGCTGAGGGGCGCCCAATGAAAGGTGGGGATGGTGATGATGTAGTGGTGCGGTGCCGGTCGCAGTAAATAACGAGGACACCAGGTTGCAGTCTCTTTACCTCTTTACTGAAGGCTTCAGGATCCTCAGTCCGGAATACGGTTAACCGGGCTGCGTGAGTCCAGCCGGTCCGATGGCACCTCCAGAGTTCCCTTTGCAGGTGGAAATCTGTGCCTTCCTTCTAGCGCTTGTGTGTTGTGGTCCTCCCCTGCTGTGCTTACGGGATAGTCCTCACAACTGTTGTGTCTGTTTCTGAAGTTCCCTCACAACTCGATTTTGATGTTCTTCTTCGTCCCCCCAGATGATATGGCTAGGATGCACCCGTATGACGGGTAGGCTCGGAGGTCTTCCGGGACCCTAGTGTCGCCCCTCTCCTATTGTTGCCCCCTGTGTCTTCGTAGGTGATTTGTGTGAGACAGCCCGCCTATAACTGACTGTCCTGCCATAGGTTTGAAGTATTGCTTGGAGCCTAGTACTTCCTCGGCGTTCCGGCCACCGGCTACGCGCCTCAGTAGGATGTTGCCTCGTCTTACAGCACGACTCCTACTGGTGTTTCTCCTTGTTGCGTTGATCTCGTTTCTCACTCAGCACAATAAACCTCGCTTCTTGTCCTTTCTTGGGGTACCGCCGCGATGAAGTGCAGGCGCGGTCCCGTAACATTCTTTCTGTTCGCTAGGCCTCTGTCAGGATCCCACCCCTGACAGGGACCCCCCTGAATCTTCCCCTGCAACACCCTCTGCCACAAGGTGTTGCCTGGTTCCAACCCAGTCAGCTTTCTGTCTAACTTCCTATCTAACCCCCAGTTTTACCAGATTGTGAGGAGTGGCCTAATACATAGTACCCTTAGCTCCCCCTGGAGGCCAGACTGTGAAGTGTATTGGTGTCTGTGATACCTGGTCAGGTGAACTCCTTCAGTGCCATCAGACGTACCATAGCTCCCCTTAGTGGCGGAGCATCAGTACTGCAACGACCAGGACTCTGGGGCGCTGCATGTGCAAAGCAGTCATCAAAGCAAAAGGTGGCTACTTTGAAGAACCTAGAATATAAGACATAATTTCAGTTGTTTCACACTTTTTTGTTAAGTATATAATTCCACATGTGTTAATTCATAGATTTGATGCCTTCAGTGTGAATGTACAATTTTCATAGTCATGAAAACACAGAAAAATCTTTAAATGAGAAGGTGTGTCCAAACTTTCGCTCTGTACTATATATATATATATATATATATATATATATATATATATATATATATATATATATATATATATATATATATATAGTGGTTCTCATTTTCAGAAAGGTATGGATATTTTTTCTGTTTTGCGGTAAGATTTGCACAGTGGATTTCTTCGGATTCTGTCTTTGTTCCGCTGCGGCTTTGGAGACGGCGCTTGGTTAGAAATGCAGGAGCCTTTGAGGGGCTTTAGTTCTGCAGCGATCTGTAATTTGGGAGAGAGGGATAAAAAAAACGCCCTAATATATTTTGCTTTTACGTTCAGGCTGGAGGTGTCTGCGAGCGCCTGAACTTTCCTCCTTCTGATGTGATTAAGGCACCGGCCGGTATTTCATGTGCAAAGTTTTTACTGAGCGCAGCAGAAAATACTGCAAGCAGAGAGCCAGGCATTATCTGTAATTGGTATTGTATGGTATACCCCTCCCCCATCATCGCCAGGACAAGGAACGCTATCTGTACCAATCTCCGAGGTTCACTGATTCGTATATAATTGCCTTATGGAGATTGAGCAATATTACAAAATCTGATTCTTTTCCTTCATCAGCAGCGCCACCCGGTCCGAAGGCCGAGTCTGATATTGCAAAATCTTTAACAGAGTCCACAACTACCACGTGCTATTCATTGTACTGGTGTCTCCTTATCACACAGGGGGGAATTTGGAAACCCAGAGGCATCATACCCAGATCCAACTCCTGCCGCCACCCCCTGTAGTGATGCCCCTGGGTATTCCCTCTGTAGTGTGAGTGCAGGAGAGTTCAGAATCAATGTCAGCAGTTCGTTACCAATGTTTAGCACTAAGTGGGTAAAGTATTGGCACCATTAGAATATAAAAGGATGACCAGGCCACTGTGCCTAACACCCCGCTCTGCTCCCCACCAATGCTGCAACCGTCTCTAACAGAATGCATTCACTGTGCGTGTGCTCTCCAAAAGCCAGCATAAGTGCAAACGTGAGTAAGGGCAAGGCGTGTGCAAAGTCAGTGTGTGCAAGGGTCAGCGTGTGCAAGGGTCAGTGTGTACAAGGGTCAGTGTGTACAAGGGTCAACATGTGCAAGGGTCAGTGTGTGCAAGGGTCAGAGTGTGCAAGGGTCAGCGTGTGCAAGGGTCAGCATGTGCAAGAGTCAGCGTGTACAAGAGCAAACGTGAGCAAGGGCAAGGGGTGTGCAAGGGTCAGTGTGCAAGAGTCTGTGTACAAGGGTCAATGTGTGCAAGGGTCAGTGTGTGCAAGGGTCAGCGTGTGCAAGGGTCAGCGTGTGCAAGGGTCAAAGTGTGCGAGAGTCTGTGTACAAGGGTCAGTGTGTGCAAGGGTCAGTGTGTGCAAGGGTCAGCATGTGCAAGGGTCAACATGTGCAAGGGTCAGCATTTACAAGAGCAAATGTGAGCAAGGGCAAGGCATTTGCAAGGGTCAGAGTGTGCAAGGGTCAGCATGTGCAAGGGTCAATGTGTGCAAGGGTCAGCGTGTGCAAGAGCAAATGTAAGCAAGGGTAAGGCATGTGGAAGAGTCAGCATGTGCAAGGGTCATCGTGTACAAGTGCAAACATGAGCAAGGGCAATGCATGTGCAAGGGCAAGGTGTGTGCAAGAGTAAGGTGTGTGCAAGAGCAATCGTGAGCAATGGTCAGCGTGTGCAAGGGTCCGCGTGTGCAAGAGCAAGATGTGTGCAAGGGTCAATGTGTGCAAGAGTCAGCGTGTGCAAGGGTCAGCGTGTGCAAGAGCAAGATGTGTGCAAGGGTCAATGTGTGCAAGAGTCAGCGTGTGCAAGGGTCAGTGTAAGGAAGGGTCAGCGTATGGGCAAGGGCAAATAGTGTGTCTATGATGGGACAGTGTCCAGAGGGGAATGAGGACAATTTGGACTAACAATTATAGAGTGGAAGAAGTTGAGTTGCCAGCAGCACAGAGTATTTCAGGAGACGAGTGGGACACAGAGACCTGTCCACTAATTATACAGTTGTGCAGCTCCTCTCCCCCCTCCGACATGAGGTGAAACGCTTCTCGCCCGATGTGACCGTCAGACGCACGTGTCGTCCACGTCTTCTCACTGTGGATGAGCGCCGCTCCTGCCCTGATCCCGGTGTCTGCTCCTTATCTGCGGCTCACATATGTACACAGCACACTGCGCCGTTATTACAGCCGTAGCGGTGAGTGTGGTCCCTGCGGCTCCAGGACTTTATGATTCCTGAATATGCAACCAATGACTCCACGGGGGACGTCATCGAGGTGGAAATACGAGATCTTCGTATCCTTTCCATTGTATCAGGAGCAGGTGCTGACGCTTATTCCTCTGGATACCATCGACTTTCCATACTACCATACAGTGACCACAGAACAACACTTGGGACCCAATTCACTATTGCATTTTTGCCTATTTTTTCTCTAGTTTTATGGCTGTTTTTGTGTTATTTTCTTATGGTTTTTGTTTTCCATGATGTTTGCGGACGATTCATCAATTGCAACTTCTTAAAAAGTAATGGCCGGAGCTGGAGCCGCCCCTCCCCCCGCGGCGTAAGGGGAGGCCCATCATGACCATGGGATGGAGGGAGGGGTTAATGATAAAGGGGAGGTATAGTGGAGTCGGTTATGTTAACTGAGCTGGAGAGGGGTGGAGTTTTTTAGTTCCCGCTCTCCAGTCAGCAAGTGTGCATCAAATATGGCCACCGTTGATAGCGTTCTGGAGAGCCTGAGGGCCGCGGCAGCAGCGCACCCTCCAGGCTGGTTGGAGCGGCAGGTAGCAGGGATCATCGGGAGCGGAGGTCCGGGAGCAGCAGCGACGTCGGCGGTGTCTCCGGTGAGGCGCGCGCGGCGGTCACGGCCTCCTGACCGGCTGTCGCCCGATTCAGCTCCGCGGGCCCCCCGTCGGCGCAGGAGCCCCTCCGGGGACCCTCCAGGCCGGGCACCTCTTAATAGCAGCGCCGGTAGGTCCCGGCCTGGGAGGAATCCTACTGCCGGGCGGGGTCCGGTGGCGGCTGCGAGGCCTTCACCTCGCGGCATTGCGGGGGCGGGGCCAGCGCGAGCCAGGCAGCGTGTGAGGCCTAGCACATCGGGGGGCCGCGGCGGGGATGCTCCTTCCGCGCGGCCTGCCTCTGGCCTATCTGAAGCAGGACGAGGGAGAGGAGTGGTGGCGGGCAGCCCTGCGGTTGCGGGTGTGGCCCCGGCAGCATCAGCAGGGTTCGTCCCTGCAGCTGGATCGATGGACACAGCAGCGGCCTCACACAGTGGTGATGGGGGCCGGGACGTTTGGAGGACAGATCAGCAGCAGCCAGCTGGGACAGGACAGGCGGCGCTACTTTCACCTCAGGCTGGATCTTCGCAGCAAGACGCAACGCAGACTCCCATGCGACAGTTGCCTCCTGGGTCATTAGATTTCCACGGACAACGGCGGTTGGATCCTGGGACTCCGGCTGGGGGGATCACAGCTCCTCCGCAGCCTGGTGAGTGTTTGTCCTTGTCTTTGCTTCCTGTGCAGTATTTGCAGTCTCCAGTGAGTGTGGAGGCGCAAGGGGGTGTGGCGACGGGTTTTGGGGTTAGTGGCGTTGTCGGGGCTGATGTGGGGGGTGTCGGGGCGGTGTTGGAAAATGTGAGGGATTTGTTGGTGCGGTTGGAGAGAGGGATGAGTGATCAACGGCATTTGGCGGCGTGGATTGGGTCGCAGAGGGTTACGGGTTCGACGCAAGTGGCGTCGGGCTCTTGGGCACCGGTGTCGGTTTCAGTTCAAACGGAGAAGGAAAAGGAGTGTAGGGTCCATTTAGATGATAGGGCTCATGGGGAGGTATATGTTTGTTTTGAGGGCCCTTTGGGGGCGCATCTTAAAAAGGAGGTGATAGAAAAGATCATCAAAGATTAATATGTTGAAATTTTTTCGTTGCTCCCGTTAGAAAAATTTAACTTAGACAAAGGGAAGAAAGAGGATAGTAAAAAGGAGGATGAGGAAAAACGTAGGTGGCGTTTGATTCCTCAGACTTTCACAAATTGGCTACAGGCGTTTGCCATTTTAGCGAGTGTGATTGAGGAGAAGGCGCCTGAGAAGTGTTCAGGCCTTTTTTGCTACATGGATTCCATTGGAGAGGCGCACAGGGTTTATGGTGGTCAGGCCTGGTTGAGATATGATGAGCAATTCCGGCAGAGGAAGGCTATACGACCAACGATTCGTTGGGATCAGAAAGACATCGGGCTTTGGCTGCGGGTGATGGCGCAGTATAAATTTGGCCAGTCCTTTCAGGGGGGGGGCGGTAGTTCCGGTCAGAGTAGTCAATCCAGTTTGGCGGGATCGGCCGGACAGTCCAGTCAGGCGGGGGGCCGTAAAGCGGGCTTGTGCTGGCAGTTTAACGACGGGCAATGTAAGTTCGGGGTTAACTGCAAGTTCAAGCATTTGTGTTCACACTGCAGCGGCTCTTCCCATGGGGCCTCTAAGTGTTTTAAAAAATCTAAGTTCAAGTCAGGGTCAGGGAATTCTCAAGGGGGTGACGCCAGTGAGGCTGGAAAGGATGGTCCCCTTTCTAAATAGATACCCCCTGAGGGAGGCAGCGGGGGTGCTACATAGTGGTTTTCGGGACGGTTTTGTCATTCCGGCCCCTTCGTTTGTGGTTCCTCGGACGCTTAAGAATTTGAGGTCGGCAATGTTACAGGGGGACGTGGTGTCAGAGAAGTTGAAGAAGGAAGTTTCGTTGGGAAGGATGGCGGGCCCCTTTTTGTCTCCTCCGTTTGAGGATTTGGTTGTATCACCGCTAGGTGTGGTTCCTAAGAAGGAAGCTGGAAAATTCCGTTTGATTCACCACTTGTCTTACCCGCGGGGGTTGTCCGTTAACGACGGTATTGCACCCGAGCTTTGTTCGGTGGTGTACGCGTCTTTTGATGAAGCCGTTGCGTGGGTTGGCAAGTTTGGTCGTGGCGCCTTGTTGGCTAAGACGGATATTGAAGCTGCATTTAGGTTGTTGCCTGTTCATCCTGATAGTGTTAAGCTTTTGGGTTGTTTTTGGGAGGGGGGGTTTTTCGTGGATAGGTGTTTACCTATGGGTTGTTCCCTCTCCTGCGCTCTGTTTGAGATGTTTAGCTCTTTTTTGGAGTGGGCGGTTAAGGACGTTTCTGATTGTGATTCGGTGTTACATTATTTGGATGATTTCCTATGTGTGGGCCCGGCTGGGTCCGACCGTTGTGTGCGCCTTCTCCGTGCTGTTGAATGGGTGTGTGAGCGTTTCGGAGTTCCATTGGCACCCGGGAAGACGGAAGGGCCGTGTACGTGCCTGAGTTTTCTGGGGATTGTTATTGATTCGGTTGGGTGGGAGTTTCGGCTTCCTGTTGACAAGATTGATGGTTTGAAGGAAGATTTGGCCCGAGCAAGGCGTGTAAAGAAATTGACTCTGAGAGAATTACAGTCGCTATTGGGAAAACTTAACTTTGCGTGTCGGGTTATGCCAATGGGGAGGGTTTTTTCCAGAAGATTGGCGAGTGCGACGGCGGGAGTCCGTGCGCCGCACCACTTCATTCGTTTGTCAGCAGATTTGAAGGAAGATTTGGCGGTTTGGAGTTCCTTTTTGGGTTCTTACAATTGTCGTACTTTGTTCATGGAAAAAACGGTGGACAATGATTCTTTGGAATTGTTTACGGACGCGGCGGGTGGCAGTGGTTTTGGGGCTTACTTCAAAGGGCAATGGTGTGCTGCACCCTGGCCGGTGGAGTGGGTTTCATCAGGGCTGGTTCGTAACATAGCGCTTTTGGAAATTTTTCCGATCTTGGTGGCGGTTCATTTGTGGAAGTGCGAATTTCGCAACAGGCGGATTCGCTTTAACTGTGACAACATGGGAGTGGTGTGTGCGGTCAATGGACTTACTGCTTCGTCACCACCTGTGGTCCGGGTTCTCAGGCGATTAGTCCTATCTTGTTTGGAATTGAATTCGCAGGTCACTGCGAAGCATGTGCCCGGGGCGAGGAATTTAATAGCTGATTCCCTTTCTCGTTTCCAGTTCGAGCGTTTTCGGTCGTTGGCTCCGGAAGCAGAGACCATCGGTTTGGATTGCCCAGCGGACCTTTGGCTCGTGGCATCAGGGACGCTGGAGATCTCATAAGATCGTCGTTGGCTCCGAAAACATGGGAGACTTATCAATTGGTTTGGTCTTCGTGGGAAGGGGTCTTGGCATCCTGCCCTGGTGGAGTTAATACCGATGACCAGGTTGGGCTTCTGTTGTCATGGATTAGGCGTGGTTTTGATGAAGGTTGGTCGTTGGCAAAGGTGTTGCGTATACTGGCGGCTTTGGCTTTTGGTTTCAAGCTGAGGGGACAGTGTGATTTGACTAAGGCCTTCCTAGTGAAGCAAGCGGTAAAAGGCTTTAGGAGACAATATGGTAGGTTGGATTCTAGGCGTCCTGTTTCTTTCGCGATGTTGGAGCGATTAGGCGAGATTTTGGGTGACTGTTGTGGGTCGCTGTTTGAACAACGTCTTTTCAGCTTGGCTTTTTCGTGGGCGTATTTTGGTGCAATGAGAATTAGCGAATTGGTGTCTCCTAATAAGAAAACAGCTGGTGGAATTTTGGCAAGGGATGTTTTCTTGGCAGAAGGTTGTGTGGAGTTCTGGTTGCGTCGATCCAAGACGGATCAAGTGGGGCGCGGTAAGAGAATTGAGCTGGGTGAAGTAGCGGGTTCTCTGATGTGCCCAGTTAGTTGTTTAAAAAGTTTTTGGGGGCTGGGGCCCCGCAGAGACGGATCCTTGCTATGTCATGAGGACGGTTCGGCTTTGTCCAAATATCAGTTTCAGACGATTTTCCGGAGAGCGGTGGCTTTGTTGGGGTTGGATGATTCGCGTTTTACTTCTCATTCGTTTCGGATTGGGGCAGCTACGGATGCGGCCGTTGGAGGTTTGGATGTGGATGCTATCAAGCGTATTGGGAGATGGCAGTCAAATAGATATCGCAGCTATGTTAGATGTTAGGGGTGGTGTGCATTTTTTCATTATGAAAAGGTGCGTTTCCGGAGTGGTGTTTTTGTTTTGTTGGTTGTTTGATTTTTGTTTTTTGTATTGTAGGTTCGTTGCCGTTTTTGGTATGGATTTTCGGCCATTCCTATGTTCATTGGGGAGCACGACGCGCTGATGTACGGCCGGAAGGTAGACAGCTCGGGTTCGATCGGTCGGTAACGTTGGTCCGGTGGATCGGTTTTAGAGGTTTGACCTGGAACAAGGTGCTGAAAGAAATCAATGTGGCGGTGCTTTTAGACAGATCTCCGGATATCCTAGTGCTGCATGCTGGAGGAAATGACTTGGGTTCACGCCCGTTTAGAGAACTAATCAAAGATATCAAACAGGACTTGTTGCGCTTGTGGCGGTTATATCCAGGGATATCAGTAGTTTGGTCGGAGATTGTACCGAGGAAACGATGGAGGAACATGCGGTCATTGGAAAAACTTAACAAGGCCAGAATTAAGGTTAACCGAGCGGTGTCCGCGTTTGTGGCCAGGAATGGGGGAGTAGCCGTAAGGCATTTTGAGTTGGAGAAAGGTGATGGGGCATTTTGGCTTGCAGACGGTGTGCATCTGAATGCTGTTGGAATCGATTTTTGGGCACTTGGACTGCAAGAAGGTGTGGAGAAGGCCATAGCTTTTAGGAGTGGTGGGGTCTCGGGTCTTTAAGGTTTCAAAGTCCCTCGTTGTGGTGGCTGGGGGAGAATCCTTGGAGTTGTTGGAAATTGGGTTGGGGGGAGTCATTGGCTTATGGCTCCCCGGTATTTTGTGTAAATCTGGTTTTGGATCTGGTGACTTGGGGGTTCCGGCGGGGGGAGTCGGTTCCCCGGGAATTGTAACGTGAACTGGGAACCCTTTGGGGTTTTGGTGCTCTCGAGCCAGGCGGTATCGGCTGGGAGTAATTTGGTTTTGGTAACGTTCACGTTGTGTTGTTTTTGATCACCAGATCCATGGGGAGCTCCAAGGATCCCTCCTAGCTTAAAAAGTTATTGGATGTTATTATTTATGATGTTGTTTGTGTTTAAATAAAAAGGCTGCTGTGGCCGACATTATTCCAAAGAATAAGTTGTTTGAGTTTTTATTTACGGGATAGAGGGTACGGGTTACGTGGGGGTGTACCTAAAGGTAAGCGTTTTATTGTTTTGTATACCCCATCGGTTCGACATTACCAGGGTCAAGAAACCAAATATTTGCACAGATGTAATATTCGAGCACATCGCACTTGGTCAGCCCCCGAGCATGCCCCGATAACACCTTATCCGACACATTCGCTCATCACTAGAGCTGTTGACCAAACGTTTTCATTATAATTTCAAAAGTTTAACAACTTTTTTCTCTTCTTAACAAAACACAATATGTTGTGTGAAAAAGTGTTTGCCCCGTTCCTGATTTCCTATTCTTTTGTGTGATTGTCACACTTTAATGTTTCAGAAACCAAACAAATTTACATATTAGACAAAGAGAACACAAGTAATCACAGAATGCAGTTTATAAATGAAGGTCTTTATTATTTAGGAGAAAACCTTATCACAATCCCTCCAAAACAGCCCATATGACCTCTTGGCCACCGTAGACCAGACCTTCGGGATACAATGACCCAACAAGGGGGCAAATGCCGTGACCCCACAGAGGAGCTCCCCGCTCTGTAGTCTTCTCCTGTTGTCCACAAGATACAAAGAATCTTTCTTTTATTTTTTCTTACTAAATTTAATCACTTTTTCTCTGGAGCCCCAATTAAGGTGTTCATCTGGCGGGTGATTGCTCTGAAGCGACTTGTCACCTGGTGAGCCCTCCGCCTGTCTTACATAATCCGCACTTAATTAGGGAACGTTTACATGGCGGATCCATGGTCGCAGTTCAGAGTTACATTCCTTTGTATCCGCGCTCGGAGGATAATTAGGAGATATTTTTGGTTTTCTTTGGGGCATCTGGGGAGTGGACTGAAATCACAGTCGGAGGGTCCCACGGCATTGGTACAGATCAGCCTGTAATTAAAACTGCCGGCCAATTAATCATCACATTTTAATTATGTAGGTATTTAGACCTCATTGCCCCAAACCTCGGTGGTCAAATGGGCAAGTGTAAGGTCCACGGAGAAAAAACACAACAATTCTGCACAGGAGCTTGGTCAATATGACAAAATAATTACTATTTTCTAGAGTGAGAATTTAGGTAGGGCGCTCCTTGGGGGTGGGGATGATGATGTCATAAAGTGAGGTCACACAATCTCGGCAGTAGGGAAGTTTGTGATTGGACAGTGACATCGCATGGTCTTTGTAGGCAGCTGTTCTGTGATGATGTCATAAAGTGAGCTCACTCAGTCTCGGCAGTAGGGAAGTTTGTGATTGGACAGTGACATCGCATGGTCTTTGTAGGCAGCTGTTCTGTGATGAGGTCATAAAGTGAGGTCACTCAGTCTCTAGCATGTTAATCTGTGCATGGATAGTGATAGCACAGGAGTGCGCTCACACAGTATCTGTAGTAGATCAGTTTGTGATTGGGTGGTGATGTCACATGGCCACGTTAGCCAGTCATCATGTGATGGATTAATACTCTCATAATGTGAGGGCAATACACTCAATGTTATGGGCTTATCTCGAGAGGGGCATTCACAAGCCATAGGAGAGCAGCACTGGCCGAAGGGCAGGATACAGCAGCGTTGGATAACCTTTGTGGCATGTTGAACAGTGAGGAGTCGGACCAGTACAGCTGGGCCTGCGTGACTTTATGTGGAACAGTTGAGGTCAGTAGAGTTGGATATGCAGGACAGCACATGGAACAGAGGAGCTGAACATCCTGGACAGCACTTGGAACAGCAGAGCTAGATGTGCAAATAGACACCATGGAATAGCAGAGCCAAGTATGTAGACAACATCCTGGACCAGCAGAACCAAGTATGTAGTCAGGGACATTGGTACAGCAAAGACAAACGTGTAGACAACGCATAGGAACAGCAGAGACAAATATGCCATGTCAGGTACCACGGTACAGCAGAGCTGAGTGTGTGGACATCACCTTGTAGCAGCAGAGCCAAAAGTGTAGATGCCATCTTGGAACAGTAGAGCCATGTAGGCAGACAGGTACATTTATTACATCACTGGCAGGCAAGCATCTTGGTATAGCAGGGTCGAGTGTGCAGACAGCACATTGAAATAGCAGAGCCGAGTTGGCAGACAGGTACCTTGGAATATCAGAGTTATAGCAGGGTTTTTCTTGTGGCTAGGCTGTGTGAAAGTACAGAGTAGCATTGTGCGCTCACTACCTGAATACTCAAGCAGGATGAAGCCACCTGAGCCCACCCTGGAAAAGCCTAAGATCATTACATGAGATTGTTATTCTGTAATTGATGATGTCATTGCTTGAAGGAAGTAAAGTCACATAAATCTATGCAGTGCTCCAGCCTTTAATTGGATGGTAAACATTGTCTCTATTGTTAACTATTCAGTGACTGGATGATGATGTCACATGGTGGAGGCAGTGAGGTCACAAAGTCTCTTACAGGTCACACTGATCACTGATGATGTAATATCATGAGTATAAAAAAGTCAACCCACCATTGGGTGCTGATGTCACAGAGTACAGGGTAATGACGTGATTGGGTGGTGATGTCACAGAGTACAGGGTAATGACGTGATTGGGTGGTGATGTCACACAGTGAGTGAGGTCATCCAGTGAGGTCATCCAGTGAGGTCACCCAGTCTTCGTATCAGGTTAACCTGTGATTGGCTGGCCAATAATGTATATTGTCGCGCTTTTCAGTTCCATAATTGGGCCACATTGACCATTACTGGTAAATTCACTTTCCTGCAGATATTTCTGTGCAGTCAGGAACATCGTCCAAAGTCAAACCCCTGAACTACGCGTGAACTCCCCCGTAATCAAATGAAATCTCAGAGGAAACAGACAATTATGAGAGGTCGGCGTTATTACTTGTTGTGGCTGAGTGATGGCGGGACACAAATGGAAGCCATGCTACCCGCTAAAAGCTGCAGAACAGTCAGGATAAATGAGGGCGCTGCGCGGCCTGCGAGATTACCCAACAAATCAGACGGCAGCGACAGCATCTGCAGGAGCTCATTACCTCGTGTCTCTCTGGATGACAGCTCCCAACACGGGGATTTATACTGGAGGGGCTTTAAAGGGACCCTGTCTGGGGAGGGGTCCCGGCACTGAGGCCATCTCAGAAGAACTACAACCAATGAATGACCAATGCAACAGGCCCCTCCCCATTCTGCTGATGAATGGGCTGGACAACACTATGCCACGCCCATTAATTAGCATACATGACAGCATCTGAGTGGTCAGTCAGGGTTGGGGTCCTGCTATCTTTTAGGCTCATTAGGGGTCAAATAATGGAAAATTATTCCTGACTATAAGTTGTATAATAATGTATGTTCTGTATTAGTAAAAAAAATAACAAAGTACGAAGTGAAGAAATCCTAATAACTTATTAGGGGCTGAATAATCTACGTGAGAACTTTCCAATATACTTTGTGTTACAGTTTGTCACAGTCTTTAGAAGTTGATTTCTACTTCTACGATTTCCCATGAAGCAGAATATATTTACTGTCTGGGATATTATCTGCACTAAGACGATGTTAGTTACATCTAGAAATGCATTGGCCTCGTGTGTTTCTTTATATTTTTCCCTTTTGATATTTTAATAGTTACTAATAAATAATGTTTTTAGAGTCCCCTCCATTGCGGTTGCTGGACGTCTCCCGGCTTTCTTCCAGCATACGTTTTGCATGTATTTCCATGGCAGGCGGCTGCTGCTCGGATTTCTGCCGTGGATGTGCAGCATATCCACACGACGATTCGCTTTATCTTTTCATTGGCGGTAATTCTCCACTTCGATGCTACTTTTTTCCAAGAATTATTTTTTGTAGTATGTAAATGGGGCAGGGGTGGACACTGACAGCTTGGGGCCCCTGTGCAAGAAATGTGTCTGGGCCCCCTTCCTTTTATGGCGACAAAGCTATATATATATATATATATATATATATATATATATATATATATATATATATATATATATATATATATACACTGCTCAAAAAAATAAAGGGAACACTAAAATCCCACATCCTAGATATCTCTGAATGAAATATTCCAGTTGCAAATTTTTATTCATTGCATAGTGGAATGTGTTCAGAATAATAAAACATAACAATTGCAATTATCAACGTAAATCACAACTAATATCCCATGGAGGTCTGGATTTGGAATGATACTCAAAGTGGAAAATCAAATTGCAAGCTGATCCAACTTCAGTGGAAATGCCACAAGACAAGGAAAAGATGCTCAGTAGTGTGTGTGACCTCCACGTGCCTGTATGACCTCCCTACAACGCCTGGGCATGCTCCTGATGAGGCGGCGGATGGTCTCCTGTGGGATCTCCTCCCAGACCTGGACTAAAGCATCCGCCAACTCCTGGACAGTCTGTGGTGCAACGTGACATTGGTGGATGGTGGGAGACATGATGTCCCAGAAGTGGTCAATCGGATTCAGGTCTGGGGAACGGGCGGGCCAGTCCATAGCTTCAATGCCTTCATCTTGCAGGAACTGCTGACACACTCCAGCCACATGAGGTCTGGCATTGTCCTGCATTAGGAGGAACCCAGGGCCAACCGCACCAGCATATGGTCTCACAAGGGGTCTGAGGATCTCATCTCGGTACCTAATGGCTGTCAGGGTACCTCTGGCGAGCACATGGAGGGCTGTGCGGCCCTCCAAAGAAATGCCACCCCACATCATTACTGATCCACTGCCAAACCAGTCATGCTGAAGGATGTTGCAGGCAGCAGATCACTCTCCACAGCATCTCCACACTCTGTCACGTCTGTCACATGTGCTCAGTGTGAACCTGCTTTCATCTGTGAAGAGCACAGGGCGCCAGTGGCGAATTTGCCAATCCTGGTGTTGTGACAAATGCCAAGTGTCCTGCACGGTGTTGGGCACTCAGACCATCCTCATGGAGTCAGTTTCTAACCATTTGTGCAGACACATGCACATTTGTCGCCTGCTGGAGATCATTTTGCAGGGCTCTGGCAGTGCTCCTCCTGTTCCTCCTTGCACAAAGGCTGAGTTAGCGGTCCTGCTGCTGAGTTGTTGCCCTCCTACGGCCCCCTCCATGTCTCCTGGTGTACTGGCCTGTCTCCTAGTAGCGCCTCCAGCCTCTGTACAATACGTTGACAGACACAGCAAACCTTCTTGCCACAGCTCGCATTGATGTGCCATCCTGGGTGAGCTGCACTACCTGAGCCACTTGTGTGGGTTGTAGAGTCTGTCTCATGCTACCACGAGTGTGAAAGCACAACCAACATTCAAGAGTGACCAAAACATCAGCCAGAAAGCATTGGTACTGAGATGTGGTCTCTGGTCCCCACCTGCAGAACTACTCCTTTATAGGGGGTGTCTTGATAATTGCCAATAATTTCCATCTGTTTTCTATTCCACTTGCACAACAGCAGGAGAAATTGATTGTCAATCAGTGTTGCTTCCTAAGTGGACAGTTTGATTTCACAGAAGTTTGATTTACTTGGAGTTATATTCTGTTGTTTAAGTGTTCCCTTATTTTTTTGAGCAGTGTATATATTATATATATAGCCACACACACATATATGTATATATATTACATAGTCTCCCTTATTATGTATATTGCCATCCCTTATTATACAGTGCCCTCTCTTGTTACGTACAGTGCCGTCCCTTACATATTGGATTATATAGAGCCCTGTGTTTTATTACATACCGTCCTATCTAGTTAGCTGTATAATGCAATGATGGCTGATAGAGCATGGTAAAGCTTCTTTTCTAATGGAGGAGCTGATGGACTGGTCGTCTGGTCACCGGCTCCTCCATCAGCAGTCATTTTATATCTAACAAAAGAGGAGACTATGTAATTAAAGAGGGCGCTGTGAATAACAAAATTAACAAGAATACACTATGTAAGAGACAGCACTGTACATAACAGCAGAGGAAGCTATATAATAAAGGATGGCACCACATATAACTAGAGAGAATGGTACGTAATAAGGGACGATGTTATACATAGTAAAAGAGGAAACTACAGTATGTAACTAAGGATGGTGTTATACAGAATTAGTGAGTACACTATATACTAAGGGACTGTGTTATACATAAGTATGTGCACTATATACACTGTGTTCCAAATTATTATTTAAATAATATTTCCTCCTATTTTCTCTAAATTACCTATCTGAATTGCAGTCATTGTTATTTTCCAGTCATCTACTATTCTAGTATAATTGCAATGTTTTGGAACAAACTGCCTATGAAAACAGTATCTTTTAAAAAAAAAATAAACACTCACAATGCATGTTCCAAATTACTATGCACAGCAGAGTTTTCAACCTTTTTTTTTTATTTTGAACAAAAAAAATGGTCAGTTGTGAAGTTATAAACATTATCAGCTTATTACAGAATGACATCAAACAGTTTTCAAGTGAAACCTTTATTCTAGGTGATGTTACATTTGCACATAGGACCCCTTGTTGGAAAGAAGCTTCTGAACTCTCTCGTCCATTGAATTTGTCAGTTTTTGGATGGTTTCTGCTTCAGTTGTTTTGCATGTGGACAGAATCCCCTCCCAGAGCTGTTGCTTAGATGTGACCTGCCTCCCGCCATCATAGACACTCCTTTTGATGATGCTCCAGAGGTTCTCAATGGGGTTGAGGTCAGGGGAAGATGGTGGCCACACCATAAGTTTGTCCTCTTTTATGCCCATAGCAGCCAGAGATGCAGATGTGTTTTTTGCAGCATGAGACGGTGCATTATCAGGCATGAAAATGATCTTGCTGCGGAAAGCCCGGTTCTTCCTCTTGAACCATGGCAGGAAGTGTTGTTTTAGAAACTCCACATAGATTATGGAGTTCATCTTTACCCCTTCAGGGATCATAAAGGGGCCGACAATCTCTCTCCCCATGATTCCAGCCCAAAACATTACTCCTCCTCCTCCTTGTTGGCGCCTTAGCCATGTTTTCATGGGGTGTCCATCAACCAGCCATCCTCCACTCCATCCATCTGGACCATCGAGCGTTGCACGGCACTCATCGGTGAACACAACAGTTTGGAAGTCAGTCTTCATGTATCGTTTGGCCCACTGGAGCCGGTTCTGCTTGTGTGCAGGGCATAGAGGTGGTCAACAGGATGGCTTACGCACAGCTGCAAACCTCTGAAGGACCCTGCATCTTGTTGTTCTGGGGACGTTGGAGGCACCAGCAGCTTCAAAAACTTGTCTGCTGCTATGACAAGGCATTTTTGCAGCTGCTCTTTTAACCTTACGCAATTGCCTGTTGGAAAGAGTCCTCAATTTTTCCTTATCAGCACGCACACGTGTGTGCTGGGAATCAGCTACATACTTCTTGATTGTGCGATGATCATGATGAAGTGTCTTGGCAATGTTGATTGTAGTCATGCCTTGACCTAAATACTCCACAATTTGTTGCTTCTCAGCAGCCGACACATCCTTTTTCTTTTCCATTTTGGCAAAAAATGTCGGCTGCTTAATAATGTGGAACAGCCTTCTTAAGTAGTCTTGCCTTTATTTGGACACACCGGCCAAACTAATGTGCACAGGTATCTGCAATTGCCTTCAGTGATATAAAGAGCCCTGACACACATCACCATCAATGAGTTTACATGACAAACAAAAAAATTCTACCCTTATCACTCCTAAACTCTATGTGCATAATAATTTGTAACACAGTGTACTAAGGGACTGTGTTAGACATAATAAGCAATAATAATGTCTTCCTCCACCTCCCCCTGTTCCTAAGTCCATTATAAGTTCCCCTTCATCCCATCCCAATCCCCCACACCCCTCTTTGTCCTCCTCCCCCTGCATCCAATTATTGTCCTCTCCCCCACCCCATCATTGCCCATTCCACCACCTCCATCATTTCTTACTCCCCCCATTATTGCCCTTTCCACCACCTCTATCATTGCTTTCTTCCCTACCACCCCATCATTGTCCTCTCCATCACTCCCATCATTGCCCTTTCTAGTACCTCCATCATAGCCTTCTTCCCCACCACTCCCATCATTGTCTTTTCTACTACCATCATTGCCTTCTCCACCTCCATCATTGCCTTCTCCCCCACCATCCCCATCATTGCCCTTTCCACTACCACCATCCTTGCCCATTCCACCACCTCCATGATTTCCTTCCCCCTCCACCGCATTATTGACCTTTCCACTAAGTCCATCATTTCCTTCTCCCCCACCATCCCCATCCTTGCCCATTCCACCACTTCCATTATTTCCTCATCCCCATCATTGCCCTCTCCTCCACCTACACACACAGCACCATTCACCTCTGCACATTCCCCCACAGCACTACGCATGCACACACACACAGATACATACAACAAAACACACACATACATACAAAACACACACACAGCACCTCTCACCTGTCCGCACGCTTTCCTGCAGCTGAAGCATCACTGTCGGCAGCTTCCTCTCTCTGGCACAGCCAGACACTGAATGATTACGTCATCTAGCGGAGCTGCTGTCTGTGTGAGGAAGCAGGACAGATCCCTACAGCTCCGCTCCACTGCCATTTTCTCTTGTAGGCAGCGGAGCTGCAGGGATCTCTCCCTGCCCGCCACACATGAGGGCAATCTGGCAAGGGGCCCCCCGGAGCCGGATAAACAGGCCAGATTGCCCTCATTATTAGCTGCCCTGCAGGGGCCCCCCAGAGCCTCTGAGCCCCGATGCAGCCGCACAGGCTGCACATGCAGTATGTCCGCCCATGAAATAAGGGTTGTAGAAACATCATGCCCTCACACAAGATATATGGGGATTGTCATTGAATCTGTTACTTACATGTCCCAGTACCGTGTGTCCTCCTTTCACGGTGTCCGTCTTTCCTGGTGTGCACCTCTCATATCACACATTAATGCCTCATATGCCTGTCCAGGCTGCTACATGATGCCTGATGCCAGTTTGGAGTCCACAAGTGTGCCACCTAACAATCCCAGTTCTGCTACATCCTTTGACTCGCCTACATTATTATTAATCTCTTACTGATTAAGACCGTGTAGGTTGAAACATGTAGGATTCATTCCTTGCACTGGGATTGCTCATATCTGCATATCTGTGCTTTGTAATACGATGATAAATAAACATCAAGTTTTAAGAATCATATCTCCTGTGGTCAATGGAGACAACTTTTCTTGCACATAAACGTTTTGGAAGGTTTTTGTCCCATTACATCTGGCAAAAAAAGTAACACAGTATTTCAGAAAAAGAAGGTCATACCAACAGTAAAATATGGTGGTGGTATTGTGATGGTCTGAGGTTGTTTTGCTGCTTTAGGACCTGGAAGACTTGCTCTGGATTCATGGAATCATGAATTATGCTGTCTACCAAAAAATCCTGAAGGAGAATGTCTGGGCATAGGTTTGTGACCTCAAGCAGAAGCGCACTTTGGTTATGCAACAGGACAATGATCCAAAACACCAACAAATCTACCTCTGAATAACTTAAGAAAACCAAAATTTGGAGTGGCTTAGTCAAGGTCCTGACCTTAATCGGATTGAGATGCTGTGGCAGGACCTTAAAAAGGCGGTTCATGCTCGGAAACCTCCAATGTGGCTGAATTACAACAATTCTGCAAAGATGAGTGGACAAAATTCCTCCAGAGCGCTGTAAACGACTCATTGCCAGTTATTGCAAATGGCTGATTGCAGTTGTTGATGCTAAGGGCGGACCAATCACTTAATGGGCTTAGGGGGCAATCACTTTTTCAGACAGGGCCCTGGAGGTTTGGATTTCTTTTTCCCTTAATAATAAAGACCTTCATTTATAAAGTGCATTTTGTGATTACTTGTGTTATTTATGTCTAATATGTAAATTTGTTTGGTGATCGGAAACATTTAAGTGTGACAAACAGGCAAAAGAATAGGAAATCAGGAAGGGGCGAACACTTAATCACACAACTGTGTATTAGGTTTTGTTAAGAAGAGAAAAAGCATTTACATGTTTGGGTTGTCCTTACGATTTAAAAAGAGAAAACACAGTAGTCTGACAAAAATGGCTTCACCCAACCACTGACCATGAGTGGACAAAAAGTATTGGTGTTATCATTCATATTCTCTGAAAAAAAGGCCAAGAAAGCAAAAATTCTGCCGGGGTATGTAAACTTCTGAGCACAACTGTATATAATTATATATGTACAGCCGGTATAACCTGGGCATCTCCTGTATATAATTATATATGTACAGCCGGTATAACCCGGACATCTCCTGTATATAATTATATATGTACAGCCGGAATAACCTGGGTATCTCCTGTATATAATTATATATGTACAGCTGGTATAACCTGGGCATCTCCTGTATATAATTATATATGTACAGCTGGTATAACCTGGGCATCTCCTGTATATAATTATATATGTACAGCTGGTATAACCTGGGCATCTCCTGTATATAATGATATATGTACAGCCGGTATAACCTGGGTATCTCCTGTATATAATTATATATGTACAGCCGGTATAACCTGGTATCTCCTGTATATAATGATATATGTACAGCTGGTATAACCTGGGCATCTCCTGTATATAATTATATATGTACAGCTGGTATAACCTGGGTATCTCCTGTATATAATTATACATGTACAGCCGGTATAACCTGGGTATCTCCTGTATATAATTATATATATACAGCTGGTATAACATGGGTATCTCCTGTATATAATTATATATGTACAGCCAGCTGGTACAACCTGGGCATCTCCTGTATATAATTATATATGTACAGCCGGTATAATCTGGGCATCTCCTGTATAGAATTATATATGTACAGCCGGTATAACCTGGGTATCTCCTGTATATAATTATATATGTACAGCCGGTATAACCTGGGCATCCTCTGTATATAATTATATATGTACAGCCGGTATAACCTGGGCATCTCCTGTATATAATTATATATGTACAGCCGGTATAACCTGGGTATCTCCTGTATAGAATTATATATTGTAAGACTATTCTTACTGAGTGTATTGGGGGACACTCGCTTGGCCGCGATATTCAGCACACGGGCACGGGTTTTTAAAACAAAACAGTCTTTACGGTTTATTAGGGTATCATAAACCACATCGTGAGCAGTCCATTTACACACTGTACCAGGACATCACATCACGTTTCATATCTTTAGTCTGCAGCAACTAAACATGCTGGTCCTCTCCTGACCAGTTGCGGTGGGTTACCACACAGTTCATAGAACATAACAAGCACCGTCAGTCAATGATACCTTATGGGAGCTCCTGCTCCATCTGCTGACTCCTTGTCAGTCCTCTCTCCTGGGGAAACTGCCTAACGGGGTTCACCAACTTGCCTGGCCGGCACACATCAGTCAGTCCAGAGCCACCGAAGGCCGGTAACTTCCCCAACACCGATCATCCAGGTCCACAGTCTCACAGGTGCTCCAAGAAGACTCCACTCACAGGAGCTTCTAACACAGACTGTCCAGGACTATGATCACACTGTGCTCTTCAGAACGTCCGTCCCACCCGGGACCGTCCAACACAGAGGCATGTGGCCTGTCTGGGTGCTATTCAGGACTTAGACCAACACCACAGGCCGCCAGGTCCAAACCATGTGCTTTCCAGGAAGCCTCCTCCCAGGTCTTCCTACACAGGCTTCCAGGACCTTGCACTTGGACCATTCAGATCCAACACAGGAACCACACAGAAGACCACGTGACCCACACCCTGGTCACATTATGTACCCGTAAGCACACCCACAGTAATGGATCACCTGGGCTGGTCACGTGATCCTGACATCACTGCAGGTCGATTCTTACGGCCTCAATACAACTCCGTGCACATACCGGGGAGACCATGCAGCGCCCCCTACCTGTTACAGGGGTCACTGCATCACAATATGTACAGCTGGTATAACCTGGGCATCTCCTGTATATAATTAGATATGTACAGCCGGTATAACCTGGGCATCTCCTGTATATAATTATATATGTACAGCCGGTATAACCTGGGCATCTCCTGTATATAATTATATATGTACAGCCGGTATAACCTGGGCATCTCCTGTATATAATTATATATGTACAGCCGGTATAACCTGGGCATCTCCTGTATATAATTATATATGTTCAGCCGGTATAACCTGGGCATCTCCTGTATATAATTATATATGTTCAGCCGGTATAACCTGGGCATCTCCTGTATATAATTATATATGTACAGCCGGTATAACCTGGTCATCTCCTGTATATAATTATATATGTACAGCCGGTATAACCTGGGCATCTCCTGTATATAATTATATATGTACAGCCGGTATAACCTGGGCATCTCCTGTATATAATTATATATGTACAGCCGGTATAACCTGGGCATCTCCTGTATATAATTATATATGTACAGCCGGTATAACCTGGGCATCTCCTGTATATAATTATATATGTACAGCCGGTATGACCTGGGCATCTCCTGTATATAATTATATATGTACAGCCGGTATAACCTGGGCATCTCCTGTATATAATTATATATGTACAGCCGGTATGACCTGGGCATCTCCTGTATATAATTATATATGTACAGCCGGTATGACCTGGGCATCTCCTGTATATAATTATATATGTACAGCTGGTATAACCTGGGCATCTTCTGTATATAATTATATATGTACAGCTGGTATAACCTGGGCATCTCCTGTATATAATTATATATGTACAGCTGGTATAACCCGGGCATCTCCTGTATATAATTATATATGTACAGCTGGTATAACCCGGGCATCTCCTGTGTATAATTATATATGTACAGCCGGTATAACCTGGGCATCTCCTGTATATAATTATATACATACAGCTGGTATAACCTGGTCATCTCCTGTATATAATTATATACGTACAGCCGGTATAACCTGGTCATCTCCTGTATATAATTATATATGTACAGCTGGTATAATCTGGGCATCTCCTGTATATAATTATACATGCACAGCTGATATAACCCGGGCATCTCCTGTATATAATTATATATGTACTGCTTGTATAACCTGGGCATCTCCTGTATATAATTATATATGTACAGCCGGTATAACCTGGGCATCCTCTGTATATACAGTGGGGCAAAAAAGTATTTAGTCAGTCAGCAATAGTGCAAGTTCCACCACTTAAAAAGATGAGAGGCGTCTGTAATTTACATCATAGGTAGACCTCAACTATGGGAGACAAACTGAGAAAAAAAAATCCAGAAAATCACATTGTCTGTTTTTTTATCATTTTATTTGCATTTTATGGTGGAAAATAAGTATTTGGTCAGAAACAAACAATCAAGATTTCTGGCTCTCACAGACCTGTAACTTCTTCTTTAAGAGGCTCCTCTGTCCTCCACTCATTACCTGTAGTAATGGCACCTGTTTAAACTTGTTATCAGTATAAAAAGACACCTGTGCACACCCTCAAACAGTCTGACTCCAAACTCCACTATGGTGAAGACCAAAGAGCTGTCAAAGGACACCAGAAACAAAACTGTAGCCCTGCACCAGGCTGGGAAGACTGAATCTGCAATAGCCAACCAGCTTGGAGTGAAGAAATCAACAGTGGGAGCAATAATTAGAAAATGGAAGACATACAAGACCACTTATAATCTCCCTTGATCTGGGGCTCCACGCAAAATCCCACCCCGTGGGGTCAGAATGATCACAAGAACGGTGAGCAAAAATCCCAGAACCACGCGGGGGGACCTAGTGAATGAACTGCAGAGAGCTGGGACCAATGTAACAAGGCCTACCATAAGTAACACACTACGCCACCATGGACTCAGGTCCTGCAATGCCAGACGTGTCCCACTGCTTAAGCCAGTACATGTCTGGGCCCGTCTGAAGTTTGCTAGAGAGCATTTGGATGATCCAGAGGAGTTTTGGGAGAATGTCCTATGGTCTGATGAAACCAAACTGGAACTGTTTGGTAGAAACACAACTTGTGTTTGGAGGAAAAAGAATACTGAGTTGCATCCATCAAACACCATACCTACTGTAAAGCATGGTGGTGGAAACATCATGCTTTGGGGCTGTTTCTCTGCAAAGGGGCCAGGACGACTGATCCGGGTACATGAAAGAATGAATGGGGCCATGTATCGTGAGATTTTGAGTGCAAACCTCCTTCCATCAGCAAGGGCATTGAAGTTGAAACGTGGCTGGGTCTTTCAACATGACAATGATCCAAAGCACACCGCCAGGGCAACGAAGGAGTGGCTTCGTAAGAAGCATTTCAAGGTCCTGGAGTGGCCTAGCCAGTCTCCAGATCTCAACCCTATAGAAAACCTTTGGAGGGAGTTGAAAGTCCGTGTTGCCAAGCGAAAAGCCAAAAACATCACTGCTCTAGAGGAGATCTGCATGGAGGAATGGGCCAACATACCAACAACAGTGTGTGGCAACCTTGTGAAGACTTACAGAAAACGTTTGACCTCTGTCATTGCCAACAAAGGATATATTACAAAGTATTGAGATGAAATTTTGTTTCTGACCAAATACTTATTTTCCACCATAATATGCAAATAAAATGATAAAAAAACAGACAATGTGATTTTCTGGATTTTTTTTTCTCAGTTTGTCTCCCATAGTTGAGGTCTACCTATGATGTAAATTACAGACGCCTCTCATCTTTTTAAGTGGTGGAACTTGCACTATTGCTGACTGACTAAATACTTTTTTGCCCCACTGTAATTATACATGTACAGCTGGTATAACCTGGGTATCTCCTGTATATAATTATATATGTACAGCTGGTATAACCTGGGTATCTGCTGTATATAATTATATATGTACAGCTGGTATAACCCGGGCATCTCCTGTATATAATTATATATGTACAGCTGGTATAACCTGGGCATCCTCTGTATATAATTCTATATGTACAGCCGGTATAACCTGGGCATCCTCTGTATATAATTATATATGTACAGCTGGTATAACCTGGGCATCTCCTGTATATAGTTATATATGTACAGCCGGTATAACCTGGGCATCTCCTGTATATAATTATATACGTACAGCTGGTATAACCTGGGCATTTCCTGTATATAATTATACATGTACAGCCGGTATAACCCGGGTATCTCCTGTATATAATTATATATGTACAGCTGGTATAACCTGGGCATCTCCTGTATATAATTATATACGTACAGCTGGTATAACCTGGGCATTTCCTGTACATAATTATACATGTACAGCCGGTATAACCCGGGTATCTCCTGTATATAATTATATATGTACAGCTGGTATAACCTGGGCATCTCCTGTATATAATTATATATGTACAGCTGGTATAACCTGGGCATCTCCTGTATATAGTTATATATGTACAGCCGGTATAACCTGGGCATCTCCTGTATATAATTATATACGTACAGCTGGTATAACCTGGGCATTTCCTGTATATAATTATACATGTACAGCCGGTATAACCCGGGTATCTCCTGTATATAATTATATATGTACAGCTGGTATAACCTGGGCATCTCCTGTATATAATTATATATGTACAGCTGGTATAACCTGGGCATCTCCTGTATGTACAGCTGGTTACACATTTTTCAGACTTTTATCGGAGTAATTTATTAGTTTCCGGTGTAAAATAATAGTAATATATTGTTTATGTGTTGAGAAATCTTGGAGCTGGGAGTTCGTGTCCTCGGATGGAATCACCCGCTGCTCAGACACCATTTCAGTAAAATTGCAGAGTAGCGCGGCGTTTATCTCGGGAAATGGTGTGCGCGGCTCATGTAATCTGAAGCTGACACTATGTATCCACAATTGCTACAAGCACTTTATGTTTATCTGTCTGGACAGCACCGCTCCAGCCTCACAATGAAGCGCCGCTCTCCGCCGCGCCGCTCTTTGCCGCCGATGTCTTCAGGTGATATTGTGCTAACACTGGGAATCATTCTCCGGCCTGCAGACATTCACCCAGATCCATCTCACACAATGTGCAGCTACCTGGATGACGCGGGGCTCAGCGCACACAATCATCCAACTAATCTACAGCCCTGAACCAGATGTAGTGGAGCTGGAGATGTTGTGGACATGCAGAGTCCAGCATATTGGAGTAGTTGCACACCGCTTCCTCTATTTCTACCTAGTATGATGTCCGATCAATCAGATATTCCTTGAATCCTTATCAGAGAAATGCAAAGGTAGGGACACTGCAGCTGCATCCCCCTCCTCTCCCTGTCAGTGCAGGGCCGCCCTCTACACCGGACACTCATCGGCTACTATTTCAACTAAAACAGCAAAACTGATTTCTACAAGGCAGGCATGTAATTACCTTACATACAGTACATGCCATACATGTTCCTTTTAATTAGGAATCTATAGATGCACCCCCTCCTCTCTCTTCTATCACTGCTTTTTAAGAAGCTAAATCCCCTCCTCTTCATCTCATCTGTTTTTCAAGAAGTTACATCCCCTTTTCTACCTCCCATCTGTTTTTTAAGAAGCTGCATCCCCCTCCTCTCCCTTCCGTTTTTTTCAGAAGCTGCATCCCACTCCTCTCTCTTCTATTACTGTATTTTCAGAAGCTGCATCCCCCTCCTCTCCCTTCTCTTTTTTTAAGAAGCTGCATCTTCTTCCTTCCCTTCCAACTAAATTTTTTTAAGAAGCTGCATCCTCATCCTCTCCCTCCCATCTGTTTCTTTAAGAACCTGCATCCCCATCCTCTCCCTCCCATCTGTTTCTTTAAGAACCTGCATCCCCATCCTCTCCCTCCCATCTGTTTTTTTAAGAAGCTGCATCCCCATCCTCTCCCTTCCAACACAATTTGTTTAAGAAGCTGCATCTCCATCCTCTCTCTCCCATCTGTTTTTTTTAAGAGGCTGCATCCCCATCCTCTCCCCCATCTGTTTTTTTAAGAAGCTGCATCCCCATCCTCTCCCCCCATCTGTTTTTTTAATTAGCTGCATCCCCATCCTCTCCCTCCCATCTGTTTCTTTAAGAAGCTGCATCCCCATCCTCTCCCTCCCATCTGTTTCTTTAAGAAGCTGCATCCCCATCCTCTCCCCCATGTTTTTTTTAAGCTGCATCCCCATCATCTCATCTGTTTCTTTAAGAAGCTGCATCCCCATCCTCTCCCCCATCTGTTTTTTTTAAGAAGCTGTATCCCCATCCTCTCCCCCATCTGTTTTCTTTAAGAAGCTGCATCCCCATCCTCTCCCCCATCTGTTTTTTTTAAGAAGCTGCATCCCCATCCTCTCCCTCTCATCTGTTTCTTTAAGACGCATCCCCCTCCTCTCCCTCCCATTTATTTCTTTAAGAAGCTGCATCCCCATCCTCTCCCTCTCATCTGTTTCTTTAGGAAGATGCATCCCCCTCCTCTCCCTCCCATTTATTTCTTTAAGAAGCTGCATCCCCCTCCTCTCCCTCCCATCTGTTTTTTTAAGAAGCTGCATCCCCATCCTCTACCTTCCAACTCAATTTTTATAAGAAGCTGCATCCCCATCCTCTCTCTCCCATCTGTTTTTAACAAGCAGCATCCCGATCCTCTCCCCTCATCTGTTTTTTAAGAAGCTGCATCCCCATCCTCTCCCCCAATCTGTTTTTTAAAAAGCTGCATCCCCATCCTCTCCCTCCCATGTGTTTCTTTAAGAAGCTGCATCCCCCTCTTCTCCCCATCTCTATTTTTTCAAGAAGCTGCATCCCCATCCTCTCGCTCACATCTGTTTTTTTAAGAAGATGCATCCTCCTCCTCTCCCTCCCATCTCTATATTTTTTCAAGAAGCTGCATCCCCCTCCTCTCCCTCCACTGTTTAACTACATAATCAATAAAAAAAAACCTGCAGCTGCACAATGACGACTTTTTTACATCACTAAGTCCCCTATAAGGAATAGTTCCTCTGCAGATTGGTCAGAAATTGGTGATATCAAATTTATACCATGTTTATTATTTACTACTGAAACAAATATGAATATTCCGAGAGACATAACTTTTTTTTTAGTTGATTGTAACAGGGCTGGTTTTTGTTGGTAATTTTTATTGGTACGATTTTGGGATCCACACAAATTTCACAATTCACTTTATTCCCTTCTTTTTGGAGGGCGAAAGATTAGGCGACCATTAATAAAACAATTGGTTTTTTTTTCAGTGTTCAAAATATGGCGTAAATATTAGGGTATCATATTGGTTCAAACAGTTACAGATGCGACTACACCAAATTTTTTTTTTTTTGGGGGGGGGGTTGGGGGAAAAGGTGTAATCAGAATGTTTGTATTTATTTGGATTTTTAATGGGTTTTTTTACTTTTTTTTTTTTTTTTAATGTAGTCCTCCTGGCAGACTTGAACAGGCATACCTGTACATTACACAATAATACTCGAGTATTGCAGTGTATAGTAAAATGGACAATCTCCTACACTGCAGCGTGGCAGGGCACGGGGGCCTCCAATAACCTCCCGGCTTCCACAACATCATCATCGGCACCCGGCAGTCATGTCGCGAGGTGGTGGCACTTGTTCATGGTAGGGATGCCGCTCATATCCAACTGCTTAAATGCCACGGTAATTATTGACGTCAGAACCTAAAGGGTTAAACTTACGGTTGGCGGTAGCTCCCATCACATGTATGGCGGATGAAAGCTGCTGTCTAGGACTAGAAAAACATGGCGCTTTTTTTTTGTTTTCCAATTGTATGGTCTTGCACCATTCACATTAATGAAGCTGAGCTGCGTTACCATGAATAACCTGTAAGCAGAAGTGGCGCTGTTTTTGGAAGAAGTCAGCCATGTTTTTCAACCCCACTAGGGGGGAGTCTCTCAATAAGCATACGTGGAATTGGAATTATCAGAAACAAAATGTTGCTCTCTACGGTCCCTGACAATCAGCAGAACACAGGAGTCATCTGCTTCATAATCTGTGAAGGAATCGTGCGGTAACCATGAAGTTTCCCTGCAGCTCCCCCGCAGGGTAACTGAAGTATTACATCTTTCACAAAGGGAAATCAAAGGGCAGTCTATGCAATACACGATTATGCCAGATCTTTGAGGATCACAGATTCTTTTTGTAGCCGCTCTTCACTCTGGCAAATAGTAGAGGATTCTGACAACCCCTTTAAATTTTTACTTTAAAAGACCTTTAATATAAATATTTGATGAGTCTCCATATAAGGTTAAAGCATATTCCGTATATTATAAGGAGGGGTCATGTACAATCCAAGGACTGGAAGGACGTTCATCAGGCTGTAATCTTCGGTGCGTGGCTCAGGGGAAATCCGCCTCCTGTGAACCGGGGAGCATCGGATCGCTGCTGCATAAAAGGAGCATCTGTGTCCGCCATGCTTCTTTCCTTCTCCCTATATAGAGTAACAAAAGCAGATAAAAACCAGCAAAGACCTGGGAGGCCGTCGATAGATCAGCATTAAATGTACAGTATTTTATGTTCTGATTTTTGGATCTAAACCCCTGGTGTCTAGAAGTTTGGTACCCTGGACCGTGATGCTGCTCATCCTTGATATCCGTTGTTGCTGAGCATTAGTCCTTGAGGTCTCATCATTTGATATTGCAGTTTCTGGTGTCCACAGACTTGATGTCCTCATCTTTTAGATTCTGTGGTTTGCTCTAACCCACTGGTGTCTCGTGGTTTGGTACCCTAGTCCTTGCTGCTGGTCATTTGGTGACCCATTCTCTGCTGTCCAATGATGCAGAGCTTTAGTCCTTGAGGTGCACTCATTTGATGCCCTGGTGGCGTCTTAGCCCTTGGCGTCCATTGGTTTTGCACATTGAGACACCGTGTTCAGTAGTTTGGCGAGACACTTCCTGACACCCAGCCCCCCAGGCCGCTAACTTACCCTGTCACCCCTCGTCTCGGCCCGGCACAGACATACCAGCACTTACTATTGTCTCACGGTGCCCTGATATAGCATTGTAGTATTTTACGTCTCCATTCACTGTTTCCTGTGAGTACATAAGAAGCTGCTGCCCCAGACTGTGATCATATAATTAACAATTTGCCTTCCCGGGGTTCATTAATCTCTGCTAATAATCCTATGGTTTTCTTGTGAACAGACGCTTTACTGCTGCAGCTGAGCAAAATCCTTCTGATTCAATAACTCTTGTTTTGCTCATTCACTGCTGTGAATTTCTGCCACATTCACAATTTGGTGAATTTTCCTAATATGCCTGGTAAGGCTCCAATGCTCCCTTTCTGTAGGTCGTCTTGTTATATAGAGACGTATATATGAAGATCACCCCATGCTACCCTCATATCATTCCCCATAAATTAAGCTATCAGCCACTGAATGTGTACAGGAGGGTTTATCCGCATCCACCTTTCTCTATAGCTTGGTCTGTCGTGCTCCTCTTCCATCTTTTCAGGACCACATCACGATTTGCTTTTTCCTATATACCATAACTCATCTTGCCCCTTTTCCCGTCTGCTTTCCTTCATTGCAGGTTAGATCTTCATGTGCTATAAGTCTGGAGCCAACTTCTAGGGAAATCCTACAGTCGTCCTGACTCACCGTACTGTTTTGGGGAGGAAGCTGGCATTGAAGACATTGTCTTTTGTGTCCCTCTCCGATTCTGCCTTTCAGCTTCATGACTTTGATCCTACACTACTACTCCACTCAACATGTTACAGATCTCATCATATGTGTATGACAGATCCAAGGATGTGACATAGAAGGAAGAAATGAGAGTCCACATTCACCGATAGCCAGCAATCCCCATACTGTGGATGAGAAGAGGGAAGAAAAACATGGAGAAGGGTGAAAGAAAAAGTCACAGGAAGAGGTGGTAAGGGAAGTAAGAACAGGGAAGGAAAGGTAAAAAAAGAGGCAGCAGGAGATAAAAAGGGTGAGCTAAAAAGGAATGGACATGGAAGGAAAGAAGGGGCAACTGAAGGGAAAGAGGAAAATTAGGAAATAGAAAAGAGGCAAGAGAACGAAGAAGGGAAGAAAAAAGGACGAAAGAAGAGGCAACTGAGAAAAGAAAAAGTATGGATGAAAAAAAGCAGCAAGGAAGAAAAAAGGGGCCAGGAAGAGAAAACGGGGCAAAATAGAAAAGGAGCAAAATAGAAAAGGAGCAAAATAGAAAAAAGGGGCAAAATAAAAAAGTAGGGGCAAGGGAGGAAATAAGGTACAAGGGAGAAAAAAGGAGCAAGGGCAGAAAGAAGGAGCAAGGGCGGAAAGAAGGAGCAATGGCGGAAAGAAGGAGCAAGGGCGGAAAGGAGCAAGGGAGGAAAGAAGGAGCAAGGGCGGAAAGGAGCAAGGGAGGAAAGAAGGAGCAAGGGAGGAAAAAAGAGGCAAAGAAAGAAATAAGGTACAAGGGTGAAAAGAAGGGGCAAGTGAAGGGAAGAATGAGGAAGGCAAAGAAGAATGGACTAGGAAAGAAAGCAATAAGAAAACGAAGAAGGAGGTGGAAGGGAAGACCGGTACAGAGTAAGGTAAAATAAAGGGAAAAAGCGAATAGGGTAGAAAGAAGAGTCAAGGAAGGAAAGAAGGGGAAGGTAAGGTAAGAAGGGGCATGAGAAGAAAGATAAGGAAGATGGGGTAAGAAAAGTAAGAATTGGAAAGGGAAGGTAGAAGGGAAAAAATAAGGACAAAAGAGGAAAAAAGGGGCCAGAGACATGAGAAAGGGCAAGGAAAGAACAGTTGACAAGAAAGAAGGGGCAAGAGAAGGAAAAAGGAGAAAGGGATATAATGAAGGGCAAAAGAAGGGAGAAAGGAGTAAATACAAGACCTCTCATCTCACAACCAGCAGTCAACATGCCGGCATTTGTAAATATGGTGAATGTCACGGGTTTGCCGTGACATAGAGGAGCCAGAAGATCACAGCGTCTGATTTCTCCTACTCCAGCACTGATTAGAAGCACTTCACCTTCATATTAAACAGTGCAGGTTTCTTTTTTGCAGTGCAGGGGTTCATCTGCTCTGTTGAGAGCTCCTGGAGCTAATGTTATCAGCTGTGCACTGTTAGTCACTCCCATCTCCTATATTATCTGGTCCCTGGCTAGCACTCATTGTCAGAGCTAGCTTATGCTGCATGGTTAGGAGATGGTGGTTTGTGGCTGCTGTTTGAGTAGGCGTTTGATGGATTTGCTAGGTTTTGAGTGTGTGATAATTCCCTTCCTTCTCCTACTTTGGTTTTACCCCATCCTCCACTCACTGCTGTTTACCTATGTTGTTTATGTGTGTATATTTGTATGATTGGTATTTTCCTTTATCCCTGTTCGTAGTACCTTGCTAGTCTGGTTGGTGTATTACTGTGCACTACTACTCCCCTCTTCACTGGGTGGGGGAAAGGTACAGACTGAGGGTGTATTCAGGAGCTAAGGCAAGATATGTGGCCCCGGTGTCTTCATCATCACAAGTAGTCTGGGGAACAGGGCAAGCTAAGGCGAACCTAGCATTAGAGACAGGGAATGAGCCCCTGGTCCCGGGACTCCCGACAACAAAGTCGTGACAGTGAAAATGCTGATAAACTAATCCCAACTTCTCCCTGACAGATGAGGTCCCTGAACCTGACATTTTGGAGCATCGCTCACCCTAGTGCATCATGAGAGGGTTAATCTGCAGGAAATGTCACCCAGTTTTCTGCGCTTATTCTCAGCCCATAACAGTAAAGCGCCATTAGTATGAGAAGATCCTTAATAGCCGCGCAGAGGAGAAACCTTGCGAGCAACATCTGCTGCCTTTGTGCGGGAACAGCACTAATGATTTTTGAGAGATGTTCCCTCGCAGGAAGAGGCAGAGACCCTCATATTGTGCAGAGATGTCGGCACTTTCCGGCCTCTTTGTCCGAAGACTCGAAAATATGGGACTCGTGAAAAACTAAAATAAAAAATTACAAAAAACATCCCAAGCAGCTAAATACCGATTCCGTCGCTGCTGAGTGCTTAGGTCATTAAAGCCCTCGGTTAGAAGAAGGAAGCTATTACGTGCCCGCAGAACAGCTTTAACCACTTAGTGACCAGGTATTTTAAGTGACTTTTTACATTGTACAGCAGACCAGACTGGATGCGTCATGGCTGCTTGTCCCGGGATCTTGGGCGGCTGCTGCGCCTCGTACCTGGCCTGCTGCTCTTTCCGCTTTTGCATCAGGTACTTCTTCTTCACGTTCTGCAGCTCGTTGGCCAGTCTCTCGATCTCGTACTTGTATTCCTGGCTCTGGGACTCGTACATGTTCAGTTCTGATGAAAGAGCCTGGAAGGAGACCCAGAAGACACAGACAGAGTGTACAGAGAAGCAGACAAGGAGCCAAATACAACAGATCATCCTAAAGCATATACTCCAGCCACATCCGGAGCTGCAATCAGAATTCTGCTGCTACCGGTTAATGTGCTGTTCACATTATCGCATCGGAAGCCATGTTGGATACAGCAGACACCTGACGGACAAGCCTCGGGAGGGAATCTGACTCCTTGATAAAAGTTTCCCAGACGCGTGATATGAGGGAGTTCTGCAGTGTGACCGGAGGGGGCAGTACCGAGGTCCTCACCTTCAGCTGCTTGGTCTTTTCCCGCAGAGTCTGTTGGTAGATCTGTAGCTGCTCGGCTGCTTCTGGTCCCGGCTGCCGCGCCAGGATGTGTTTCAGCTCCACGTAAAGTTTCTCTTTTTCCTGCAGGATGATGGTGAAAGGAAACGGTAAAAGAAAACAGAAAGTGAACAAGCGAAGCTGCCATCACTTGGACTCAACCACCCCGCCAAGAGTTCCCACCGTTGTGCTTCGCCAGTCACCCAGTCAACAGCTGATGCTGATTTTTTGGTGTAAACAGCCACCAAAAGTGGTATATTGCGCAAAAACTCATGCAATCCTTGTTGAAAATTGAAAAAGAGAGTGTGGTGTATCCCGAGACAGATTTAAGAAGGCTTTACGGCAGAAAATGTTGCAAATTTTGGTGCTAAACTGCACTTGCTCAAAAGAGGTCTAGAGGCCATTATCTAATTTTAGGTCAGTCTAAAAATGTGCCAAACTGTAAAAAATCAAACAGCAATGGCATTTAAGAGGTTAAACAGCAGTGATCAGTGCTTGCTCCAATTGCTGCTGACAGAGGAAGGTGCTGGATGTGCAAAGCAGCTCATGCCTGGGCCTGCTCCATACATCCCTCCATGACAGAAGGGGTTAAAAGGATTACAGTGTCACTCACCTCTCCTGGTTCAAGAGCCAGATATGTACTCCTTTCGCTTCGTCCTGCCACAATACAGTGTTAGGCTACGTGCACACGCTGCAGATTTTGCTGCGGAATTGTCCGCAGCGGATTTGCAAAATCCGCAGTGCAAAACCACTGCGGTTTTCACTGCGGATTTTTGTGCGGTTTCTTCTGCGGATTCCTCTGCGGGTTTTCAACTGCACTTTCCTATTGGTGCAAGTTGAAATCCGCAGTATTCCAGCTCTGACACATCAGTCATTTGTGTTCCAGCTCTGCTACTTCAGTCATTGTGGTTCAAGCTCGGATATATCAGTCATTGCTGTTCCAGTTCTGCCATGTCAGTAATTGCTGTTCCAGCTCTGGTATGTCGGTCATTGGTGTTCCAGCTCTGCTACTTAAGTCACTGCTGTTGCAGGACTGCCAAGTCAGTCATTGTTGTTTCAGCTCTGCTATGTCAGTCATTGATGTTCAAGCTCTGCTACATCAGTCATTGGTGTTCCAGCTCTCCTGCGTCAGTCAGTCATTGCTGTCCCAGCTCGGCTACGTCAGTCATTGGTGTTCCAGCTTCGCCACGTCAGTCATTTCTGTTTCAGCTCTGCTATGTCAGTCATTGATGTTCAAGCTCTGCTACGTCAGTCATTGGTGTTCCAGCTCCGCCACGTCAGTCATTGCTATTTCAACTTTGTTACGTCAGTCATTGCTGTTCAAGCTCTACCATGTCAGTCATTGGTGTTCAAGCTCTGCTACGTCATTCATTGGTGTTCAAGCTCTGCTATGTCAGTCATTGGTGTTCAAGCTCTGCTACTTCAGTCATTGGTGTTCCAGCTCTCCTGTGTCAGTCACTGCTGTCCCAGCTCTGCTACATCATTCATTGGTGTTCCAGGTCTCCTGCGTCAGTCATTGCTGTCCCAGCTCTGCTACCTCAGTCATTGGTGTTACAGCTCTCCTGCGTCAGTCATTGCTGTCCCAGCTCTGCTACGTCAGTCATTGGTGTTACAGCTCTCCTGCGTCAGTCACTGCTGTCCCAGCTCTGCTACGTCAGTCATTGGTGTTCCAGGTCTCCTGCGTCAGTTATTGCTGTGCCAGCTCTGCTACGTCAGCCATTGGTGTTACAGCTCTCCTGCGTCAGTCATTGGCATTCAAGCTCTGCTACGTCAGTCATTGCTGTTCCAGCTCTCCTGTGTCAGTCACTGCTGTCCCAGCTCTGCTACGTCAGTCATTGCTGTTCCAGTTCTGCTACATCGTTCATCGCTGTTCCAGCCCTGCTACATCAGTCATCACTGATCCAATTTGCTAGACCAGGTCGGCATTTCCTCTGCAGCTTGTTCCTTCTTCAACACCAGTTCACCTTGACTCAGCTGACCTGCTGCATCAGAGCCATCTTTCCATGTTTCTCAAAAACTACTCATCGGAACCAGAGGCATTCAGGATCCACTTGGCCAGGAGTGACATAACATATAGGATGCTGGAAGGTGAGGATGAGGCCACGTTTGCCTAATAATATATCTTCAAAATTTACATAATTTGCATTTACTGCTGATTTATGCACAAACAAATTTATCAATAGGTTTAAGACGCCATAAAATTATCCATTCAATTCCCAGGACTAAAAAGCAAGTATGGATCTGGGGCCAGAGGTTTGTAGTGTGTGCTCCCAGCAGGTGCAGGTCGGTGGGGGACCACTTCCCTCTCCATGGAATAGGCAGCACCAGAGTCCTGAACGTACCTAGGTGACATCAGGCTGACATGTCACCTACAAAAATACTCATTAGGGCGCGTGAAGATCCCCCTAACGAGCAGCGACAATGTTAAGCTGAATTTTTGCTCGGATGAAATTTCCCTTTAAGAACTTCTTCCATTTTACGCTCATGACATGACGGACATCTGGCTCCTCGCAGGGAAGACGATCATGAAGCCGCCGCTTCTCTGAATGAGATATCACTGACAAAAACACTTTAGGAAATGGACCATCCGTCCCGTTCCTTCCTGCCCGCGACCCGAGCGTCAGCTTTATTTGTAGCTTTCTTCTGAGCAATTTTTCCCAATGTAAGGAACAAAGAGAAGACGCCGACGGCTCAAATGGTAGCCGTGTTCTCCTGGCCGGCAATAAAAGGAGCGCAGAGTTTTGTATCTGTGAATTGCTGACGACTGATTCCTGAACCCACGCCAGCCCGTCCATTACAGCCGAACCAGCAGCTTCTCACAAAGAAACCAACAAAAACACTGCTCTATTTCTTGGTCAAATCGCTTATTCGGAAGATGTAACTCTGTACGTCCAAGAAAGGTCTCTTCTCACTTTTCAGCAGTTTGTGATCCAGAGCTGCTCTTCCTTCTTAACACAAAGTTGGACACTTTTGAGACTATGGACCATTGTCTGTGGCCACTTGATCACCCGAATATATATACACTCACCGGCCACTTTATTAGGTACACCATGCTAGTAACGGGTTGGACCCCCTTTTGCCTTCAGAACTGCCTCAATTCTTCGTGGCATAGATTCAACAAGGTGCTGGAAGCATTCCTCAGAGATTTTGGTCCATATTGACATGATGGCATCACACAGTTGCCGCAGATTTGTCGGCTGCACATCCCAAAGATGCTCCATACAAGGCAGGATGGATCCATGCTTTCATGTTGTTTACGCCAAATTCTGACCCTACCATCCGAATGTCGCAGCAGAAATCGAGACTCATCAGACCAAGCAACGTTTTTCCAATCTTCTACTGTCCAATTTCGATGAGCTTGTACAAATTGTAGCCTCAGTTTCCTGTTCTTAGCTGAAAGGAGTGGTACCCGGTGTGGTCTTCTGCTGCTGTAGCCCATCTGCCTCAAAGTTCGACGCACTGTGCGTTCAGAGATGCTCTTAGGCCTACCTTGGTTGTAACGGGTGGCGATTTGAGTCACTGTTGCCTTTCTATCAGCTCGAACCAGTCTGCCCATTCTCCTCTGACCTCTGGCATCAACAAGGCATTTCCGCCCACAGAACTGCCGCTCACTGGATTTTTTTTCTTTTTCGGACCATTCTCTGTAAACCCTAGAGATGGTTGTGCGTGAAAATCCCAGTAGATCAGCAGTTTCTGAAATACTCAGACCAGCCCTTCTGGCACCAACAACCATGCCACGTTCAAAGGCACTCAAATCACCTTTCTTCCCCATACTGATGCTCGGTTTGAACTGCAGGAGATTGTCTTGACCATGTCTACATGCCTAAATGCACTGAGTTGCCGCCATGTGATTGGCTGATTAGAAATTAAGTGTTAACAAGAAGTTGGACAGGTGTACCTAATAAAGTGGCCAGTGAGTGTATATATATATATATATAGGTCCTGCCGGTCTTGGTGAGGAGATGGGCGCTCCTGAGTCATGAAGAGGTGTCAGGAGCGCCAGATGGGCAGCGTTCACCACTGTGTGCACCTCGCTGAAAATCCAACTCCAGTCCCTGCTGGAGGAAGACTTGTAGCACAGCAGACGGTGCTGCTCTTCATGGATGCGGCAAGCAGCGGTTTTCACGCCCCTATATCCTACCCCAAGGCAAAGTCGCTGGAAAATATCGAATGGCTTCTGATCGCAGTCCAGCAAGGTTCAAGTATTTCAGATTTTCTCTACCTCCAGTGGGGGGCGCTACACTGTAACTGCTGCAATAATCACTGCGCTGCCAAGGAAAACTGTGCCACGGACTGAGCCCCAGCCCCATAACTCAAGAGGAAAGTGGCTAATGGCTAGAGAGCTGCGGTGGTGCTGTGAACCCATTACGGGGCCCACCTATACATTACACATGACGGTCAGGGGAATGACGCCAATGGCCTCCTGATGTCCCTGCACCTGGTTTTCCGCCCCTCTATACAGGATTACTCAGCCTCATTATTGGGCTCTTGAGGTCTGCATCGCCTGTAATTTGCTCCGTACTCAGTGTCGACGTCACCAGGGACGTGATTCATCAAGACGATGAATGAAAATAGAAAAGTAAAATGTCATTATTAGAAACAGCGCCTCTTTTGTTCACAGGATGTCACTGGTATTGCAGCTTACCTGTACACAGATGCATGGCCCTTTTATTAATTCGGAGGGTCCTGAAGACCCCCAATGGTTCATCATCTATATTATTCCCAGTGTGCACATAGGATGGATTATTCTAGTTTTATTTATTGGGAGGGATTGGGTTAAAAATGCTGACGCTGGCTAAGAAGGCTCCGCAGCCATCCTGCACACAAGGAAAGAAGACATTGATTATCAGGCTGTGCAGGAGCGGACGAGGGACGGTCTGGGCATATCGGAGGGCAGCAGCGGCCAGCAGGACGAGGCTTGGCACCGCCGGGCACTTACAGGGAGGCTGCACTATACGCTGCCAACAATCCCGCTGTGAGACAAAGGACGGCGTGAAGAAATCCGAACATTGATGGGCAATATGGACCAAAGGGGAGCACAGCCCGGCCGCAGCATCCAGCGTGGAGTGACGGAGGAGGGTGCGGAGCGTTGGCACTGCGGAGTCTCTTTGTAAAGAGCATCGGATCGGTGCCAAGTTGTTTAATAGGAACTCGCTGAGCTGAAGTAGGTAGACAGAGAGTAAACTACAATGGTCGGTGTTTACAGAGGCGGCCCCCCGAGCGGCGTCTCGTTCTGCCACCGCGCCAGTCACACAAACAGGCAGAAGGAATAAAGCGGCAATGGCTCCCCGGCCGACCATTCACAGCACCGTGCACAATTCACAGCTAAATCTCCGCGCCCGCTCTGCAGCTACCCCGCTCACTGCGCTGATAACCGCTCAATAGGCTGCTCTGGGACTATCACTAAAAGCCTTTTTTTTGTCTCCTGCAGACCGGCAGTTCGGCCGCTTCATGTTATTGTAGGTATTACAAAAGCGCATCTGGATGTGGGCAGGTGAAGCGGACGGCCCGACCACCACTGCCGTGATGTCTGCCTCACATTCCTTCATTATGGAGACGATCAGTAAATCAGATCCTAGGTGATGTGATTGATGGCGGCATCATTACCATCATTTCAGACCATCTCTCCCCGTGTTCAGTAACATTGTATCAGGTCACATCAGACCATCTCTCCCCGTGTTCAGTAACATTGTATCAGGTCACATCAGACCATCTCTCCCCGTGTTCAGTAACATTGTATCAGGTCACATCAGACCATCTCTCCCCGTGTTCAGTAACATTGTATCAGGTCACATCAGACCATCTCTCCCCGTGTTCAGTAACATTGTATCAGGTCACATCAGACCATCTCTCCTCGTGTTCAGTAACATTGTATCAGGTAACATCAGACCATCTCTCCCCGTGTTCAGTAACATTGTATCAGGTCACATCAGACCATCTCTCCCCGTGTTCAGTAACATTGTATCAGGTAACATCAGACCATCTCTCCCCGTGTTCAGTAACATTGTATCAGGTCACATCAGATCATCTCTCCTCGTGTTCAGTAACATTGTAACAGGTCACATCAGACCATCTCTCCCCGTGTTCAGTAACATTGTATCAGGTCACATCAGATCATCTCTCCCCGTGTTCAGTAACATTGTATCAGGTAACATCAGACCATCTCTCCCCGTGTTCAGTAACATTGTATCAGGTCACATCAGACCATCTCTCCCCGTGTTCAGTAACATTGTATCAGGTAACATCAGACCATCTCTCCCCGTGTTCAGTAACATTGTATCAGGTCACATCAGAGCATCTCTCCCCGTGTTCAGTAACATTGTATCAGGTCACATCAGATCATCTCTCCCCGTGTTCAGTAACATTGTAACAGGTCACATCAGACCATCTCTCCCCGTGTTCAGTAACATTGTATCAGGTCACATCAGAGCATCTCTCCCCGTGTTCAGTAACATTGTATCAGGTCACATCAGACCATCTCTCCCCGTGTTCAGTAACATTGTATCAGGTAACATCAGACCATCTCTCCCCGTGTTCAGTAACATTGTATCAGGTCACATCAGAGCATCTCTCCCCGTGTTCAGTAACATTGTATCAGGTCACATCAGATCATCTCTCCCCGTGTTCAGTAACATTGTATCAGGTCACATCAGAGCATCTCTCCCCGTGTTCAGTAACATTGTATCAGGTCACATCAGAGCATCTCTCCCCGTGTTCAGTAACATTGTATCAGGTCACATCAGACCATCTCTCCCCGTGTTCAGTAACATTGTATCAGGTCACATCAGATCATCTCTCCCCGTGTTCAGTAACATTGTATCAGGTCATATCAGACCATCTCTCCTCGTGTTCAGTAACATTGTAACAGGTCACATCAGACCATCTCTCCCCGTGTTCAGTAACACTGTATCAGGTCACATCAGATCATCTCTCCTCGTGTTCAGTAACATTGTATCAGGTCACATCAGATCATCTCTCCCTGTGTTCAGTAACATTGTATCAGGTCACATCAGAGCATCTCTCCCCGTGTTCAGTAACATTGTATCAGGTCACATCAGATCATCTCTCCCCGTGTTCAGTAACATTGTAACAGGTCACATCAGACCATCTCTCCCCGTGTTCAGTAACATTGTAACAGGTCACATCAGACCATCTCTCCCCGTGTTCAGTAACATTGTATCAGGTCACATCAGACCATCTCTCCCCGTGTTCAGTAACATTGTAACAGGTCACATCAGACCATCTCTCCCCGTGTTCAGTAACATTGTATCAGGTCACATCAGACCATCTCTCCCCGTGTTCAGTAACATTGTATCAGGTCACATCAGACCATCTCTCCCCGTGTTCAGTAACATTGTATCAGGTCACATCAGATCATCTCTCCCCGTGTTCAGTAACATTGTATCAGGTCACATCAGACCATCTCTCCTCGTGTTCAGTAACATTGTATCAGGTCACATCAGACCATCTCTCCCCGTGTTCAGTAACATTGTATCAGGTCACATCAGACCATCTCTCCCCGTGTTCAGTAACATTGTATCAGGTCACATCAGATCATCTCTCCCCGTGTTCAGTAACATTGTATCAGGTAACATCAGACCATCTCTCCCCGTGTTCAGTAACATTGTATCAGGTAACATCAGACCATCTCTCCCCGTGTTCAGTAACATTGTATCAGGTAACATCAGACCATCTCTCCCCGTGTTCAGTAACATTGTATCAGGTCACATCAGACCATCTCTCCCCGTGTTCAGTAACATTGTATCAGGTAACATCAGACCATCTCTCCCCGTGTTCAGTAACATTGTAACAGGTCACATCAGACCATCTCTCCCCGTGTTCAGTAACATTGTAACAGGTCACATCAGACCATCTCTCCCCGTGTTCAGTAACATTGTATCAGGTAACATCAGACCATCTCTCCCCGTGTTCAGTAACATTGTAACAGGTCACATCAGACCATCTCTCCCCGTGTTCAGTAACATTGTATCAGGTCACATCAGACCATCTCTCCCCGTGTTCAGTAACATTGTAACAGGTCACATCAGACCATCTCTCCCCGTGTTCAGTAACATTGTATCAGGTCACATCAGACCATCTCTCCCCGTGTTCAGTAACATTGTATCAGGTCACATCAGATCATCTCTCCCCGTGTTCAGTAACATTGTATCAGGTCACATCAGATCATCTCTCCCCGTGTTCAGTAACATTGTATCAGGTCACATCAGATCATCTCTCCCCGTGTTCAGTAACATTGTAACAGGTCACATCAGATCATCTCTCCTCGTGTTCAGTAACATTGTAACAGGTTACATCAGATCATCTCTCCCCGTGTTCAGAGTTACACTGTATCTTCTACTGTTCTGTAACATCTTCTATCCTGTAATGTTACAAAACTCGCTCACGTCTTGATCTCTACTTCCACATCTTCCTTCCCGATTAGTACTACTGACCTCTGAAATACTCTGTGCTGCTGTGAGACGCCTCTCCCCAGTATGTAATGCTCAGCCTACGACCTCTCACAGGAGCGGACACTTAATTCCTGGAATACTCTGTGCTGCTGTGAGCCTCTGCTACCTCCAGTGAGTAATAAGACCACCCTGCCGCCCTCCCTACGCACTGGCATGTTAGGATGGCATCTGCAGGAGTGACGGGACGTGGAGGACTTGGTGTAAGAAGTGATGGAGGGCAGCGAGGTCCCATCTGCTTCTCTCTGCAGCCGCTGTCATCTGCTGCACTCCTGCGCCATCTACAGGTCGCACCAGGAATGACAGCGTACAGGAGAAAAACCTGAGAACTTCAAAGGGAATGTGCAATGGTGAGAGCAGCAATTTCCCGACAGCTCAGACTCTGTTGCAAACCTGATTCTCTTCTATTTTAACCCTTTTCTTTTAACTTTAGCTGTAACCCCTCAATTTAGCATCGCAGCCTCCTCTGCACGTAGACTCCAGATCATTAGCTATAATGAATAGCACCAGGACTTCCCAGGGTCCCCACAGATGACAGGCTCCAGCGACCCCATTATCTTGCCAGTTCCCTTTGTGGTCTACCCCATCCTACACACGGCTGTGTTACAGCAGAGGCGTAACGGAACGTCAGATGTGAGGGTCTCGCAGTCAGCGGTGCAGGAGGCAGCGGCCACATCTACTGCAGCCGCCGAGCGCAGCCCTCTAATGATCGTCTAACAATGGCGAGGTAAAGCATGGCGGATCACCTGCAGCAGCAGCTCCTTCTCCACCACCTCCTCCGTCTTAGTGATGAGACGTTTCTGTAGAGTCTGGATCTTCTGGATCAACTCATAGGAACTGGGGTCACTGGCCTGGAGACGGATAGAGAAGGGGACAAATGGTGAAAATATCCCCCATAACAGTGCGTCACCCACAGATCCCCATAACAGTGCATCATCCACAGATCCTCCATAACAGCGCGTCATCCACAGATCCTCCATAACAGTGCGTCAGCCACAGATCCCCCATAACAGTGCGTCACCCACAGATCCCCCATAACAGTGCGTCATCCACAGATCCTCCATAACAGTGCATCATCCACAGATCCCCCATAACAGTGCGTCATCCACAGATCCCTCATAACAGTGATTCATCCACAGATCCCCCATAACAGTGAGTCACCCACAGATCCCCATAACAGTGCATCATCCACAGATCCCTCATAACAGTGCATCATCCACAGATCCCCATAACAGTGCGTCACCCACTGATCCCCCATAACAGTGCATCATCCACAGATCCCCCATAACAGTGCGTCACCCACTGATCCCTCATAACAGTGATTCATCCACAGATCCCCCATAACAGTGAGTCACCCACAGATCCCCATAACAGTGCATCATCCACAGATCCCCATAACAGTGCATCACCCACAGATCCCCCATAACAGCGCGTCATCCACAGATCCCCCATAACAGTGCATCATCCACAGATCCCCCATAACAGTGCGTCATCCTTAGATCCTCCATAACAGTGCGTCACCCACAGATCCCTCATAACAGCGCGTCATCCACAGATCCCCCATAACAGTGCGTCATCCACAGATCCCTCATAACAGTGATTCATCCACAGATCCCCCATAACAGTGCATCATCCACACATCCCCCATAACAGTGCATCATCCACAGATCCCCCATAACAGTGCGTCATCCACAGATCCTCCATAACAGTGCATCATCCACAGATCCCCCATAACAGTGCATCATCCACAGATCCCTCATAACAGTGCGTCATCCACAGATCCCCCATAACAGTGCGTCATCCACAGATCCCTCATAACAGTGATTCATCCACAGATCCCCCATAACAGTGAGTCACCCACAGATCCCCATAACAGTGCATCATCCACAGATCCCCATAACAGTGCGTCACCCACTGATCCCCCATAACAGTGCATCATCCACAGATCCCCCATAACAGTGCGTCACCCACTGATCCCTCATAACAGTGATTCATCCACAGATCCCCCATAACAGTGAGTCACCCACAGATCCCCATAACAGTGCATCATCCACAGATCCCCATAACAGTGCATCACCCACAGATCCCCCATAACAGCGCGTCATCCACAGATCCCCCATAACAGTGCATCATCCACAGATCCCCCATAACAGTGCGTCATCCTCAGATCCTCCATAACAGCGCGTCATCCACAGATCCCCCATAACAGTGCATCATCCACAGATCCCCCATAACAGTGCGTCATCCTCAGATCCTCCATAATAATAAATAATCTTTATTTTTATATAGCGCTAACATATTCCGCAGCGCTTTACAGTTTGCACACATTATCATCACTGTCCCTGATGGGGCTCACAATCTAAATTCTCTATCAGTATGTCTTTGGAATGTGGGAGGAAACCGGAGTACCCGGAGGAAACCCACGCAAACACGGAGAGAACATACAAACTCTTTGCAGATGTATAACAGTGCGTCACCCACAGATCTCTCATAACAGCGCGTCATCCACAGATCCCCCATAACAGTGCGTCATCCACAGATCCCTCATAACAGTGATTCATCCACAGATCCTCCATAACAGTGCGTCATCCACACATCCCCCATAACAGTGCATCATCCACAGATCCCCCATAACAGTGCATCATCCACAGATCCCCCATAACAGTGCATCATCCACAGATCCCCCATAACAGTGCGTCACCCACAGATCCCCCATAACAGTGCGTCATCCACAGATCCCCCATAACAGTGCATCATCCACAGATCCCCCATAACAGTGCGTCACCCACAGATCCCCCATAACAGTGCGTCATCCACAGATCCTCCATAACAGTGCATCATCCACAGATCCCCCATAACAGTGCGTCACCCACAGATCCCCCATAACAGTACGTCATCCACAGATCCCCCATAAGTGTATCACCCACAGATCCCCATTAAACAGCGCATCACCCACAGATCCCCCATAACAGTGCATCACCCACAGATCCCCCATAACAGTGCGTCACCCACAGATCCCACGTAACAGTCTGTCACCCACAGATCCCCAAAACAGTGCGTCACCCACAGATCCCCCATAAGAGCACATCACCAGCAGATCCCCCATAACAGTGCGTCATTGCCTTTGTTCCCTTAAAGGGTCATTCCACCACTTTTGTAATCTTTTGAGTCATTTAAAGGAAAGGTGGCGTAGAGTTCCCTGTATAATCCCAGCTGTTACCTCCAGTCTCCTCCACCTGTGGACATTCATGGGGTTCTCCAGCTCCTCCTCCAGCGCTCGGCAGCGTGTCCGCTCCCTCAGCAGCTCCTTCTGCATGTGATACACCTCCCGCCTGGATTCAACCATAAAACAATGGAAGGCGGTTTGGGGAGGAGTCAGTTATTCAAATTAATACGGGATATATACAAATAAAACTAATTTCTCCTCCCACTTATCCAGCCAATAGGAACGTGTAGTACGCCCGACACCTGGCTGACATATTAATGGTGGGTGCCCTTTAAGAACAAACAACCACTCTCATTATGGCGTTGTTACACTTCTCGCTGTCAGGCGGAAATGTTGTGGAAGGACAAATACCGGTATGCAAATCAACTCTCGGCATTTATTGCTTTAAAAAGCTGCCAGTAAAGTCATCCCGAACAAGGTCCTGCAGGTGAGGCTTCCCCGCGCCGCGCCGGCCTGAGCGCACAATTATAATACGGCGGGAGGGGGAGAAGCCAATTATCCGGCTGTGGAAAGGTTGACTCTGCAAACGCTGCGCTATCCAGATGAATTATTTAGGACAAGTTACCTCTGACACTTCTCCAACTTCCCACAGAATGTGAATCTCGGCCCATTTATCACAACCACCAAATGTAACTGTAAAAAGGTGGGAGGCGGCGTAATAGCAGGGAAGACGGCTATAGAAAAATACCGCCACCTCTGATCAAGGTCATAAAACGGCTACACTGAATCTCACACTACAAGTATCACAGCGAATTAGGAGAGATTCTCCAAGTCTTCTAATAGTTATATTCCTGTACATAGGAGCAGTATTATAGTAGTTATATTCTTGTACATAGGGGCAGTATTATAGTAGTTATATTCTTGTACATAGGGAGCAGTATTATAGTAGTTATATACTTGTACATAGGGGGCAGTATTATAGTAGTTATATACTTGTACATAGGGGGCAGTATTATAGTAGTTATATTCTTGTACATGGGAGCAGTATTATAGTAGTTATATACTTGTACATAGGGGCAGTATTATAGTAGTTATATTCTTGTACATAGGAGCAGTATTATAGTAGTTATATTCCTGTACATAGGAGCAGTATTATAGTAGTTATATACTTGTACATAGGGGGCAGTATTATAGTAGTTATATTCTTGTACATAGGGGCAGTATTATAGTAGTTATATACTTGTACATAGGGGGCAGTATTATAGTAGTTATATTCTTGTACATGGGAGCAGTATTATAGTAGTTATATACTTGTACATAGGGGCAGTATTATAGTAGTTATATTCTTGTACATAGGAGCAGTATTATAGTAGTTATATTCCTGTACATAGGAGCAGTATTATAGTAGTTATATACTTGTACATAGGGGGCAGTATTATAGTAGTTATATTCTTGTACATAGGGGCAGTATTATAGTAGTTATATACTTGTACATAGGGGGCAGTATTATAGTAGTTATATTCTTGTACATGGGAGCAGTATTACAGTAGTTATATACTTGTACATAGGGGCAGTATTATAGTAGTTATATTCTTGTACATAGGAGCAGTATTATAGTAGTTATATTCCTGTACATAGGAGCAGTATTATAGTAGTTATATTCTTGTACATAGGAGCAGTATTATAGTAGTTATATTCCTGTACATAGGAGCAGTATTATAGTAGTTATATTCTTGTACATAGGGGCAGTATTATAGTAGTTCTATTCTTGTACATAGGGGCAGTATTATAGTAGTTATATTCTTGTACATAGGGGCAGTATTATAGTAGTTATATTCTTGTACATAGGAGCAGTATTATAGTAGTTATATTCTTGTACATAGGGGCAGTATTATAGTAGTTATATTCTTGTACATAGGGGCAGTATTATAGTAGTTATATTCTTGTACATAGGGGGCAGTATTATAGTAGTTATATTCTTGTACATAGGAGCAGTATTATAGTAGTTATATTCTTGTACATAGGAGCAGTATTATAGTAGTTATATTCCTGTACATAGGAGCAGTATTATAGTAGTTATATTCTTGTACATAGGAGCAGTATTATAGTAGTTATATTCCTGTACATAGGAGCAGTATTATAGTAGTTATATTCTTGTACATAGGGGCAGTATTATAGTAGTTCTATTCTTGTACATAGGGGCAGTATTATAGTAGTTATATTCTTGTACATAGGGGCAGTATTATAGTAGTTATATTCTTGTACATAGGAGCAGTATTATAGTAGTTATATTCTTGTACATAGGGGCAGTATTATAGTAGTTATATTCTTGTACATAGGGGCAGTATTATAGTAGTTATATTCTTGTACATAGGGGGCAGTATTATAGTAGTTATATTCTTGTACATAGGAGCAGTATTATAGTAGTTATATTCTTGTACATAGGAGCAGTATTATAGTAGTTATATTCCTGTACATAGGAGCAGTATTATAGTAGTTATATTCTTGTACACAGGGGCAGTATTATAGTAGTTCTATTCTTGTACATAGGGGCAGTATTATAGTAGTTATATTCTTGTACATAGGGGCAGTATTATAGTAGTTATATTCTTGTACATAGGAGCAGTATTATAGTAGTTATATTCTTGTACATAGGGGCAGTATTATAGTAGTTATATTCTTGTACATAGGGGCAGTATTATAGTAGTTATATTCTTGTACATAGGGGGCAGTATTATAGTAGTTATATTCTTGTACATAGGGGCAGTATTATAGTAGTTCTATTCTTGTACATAGGGGCAGTATTATAGTAGTTATATTCTTGTACATAGAGGCAGTATTATAGTAGTTATATTCTTGTACATAGAGGCAGTATTATAATAGTTATATTCCTGTACATAGGAGCAGTATTATAGTAGTTATATTCTTGTACATAGGGACAGTATTATAGTAGTTATATTCTTAAACATAGAGGCAGTATTATAATAGTTATATTCCTGTACATAGGAGCAGTATTATAGTAGTTATATTCTTGTACATAGGGGGCAGTATTATAGTAGTTATATTCTTATAGATAGGGGACAGTATTATAGTAGTTATATTCTTATACATAGGAGCAGTATTATAGTAGTTATATTCCTGTACATAGGAGCAGTATTATAGTAGTTATATACTTGTACATAGGGGCAGTATTATAGTAGTTATATTCTTGTACATAGGGGGCAGTATTATAGTAGTTATATTCTTATAGATAGGGGACAGTATTATAGTAGTTATATTCTTATACATAGGAGCAGTATTATAGTAGTTATATTCCTGTACATAGGAGCAGTATTATAGTAGTTATATACTTGTACATAGGGGCAGTATTATAGTAGTTATATTCTTGTACATAGGGGGCAGTATTATAGTAGTTATATTCTTGTACATAGGGGGCAGTATTATAGTAGTTATATTCTTGTACATAGGAGCAGTATTATAGTAGTTATATTCTTGTACATAGGGGCAGTATTATAGTAGTTATATACTTGTACATAGGGGGCAGTATTATAGTAGTTATATTCTTGTACATAGGAGCAGTATTATAGTAGTTATATTCTTGTACATAGGAGCAGTATTATAGTAGTTATATTCTTGTACATAGGAGCAGTATTATAGTAGTTATATTCCTGAACATAGGAGCAGTATTATAGTACTTATATTCTTGTACATAGGGGCAGTATTATAGTAGTTATATTCTTGTACATAGGAGCAGTATTATAGTAGTTATATTCTTGTACATAGGAGCAGTATTATAGTAGTTATATTCTTGTACATAAGAGCAGTATTATAGTAGTTATATACTTGTACATAGGGGCAGTATTATAGTAGTTATATTCTTGTACATAGGGGCAGTATTATAGTAGTTATATACTTGTACATAGGAGCAGTATTATATTAGTTATATTCTTGTACATAGGGGCAGTATTATAGTAGTTATATTCTTGTACATAGGGGCAGTATTATAGTAGTTATATTCCTGAACATAGGAGCAGTATTATAGTAGTTATATACTTGTACATAGGGGCAGTATTATAGTAGTTATATTCTTGTACATAGGAGCAGTATTATAGTACTTATATTCTTGTACATAGGGGCAGTATTATAGTAGTTATATTCTTGTACATAGGAGCAGTATTATAGTAGTTATATTCTTGTACATAGGAGCAGTATTATAGTAGTTATATTCTTGTACATAAGAGCAGTATTATAGTAGTTATATACTTGTACATAGGGGCAGTATTATAGTAGTTATATACTTGTACATAGGAGCAGTATTATATTAGTTATATTCTTGTACATAGGGGCAGTATTATAGTAGTTATATTCTTGTACATAGGGGCAGTATTATAGTAGTTATATTCTTGTACATAGGAGCAGTATTATAGTAGTTATATACTTGTACACAGGGAGCAGTATTATAGTAGTTATATTCTTGTACACAGGGGGCAGTATTATAGTAGTTATATTCTTGTACACAGGGGGCAGTATTATAGCAGTTATATTCTTTTACATAGGAGCAGTATTATAGTAGTTATATTCTTGTACATAGGGGCAGTATTATAGCAGTTATATTCTTGTACATAGGAGCAGTATTATAGTAGTTATATACTTGTACATAGGAGCAGTATTATATTAGTTATATTCTTGTACATAGGGGCAGTATTATAGTAGTTATATTCTTGTACATAGGGGCAGTATTATAGTAGTTATATTCTTGTACATAGGAGCAGTATTATAGTAGTTATATACTTGTACACAGGGAGCAGTATTATAGTAGTTATATTCTTGTACACAGGGGGCAGTATTATAGTAGTTATATTCTTGTACACAGGGGGCAGTATTATAGCAGTTATATTCTTTTACATAGGAGCAGTATTATAGTAGTTATATTCTTGTACATAGGGGCAGTATTATAGCAGTTATATTCTTGTACATAGGAGCAGTATTATAGTAGTTATATACTTGTACATAGGAGCAGTATTATATTAGTTATATTCTTGTACATAGGGGCAGTATTATAGTAGTTATATTCTTGTACATAGGGGCAGTATTATAGTAGTTATATTCTTGTACATAGGAGCAGTATTATAGTAGTTATATACTTGTACATAGGAGCAGTATTATATTAGTTATATTCTTGTACATAGGGGCAGTATTATAGTAGTTATATTCTTGTACATAGGGGCAGTATTATAGTAGTTATATTCTTGTACATAGGAGCAGTATTATAGTAGTTATATACTTGTACACAGGGAGCAGTATTATAGTAGTTATATTCTTGTACACAGGGGGCAGTATTATAGTAGTTATATTCTTGTACACAGGGGGCAGTATTATAGCAGTTACATTCTTGTACATAGGGGCAGTATTATAGTAGTTACATTCTTGTACATAGGGGCAGTATTATAGTAGTTATATTCTTGTACATAGGAGCAGCATTATAGTAGTTATATTCTTGTACATAGGAGCAGTATTATAGTAGTTATATTCCTGTACATAGGAGCAGTATTATAGTAGCTATATTCTTGTACATAGGGGCAGTATTATAGTAGTTATATTCTTGTACATAGGAGCAGTATTATAGTAGTTACATTCTTGTACATAGGGGCAGCATTATAGTAGTTACATTGTTGTACATAGGGGCAGTATTATAGTAGCTATATTCTTGTACATTAGAGCAGTATAATAGTAGTTATATTCTTGTACATAGGAGCAGCATTATAGTAGTTATATTCTTGTACATAGGAGCAGTATTATAGTAGTTACATTCTTGTACATAGGGGCAGTATTATAGTAGTTATATTCCTGTACATAGGGGCAGTAATATAGTAGTTATATTCTTGTACATAGGGGCAGTATTATAGTAGTTATATTCTTGTACATAGGGGCAGTATTATAGTAGTTATATTCCTGTACATAGGGGGCAGTATTATAGTAGTTACATTCTTGTACATAGGAGCAGTATTATAGTAGTTATATTCTTGTACATAGGAGCAGTATTATAGTAGTTATATTCTTGTACATAGGGACAGTATTATAGTAGTTATATTCTTGTACATAGGAGGCAGTATTATAGTAGTTATATTCTTGTACATAGGAGCAGTATTATAGTAGTTATATTCTTGTACATAGGGGCAGTATTATAGTAGTTATATTCTTGTACATAGGGAGCAGTATTATAGTAGTTATATTATTGTACATGGGGGCAGTATTATAGTAGTTATATTCTTGTACATAGGAGCAGTATTATAGTAGTTATATTCTTGTACATAGGGGGCAGTATTATAGTATATTCTTGTACATAGGAGCAGTATTATAGTACTTATATTCCTGTACATAGGAGCAGTATTATAGTAGTTATATTCTTGTACATAGGAGCAGTATTATAGTAGTTATATTCTTGTACATAGGGGGCAGTATTATAGTAGTTATATTCTTATACATAGGGACAGTATTATAGTAGTTATATTCTTGTACATAGGGGCAGTATTATAGTAGTTATATTCTTGTACATAGGAGCAGTATTATAGTAGTTATATTCTTGTACATAGGGGCAGTATTATAGTAGGTGTATTCTTGTACATGGTGCAGGGGGATGGTATGAAATTAGTTATATAGCAGCTTCAGTAAAGGTGATGACTGACAGGACACGGAAACCACAATCATCATTCATGGAGGCGTTAATACCTGAGGTCTTCCACATTGGCCACCGTTTTGGACAATATTCCTTTTTCCCGCCTCAGTTTTTTAATCTCCAGTTTCAGGAGTCGGATGTCCTCCACCCTTTGCTTGTACTGGCTCTCCCCTTTGTTAAGGATGGACTGCTGGATTTTGATCTTCTCGTACAGTAAAGCCAGTTCATCATTTCTCCGGACCAGCTGGGTGCCCAACATATCCCTCTCGCCAATCACCTGCAATAATGTAGTCATTATCAAAACCAATAGCAAAAGCATGGCCGGAAAATGTGAGTGCGCTGAAAACAAATGTGTCCTGTGTAATAAGTGATAAAACTTATGAAATTATGTAAAGTGCTCGGTCAGGATCAGTAATGTAATGTATGTACACAGTGACTGCACCAGCAGAATAGTGAGTGCAGCTCTGGGGTATAATACAGGATGTAACTCAGGATCAGCAATGTAATGTATGTACACAGTGACTGCACCAGCAGAATAGTGAGTGCAGCTCTGGGGTATAATACAGGATGTAACTCAGGATCAGTAATGCAATGTATGTACACAGTGACTGCACCAGCAGAATAGTGAGTGCAGCTCTGGAGTATAATACTGGATGTAACTCAGGATCAGTAATGTAATGTATGTACACAGTGACTGCACCAGCAGAATAGTGAGTGCAGCTCTGGAGTATAATACTGGATGTAACTCAGGATCAGTAATGTAATGTATGTACACAGTGACTGCACCAGCAGAATAGTGAGTGCAGCTCTGGAGTATAATACTGGATGTAACTCAGGATCAGTAATGTAATGTATGTATACAGTGACTGCACCAGCAGAATAGTGAGTGCAGCTCTGGGGTATAATACAGGAGGTAACTCAGGATCAGTAATGTAATGTATGTACACAGTGACTGCACCAGCCGAATAGTGAGTGCAGCTCTGGGGTATAATACAGGAGGTAACTCAGGATCAGTAATGTAATGTATGTACACAGTGACTGCACCAGCAGAATAGTGAGCACAGCTCTGGAGCAGAACACAGGGTTAGTAATGTATGTGAAGTGAGCCACTGACTGGTGATGGCTCAGATGATAATTTCGGACATCACCGGGCTGCTTGGAACCACAACATTCCGAACACGGATCAGCACTCATTTGGATCGGACACAATCTATGTGATCGGGGTTATTTCTTCCAATGAATTTGAACAATTTGCGTTGATTATTAACCCTGGGATGTGCCGCAATTTATCTATGCTCCCTGGAGTCTTCAGTCCGGTCAATCATTTCTATACGGAGAGCACTGATCCTGTGGAAGTTCCCTTCATGTGAGATTTACAATTCTAGAGATGAAAAATCAATCATTTCTGATATTCACATCAGTAAAGCCACCAGGTTTGGACTTGATTTTAACCCTGTGAAGCCCGGGGCATGAGAAGGTACGTGGTTCACATTTATTCCATTTTATAAAAGATATGAACGGAAATGTAAGTGGCTCATGTCTTCAGTGCTCAGAGATTAGAAATGACGCCCATAGTGTTTCCTTCATCAATGTCTATTTATTGGGAAAGACAACGAGAGCCTAGTGAAGAGCGAACGTGCCCGGACAAGGTGTTATCTGAGCATGCTCGGGTGCTAACCAAGTGTCTTCTCAATGTCTATTTATTGGGAAAGACAATGAGAGCCTAGTGAAGAGCGAACGTGCCCGGACAAGGTATTATTATCTGAGCATGCTCGGGTGCTAACCAAGTGTCTTCTCAATGTCTATTTATTGGGAAAGACAATGAAAGCCTAGTGAAGAGCGAACGTGCCCGGACAAGGTGTTATCTGAGCATGCTCGGGTGCTAACCAAGTGTCTTCGGCGTGCTTGAAAAATACAATAGGTTCGAGTCTCCACGGCTGCATGTCTTGCGACTATTCGACAGTCTGTTTGTTAGGCAATCCCTGTATGTGTTGCGGCTGCGGAACACCCACCGGATATGCAGCCGCAGGGACTCGAACATATTAATTGAGCATGCTGAAGACACTCGGTTAGCACCTGAGCATGCTGAGATAACACCTCATCCGAGCACGTTCGAGCATCACTACAAGAGACATCTGCAGATTTTCACTGACACGTCTTAGAAATGTGTGGGGTCTCTACAGCTGAGCCCAGAATCTGATCACACGGACCCCCTTACTTTAACAGACCTGTATTTAACCCCTTCATGACCTTGCCGTTTTTTGCAATTCTGACCAGTGTCCCTTTATGAGGTAATAACTCAGGAACGCTTCAACGGATCCTAGCGATTCTGAGATTGTTTTTTCGTGACATATTAGGCTTCATGTTAGTGGTAAATTTAGGTCGATAATTTCTGAGTTTATTTGTGAAAAAAACGGAAATTTGGCAAAAATTTTGAAAATTTCGCAATTTTCACATTTTGATTTTTTATTCTGTTAAACCAGAGAGTTATGTGACACAAAATAGTTAATAAATAACATTTCCCACATGTCTACTTTACATCACCACAATTTTGGAAACAACATTTTTTTTTTGCTAGGAAGTTATAAGGGTTAAAATTTGACCAGTGATTTCTCATTTTTACAACTAAATTTACAAAACCATTTTTTTTAGGGACCACCTCACATTTGAAGTCAGTTTGAGGGTTCTATATGGCTGAAAATACCCAAAAGTGACACCATTCTAAAAACTGCACCCCTCATGGTGCTCAAAACCACATTCAAGAAGTTTATTAACCCTTCAGGTGTTTCACAGCAGCAGAAGCAACATGGAAGTAAAAAATGAACATTTAACTTTTTAGTCACAAAAATGATATTTTAGCGAAAATTTTTTTATTTTCCCAAGGGTAAAAGGAGAAACTGGACCACGGACATTGTTGTCCAATTTGTCCTGAGTACGCTGATACCTCATATGTGGGGGTAAACCACTGTTTGGGCGCACGGCAGGGCTCGGAAGGGAAGGAGCGCCATTTGACTTTTTCAATGAAAAATTGGCTCCAATCTTTAGCGGACACCATGTCGCGTTTGGAGAGCCCCCGTGTGCCTAAACATTGGAGCTCCCCCACAAGTGACCCCATTTTGGAAAGTAGACCCCCCAATGAACTTATCTAGAAGCATAGTGAGCACTTTAAACCCCCAGGTGCTTCACAAATTGATCCGTAAAAATGAAAAAGTACTTTTTTTTCACACAAAATTTCTTTTAGCCTCAATTCTTTCATTTTCACATGGGCAACAGGATAAAATGGATCCTAAAATTTGTTGGGCAATTTCTCCTGAGTATGCCGATACCTCATATGTGGGGGTAAACCACTGTTTGGGTGCACGGCAAGGCTCGGAAGGGGAGGCGTGCCATTTGACTTTTTGAATGGAAAATTAGCTCCAATCGTTAGCGGACACCATGTCGCGTTTGGAGAGCCCCTGTGTGCCTAAACATTGGAGCTCCCCTACAAGTGACCCCATTTTGGAAACTAGACCCCCCAAGGAACTTATCTAGATGCATAGTGAGCACTTATAACCCCCAGGTGCTTCACAGAAGTTTATAACGCAGAGCCGTGAAAATAAAAAAAATAATTTTTCTTTCCTCAAAAATGATTTTAGCCCAGAATTTTTTATTTTCCCAAGGGTAATAGGAGAAATTGGACCCCAAATGTTGTTGTCCAGTTTGTCCTGAGTACGATGATACCCCATATGTGGGGGTAAACCACTGTTTGGGCGCACGGCAGGGCTCGGAAGGGAAGGCACGCCATTTGGCTTTTTGAATGGAAAATTAGCTCCAATCATTAGCGGACACCATGTCGCGTTTGGAGAGCCCCTGTGTGCCTAAACATTGGAGCTCCCGCACAAGTGACCCTATTTTGGAAACTAGACCTCCCAAGGAACTAATCTAGATGTGTGGTGAGCACTTTGAACCCCCAAGTGCTTCACAGAAGTTTATAACGCAGAGCCATGAAAATAAAAAATAATTTTTCTTTTCTCAAAAATGATTTTTTAGCCCACAATTTTTTATTTTCCCAAGGGTAATAGGAGAAATTGGACCCCAAAAGTTGTTTTCCAGTTTCTCCTGAGTACGATGATACCCCATATGTGGGGGTAAACCACTGTTTTGGCACACGTCGGGGTTCGGAAGGGAAGTAGTGACGTTTTGAAATGCAGACTTTGATGGAATGCTCTGCGGGCGTCAGGTTGCGTTTGCAGAGCCCCTGATGTGCCTAAACAGTAGGAACTCCCCACAATTGACTCCATTTTGGAAACTAGACCCCCAAGGGAACTTATCTAGATGTGTAGTGAGCACTTTGAACCCCCAAGTGCTTCACAGAAGTTTATAACGCAGAGCCGTGAAAATAAAAAATGTGTTTCCTTTCCTCAAAAATATTTTTTTAGCCCAGAATTTTTTATTTTTGCAAGAGTAACAGGAGAAATTGGACCCCAAAAGTTGTTGTCCAGTTTCTCCTGAGTACGCTGATACCCCATATGTGGGGGTAAACCACTGTTTGGGTACATGCCGGGGCTCGGAAGGGAAGTAGTGACGTTTTGGAATGCAGACTTTGATGGAATGGTCTGCGGGCATCATGTTACGTTTGCAGAGCCCCTGATATGCCTAAACAGTAGAAACCCCCCACAAGTGACCCCATTTTGGAAACTAGACCCCCCAAGGAACTTATCTAGATGTGTGGTGAGCACGTTCAACCCCCAAGTGCTTCACAGAAGTTTACAACGCAGAGCCGTGAAAATAAAAAATCATTTTTCTTTCCTCAAAAAAGATGTTTTAGCAAGCAATTTTTTATTTTCACAAGGGTAACAGGAGAATTTGGACCCCAATATTTGTTGCCCAGTTTGTTGTGAGTACGCTGATACCCCATATGTGGGGGTAAACCACTGTTTGGGCACACGTCAGGGCTCGGAAGGGAAGTAGTGACATTTGAAATGCAGACTTTGATGGAATGGTCTGCGGGCGTCACATTGCATTTGCAGAGCCCCTGATGTGCCTAAACAGTAGAAACACCCCACAAGTGACCCCATTTTGGAAACTAGACCCCCGAAGGAACTTATCTAGATGTGTGGTGAGCACTTTCAACCCCCAAGTGCTTCACAGAAGTTTATAACGCAGAGCCGTGAAAATAAAAAATAATTGTTCTTTCCTCAAAAATTATGTTTTAGCAAGTAATTTTTTATTTTTGCAAGGGTAACAGGAGAAATTGGACCCCAACAGTTGTTGCCCAGTTTGTCCTGAGTACGCTGGTACCCCAAATGTGGGGGTAAACCACTGTTTGGGCGCACGTCGGGGCTTGGAAGGGCGGGAGCACCATTTGACTTTTTGAACGCAAGATTGGCTGGAATCAATGGTGGCGCCATGTTGCGTTTGGAGACCCCTGATGTGCCTAAACAGTGGAAACCCCTCAATTCTAACTTCAACACTAACCCCAACACACCCCTAATCCTAATCCCAACTGTAGCCATAACCCTAATCACAACCCTAACCCCAACACACCCCTAACCACAACCCTAACCGCAACACAACCGTAACCCTAATTCCAACCCTAATCCTAACCCTAATCCCAACCGTAACCCTAATCCCAACCCTAACCACAACTGTAACCCCAACACACCCCTAACCCTATCCGTAACCCTAACCACAAGCCTGTTCTTAACCCTATTTCCAACCCTAGCCCTAATTCCAACCCTAACCCTAAGGGTATGTGCCCACGTTGCGGATTCGTGTGAGATTTTTCCGCACGATTTTTGAAAAATCTGCAGGTAAAAGGCACTGCGTTTTGCCTGCGGATTTACAGCAGATTTCCAGTGTTTTTTTGTGCGGATTTCACCTGCGGATTCCTATTGAGGAACAGGTGTAAAACGCTGCGGAATCCGCACAAAGAATTGACATGCTGCGGAAAATACAATGCAGCGTTTCTGCACGGAATTTTCCGCACCATGGGCACAGCAGATTTGGTTTTCCTTAGGTGTACATGGTACTGTAAACCTGATGGAAAACTGCTTCGAATTCGCAGCGGCCAATCCGCTGCCAATCCGCTGTGGATCCGCGGCCAATCCGCTGCAGATCCGCGGCCAATCCGCTGCCAATCCGCTGCGGATCCGCGGCCAATCCGCTGCGGATCCGCTGCCGATCCGCTGCGGATCCGCGGCCAATCCGCTGCGGATCCGCTGCAGATCCGCGGCCAATCCGCTGCGGATCCGCTGCGGATCCGCTGCGGATCCGCGGCCAATCCGCTGCAGATCCGCTGCCGATCCGCTGCGGATCCGCGGCCGATCCGCTCTGTGTGCACATGCCCTAACCCTACCCGTAACCCTAACCCTACCCCTAACCCTACCCCTAGTTCTAACCCTAACCCTAGTGGAAAAAGAAAAAAAAATATTTTTTTTATTTTATTATTGTCCCTACCTATGGGGGTGATAAAGGGGGGGGTTTATTTATTATTTTTTTATTTTGATCGCTGTGGTAGAACCTACCACAGCGATCAAAATGTACCTGTAACGAATCTGCCAGCCTGCAGATTCGGCGGGCGTACTGAGCATGCGCCCGCCATCTTGGAAGATGGCGGCGCCCAGGGAGAAGACGGACCGACTTCGGGAGGATCGGTAAGTATGAGGGGGTGGTGGGGGGGTGGATCGGAGCACAAGGGGGGGGATCGGAGGACGGGGGGAGCGGACAGGAGGACGGGGGAGCGAACAGGAGGACGGAGAGGACCGGGCCACATAACGGACGACTGGGGAGGAGATCGGGGGCGGTGGGGGGGGCCAGTACATGATTTCCAGCCATGGCCGATGCTATTGCAGCATCGGCCATGGCTGGATTGCAATATTTCACCATTTTCATAGGTGAAATATTGCAAATTGCTCTGATTGGCTGTTGCACTTTCAACAGCCAATCAGAGCAATCGTAGCCACGTGGGGGCAAAGCCACCCCCCCTAGGCTGAAGTACAACTCCCCCTCTCCCTGCAGATCGGGTAAAATAGGAATTAACCCTTTCACCCGATCTGCAGGGATGCGATCATTCCATGACGCCGCATAGGCGTCATGGGTCGGGAAGGGGTTAAAAGCCCCATTCACTACTAGGGAAAAATACTTTTTACTACATGAAAATCCTCAGTAGAGCAATGTGTAGGAACCTCTGTGGGCGACACTAATGGTCTGTATAACGTGTGAATGTGCTGACGACCGTACCTGGTCCAGCTCCTTCCTCTGTCGGAGACGCTCGGCGTCCGCTTCGGAGATGATCTTCAATAGTTTGCGTTCTTCCGCCTCCTGGTTTTCGATGAACTGTTTGGCCTCGATGCTCTGCTGCTTCATCTTCTGCAGCTCGGCCTGAGATAATAAGGACATATAATGGTGGGTTACAAAGCAAGTGACGCGTGATCAATGTATCACCCCCGACTACGGGTCAGCACCTTCCCCTATGAAAAAGCTCATTAACATTCTCCCCAAATTTTGGAATTTACTAATCTGTGGGCAGCACGGTGGCGCAGTGGTTAGCACTGCAGCCTCACAGTACTGGAGTCCTTGGTTCAAACCCCACCAAGGTCAACATCTGCAAAGCGTTTGTATGTTCTCTCCGTGGGTTTCCTCCGGTTTCCTCCCACATTCCAAAGACATACTGATAGGGAATTTAGATTGTGAGCCCCATCGGGGACAGTGAAGATAATGTTTGCAAACATTATCATCACTGTCCCCGATGGGGCTGCGGAATATGTTAGCGCTATATAAAAATAAAGATTATTATTATCTAAATCTCTCCGCAACAAGTGCAAACACAAGCCGTCATCCCCTGAAGGGGCTTCTTGTGCCAACCAATCTCTTGCTGTTAAAAGGGATGTTCTTACCTTGGCAAGTGAAGACATATCAATAATCACTGGGGGTCTGACCTCAGGGACCCCTACCGGTGCTGAGACTGAAGGGTCTGCCAAGCTGTTCCTCTGCATAGGGGCACCTACGGTCGTCAGCTTTATCTCAGCTGCAGATTCCTGATCAGCAGGGTGGCAAAGAGCGCTGCTCTGCAGATAAAACCTGCGATACGCACTGTGGCCCATTCATTCCCAGGCTCGACGGGGGGGGGCATGGGATTGACCCACCCAGCGATCATTAAGCAATGTCTTATCCATTACTTCCTATGGTGAGAACACCCCTCTAGAGTCGCTCCATTCCAACAGACTGGCGAGGGGTCCTGGGCAGTGTTGGGAGAGGAGTGTTGGGGCAAAACGATTCGCGGTACCCAATTTTAACCTCTGGTCTGGTCCTCTGTGACAGTCAGCCTTCACTGCTACACCCATCATCCTCTGTCACTTCCTAGGTCTCACAAAGTCATCACCTCGGTCTATGAAATGACTGATGCCAGATGAAGCAGTCATGGTACACATTGGTACCAGTGACAAAGTTAGAGGGAGGTGGAAGGTCCTTCAAGATGATTAGGAGAGAAGCTGAAGGCCAGGACCTCCAAGGTGGAGTTTTCAGAAATACTGCCGGTGCCACGAGCATCACTAGAAAGACAGCGGGATCTCAGGGAGGTAAATAAGTGGCTTATTCAGGGAAAACTGGGCCAACTTCTCTGTCGGCTACAGGTTCAATGGTAGGGACGGGCTGTCCTTGTGGGGGGGTGCAGCCATGTTGGGGGAAAAGATGGCCAGACGGAGGGAGGAGCTTTTAAAGTGGGATTGGGGGGAAGATAGTTGTGCTAAAAAGGGAATAAAGAGAGTAGATAGGGAGAGTGAGACTGGAGAGGTTAATGAGGATTTATAGAGGGCTGGGATATGCAAGGAAAGTAGGGAGGTGAGAAGGAATAATACATGTGCTAATAATATTGAATGTCTGCAGGCGAATGCAAGAAGTTTTCCAAACAAAATGAAAGAAGTGGAGACTCTTATGTCGGCCACAGAATAAGATGTGGTGGGTGTGTTGGTGTGATATGCTATGTGGGTATAATTTTTGTGTATATTTCTATTTTACTTATTTTCATGGTGTTCTCTTGTAGGATGAATTATTTGCTAATTAATGAATGGCTGTTGCTGCCATCTGATATCAGCCCCCACAGCACTGTATTGTTTGCTAATATACTAATGACATGTTGACCTAACTTGTTGAAACAATGAGCCCCTGAGACCTTCCCCCTCCTGACCTGTGAATGAGGAGGGAGACTTAAGGCCCCGTCTCACATAGCGAGATCGCTAGCGAGATCGCTGCTGAGTCACAAGTTTTGTGACGCAACAGCGACCTCAGTAGCGATCTCGCTATGTGTGACACGTACCAGCGATCAGGCCCCTGCTGCGAGATCGCTGGTCGTGTCGGAATGGCCTGGACCTTTTTTTGGTCGTTGAGGCCCCGCTGACATCGCTGAATCGGTGTGTGTGACACCGATCCAGCGAGGTCTTCACTGGTAACCAGGGTAAACATCGGGTTACTAAGCGCAGGGCCACGCTTAGTAACCCGATGTTTACCCTGGTTACCAAAAAAAACAAACAGTACATACTCGCCTTTCGGTGTCCAGGTCCCTTGCCGTCTGCTTCCTACTCTGACTGAGCCGCCGTACAGTGAGAAGTGAGAGCACAGCAGTGACGTCACCGCTGCGCTCTGCTCTCAGTGTACGGCCGGATCTCAGTCAGAGCAGGAAGCAGACGGCAAGGGACCTGGACACCGAAAGGCGAGTATGTACTGTTTGGTTTTTTTGGTAACCAGGGTAAACATCGGGTTACTAAGCGCGGCCCTGCGCTTTGTAACCCGATGTTTACCCTGGTTACCCGGGTGCTGCAGGGGGACTTCGGCATCGTTGAAGACAGTTTCAACGATGCCGAAGTCGTTCCCCTGATCGTTGGTCGCTGGAGAGAGCTGTCTGTGTGACAGCTCCCCAGCGACCACACAGCGACGCTGCAGCGATCAGCATCGTTGTCTGTATCGCTGCAGCGTCGCTGTGTGAGACGGGGCCTTTAAGGCCCCGTCTCACTAAGCGAGGTCGCTAGCGAGATCGCTGCTGAGTCACAAGTTTTGTGACGCAACAGCGACCTCAGTAGCGATCTCGCTATGTGTGACACGTAGCAGCGACCAGGCCCCTGCTGTGAGATCGCTGGTCGTGTCGGAATGGCCTGGACCTTTTTTTGATCGTTGAGGTCCCGCTGGGTAGCACACATCGCTGTGTTTGACACCTTACCAACGACCTCGTTGACGACTCAGACACTGAATCGTCATAATAGCTCCCATGTGAGATCGTTGTACAGGTCGCTACAGGTCGCTGGTGAGATGTCAAACAGTGAGATCGCAGCTGCGAACGTTGGGAAGATCTCACTGTTTGACATCTCACCAGCGACCACATAGCGACGCAGCAACGATCCCTGACAGGTCGTATCGTTGTTGGGATCGCTTTAGCATCGCTTAGTGAGACGGGGCCTTTAGGCTACTTTCACACTAGCGTCGTGCACTGCACATCACAATGCGTCGTTGTGGATAAAAAACGGATCCTGCAAAATTGCTTGCAGGATGCGTTTTTTTCTCCATAGACTAACATTAGCGACGCATTGCCACACATCGCAACCGTCGTGCGACGGTTGCATCGTGTTGCGTCGGACCGCCGGCACCAAAAAACGTTGCATGTAACGTTTTTTGGTGCATCGTGTCCGCCCCCTCCTTCCCGCACCTCACAATGGGGCAGCGGATGCGTTGAAAAACAGCATCCGCTGCCCCCGTTGTGCGGCGCTTTCACTGCTTGCGTCGGTACGTCGCAACGACGCAATTCGTTGTGCGTCGTACGACGCTAGTGTGAAAGTAGCCTTAAAATATCAGGGAGGTGAGACACAGATCAGATCCTGTGTGGAATGATGATGAGTTCACAGCAACTCAGAGAGAAAGAAGAGTATATGGACTATGTTATCCTCTGTCTGCTGGATTGTTAGAATGCTGTAGATAAGCCCCTGATGCCGGTGGGCTTAGCTCAACTTCCATTTTGGGGGTGACAGGTTCCTTTTAAACAGGCACTATTCATCCGTGTTCACCAATGAACTGACTCTTCCAGGGATCATTCAAGAGGGCAAAAATCAAAGTTCACTGCCTGATATAACTTGATTAACACAAGAAGTACACCTGCGTCTGAGCAAATTAAACATTGAGAAATCCCTCGGTCTGATGGCGTTCATCCACAGATACCAAGGGAGCTGAGATCAGTAATTGACAGGCCACTGTATCTCATATTCTTAAGACTCTCTTGTAACGGGTGGTGCCACCGAATTGGAGGATGGCTGATGTGGCATGAAGAAGGACGGGGGATTCTGTTGGGTTTTCTACTGTTAGGACGTCACAAGGTATCAGGCCTTTCCTGCTGGTGACGCACAGCCTTTCCCGCTAGTGACGCACAGACTTTCCAGGTGGTGACACACAGCCTTTCCCGCTGGTGACGCACAGCCTTTCCAGCTAGTGACGCGCAGCCTTTCCCGCTGGTAACGCACAACCTTTCCCGCTGGTGACACACAGCCTTTCCCGCTGGTAACGCACAACCTTTCCCACTGGTGACACACAGCCTTTCCCTCTGGCGACGCACAGCCTTTCCCGCTGGTGACGCACAGTCTTTTCCGCTGGTGACGCACAGCCTTTTCCGCTGGTGACGCACAGCCTTTCCCGCAGTGACGCACAACCTTTCCCGCTGGTGACGCACAGCCTTTCCCGCAGTGACGCACAACCTTGCCCGCTGGCGAAGCACAGCTTTTCCCGCTGGTGACGCACAGCCTTTCCTGTTGGTGAAGCACAACCTTTCCCGCTGGTGACGCACAACCTTTCTCGCTGGTGAAGCACAACCTTTCCCACTGGTGACGCACAGCCTTTCCCGCTGGTGACGCACAGCCTTACCCGCTGGTGACGCACAGCCTTTCCCGCTGGTGACGCACAGCCTTTCCCGCTAGTGACGCACAACCTTTCCCGCTGGTGACGCACAACCTTTCCCACTAGTGACGCACAGGCTTTCCAGGTGGTGATGCACAGCCTTTCCCGCTGGTGACGCACAGCCTTTCCCGCTGGTGAGGCACAGCCTTTCCCGCTGGTGACACGTAGCCTTTCCCGCTGGTGACGCACAGCCTTTCCCGCTGGTGACGCACAGCCTTTCCCGCTGGTGACGCACAGCCTTTCCCGCTGGTGACGCACAGCCTTTCCCGCTGGTGACGCACAGCCTTTCCCGCTGGTGACGCACAGCCTTTCCCGCTGGTGACGCACAGCCTTACCTGCTGGTGACGCACAGCCTTTCCCGCTGGTGACGCACAGCCTTACCTGCTGGTGACGCACAGCCTTTCCCGCTAGTGACGCACAGGCTTTCCCGCTGGTGACGCACAACCTTTCCCGCTAGTGATGCACAGGCTTTCCAGGTGGTGATGCACAGGCTTTCCCACTGGTGAAGCACAACCTTTCGCGCTGGTGACGCGCAACGTTTCCCAGCTGGTGACGCACAGCCTTTCCCGCTGGTGACGCACAGCCTTTGCCGCTGGTGACGCACAGCCTTTCCCGGTGGTGACGCACAGCCTTTCCCGGTGGTGACGCGCAGCCTTTCCCGCTGGTGACGCGCAGCCTTTCCCGCTGGTGACGCGCAGCCTTTCCCGCTGGTGACGCGCAGCCTTTCCCGCTGGTGACGCTCAGCCTTTCTTGCTGGTGACACACAGCCTTTCCCGCTGGTGACGCACAGCCTTTCCCGCTGGTGACGCACAGCCTTTCCCGCTGGTGACGCACAGCCTTTCCCGCTGGTGACGCACAGCCTTTCCCGCTGGTGACGCACAGCCTTTCCCGCTGGTGACGCACAGCCTTTCCCGCTGGTGACGCATAGCCTTTCTTGCTGGTGACGCACAGCCTTTCCCACTGGTGACGCATAGCCTTTCCCGCTGGTGACGCACAGCCTTTCCCGCTGGTGACGCACAGCCTTTCCCGCTGGTGACGCACAGCCTTTCCCGCTGGTGACGCACAGCCTTTCCCGCAGGTGACGCACAGCCTTTCCCGCTGGTGACGCACAGCCTTACCCGCTGGTGACGCACAGCCTTTCCCGCTAGTGACGCACAGGCTTTCCAGCTGGTGATGCACAGCCTTTCCTGCTAGTGACGCACAGGCTTTCAAGGTGGTGATGCACAGGCTTTCCCACTGGTGAAACACAACCTTTCCCGCTTGTAACGCGCAACCTTTCCCGCTGGTGACGCACAGCCTTTCCCGCTGGTGACGCACAGCCTTTCCCGCTGGTGACGCACAGCCTTTCCCGCTGGTGACGCACAGCCTTTCCCGCTGGTGACGCACAGCCTTTCCCGCTAATGACGCACAACCTTTCCCACTGGTGACGCACAACCTTTCCCGCTGGTGACGCACAACCTTTCCCGCTGGTGACGCACAACCTTTCCCGCTGGTGACGCACAGCCTTTCCCGCTGGTGACGCACAGCCTTTCCCGCTGGTGACGCACAGACTTTCCCGCTGGTGACGCACAGCCTTTCCCACTAGTGACCCACAGCCTTTCACACAGGGGACCCACAGCCATTGCTTAAGTATTTCTAGGTGCACGAAAATTTTGTCTGAATTTTGGTGCAATATATTGGGGTAACCGAGCCGACCAATAGGTGCTGTAAAGACAAAAAGCAATCATGCTGATCGCATTAACCCTTTAACACCTCAGAAATATCAGTAAACCAGGGGTTCACAGTGCATCTATAGAGTAATATAAAACCGCGCCAATTCATCCAGCGCAAAAAGGATTCACCACTTCATACACTGGCAAAGAGGCCGCTCGGAAGATCGGAAGCCATACTGGTTAATGGCCAATAATTACATAAAAAGTCTCCCACCGGAGACAGTGCCATGGCTTCTATTCACTGTGGATGTGCAATGTTCCCATCTGCAGCAATGATGGCACATAGCAATGTATGAGATGCTTCCTCCATCTACGAGCACAAGCCATGTCCGGGCATTCAGGGTAATGAAAACGCTGCAGCGGGTGGTCTCCGTCTCTGGCACGGGGCAGGAATGATCCGGGTGAGGGACAGGACTGCCCGGGGCAGTGACTAATGTGCTGGGAGATTTGGAAACATTCCCAGATAAATAATTGAGGTGCAGAAGTGTCGGTGTCAGGATGATGGCGGCCGGTCCCTGGGCTGGCAGCAGAGGATATGAGCTGTGCTGGCAGGACCGTGTGCACCGGGGAGCGGCTGCTGTGGATCCTCAGCGACTGTGGCAGGTCTGACAAATGAAGGGGAGATTGGCCTAAACACATCAATCGTTCCGTGACTCAAATGATCGATCCCTAATATGTCACTAATGCAGTAAGGGTCGGCAGAGGGCATGGTGATGGTAATGGGGTACAAGGCGCGGAGGTAGTAAGTACACCAGGGGCCTGCTGTCTGAGGGGGCGCAGAGACCCCAATGTTAGAAATACATATGACAGGTAGGGGGTCCGGGTACAGATAGCATTTGGGCCGAAGCTTCAGATCCTGCATCTGGCCACGTTTGTAGGATACCTAATTGGCAGAGGTTCTCCTTCTTTCCTGTGCTCAAGTTTAATGGGGTATGACGGCATCAGCTAAGGGGGTCCTCTGAGAATGAAAAGGACACAGGGAGCGGCAGTAAGACCCCATTAAAAGGGGTTGTTCTCATGTAGGGTTTAAGGAGCGCAGAGGGATTCCTGCCCGTCCTGTGCAGACACACGATGATATCAAATGCAAGAAGTGACCTACAATCTACTGAGAGCGCAGACGAACCTTCAGCGCCTCCTTCTCCTTCTCCAGACGTTGGTGATCCAAATGGACCTTGACCAGAGCCGCTTCCTTGGAGGTGATCTCTTCCTTCAGCTGGTCCACCTGGTGGTTCATGATTTTCAGCTTTCTCTTCATCTCGGTTATTTCATCCTGTGAAGAAGAACTTGTGGTTAATAATCAGCCTTCATGCGGCTTACAGGACCCATAACTAAAGTAGGCGTTATATCTGGGTAAAAAATGGATGAAAATTTGGATTTTTTTTTTTTTAATAAAAGTTGGCTGAAAAGAGAGTAAATCATGAGAGCTGAACGCCATTTTTTGACTCTTTCATCAGATTTGGGGACTGAACATATTGGAATGGTTGTGCCAAATATACGATTGACTACTGCCGAACATACTGCGCAGCCATGAGGTGGCGCTCTGCGGCTAGCATGCCGTAATATTGTGCAGCGCTCGCCCCCTTTATGAACTGGGTGCAATTTGTGCAAAATAAAAGGAGTCTGTTTTTGGAAGGTGGATAATAGACAGATACATGAGCCACGCAAGGTTAATTTAAAGGGGTATTCCTATCTGATGAAGAAATATTTGCTAGGTTGTGCCATTACATGATCGGTGGGGGTCTGATCTCTGGAACCTCTGGCAATCGTAAGAATGGAGGGGCTGCAATGCTGGCTTTTTGCTATGGTTGGCTGCAAGTGTCGCTGTACAGACAGGGAACTGCCGCACAGCCTCCTTCACTTCCGCAGAGCGGTGCCACAGTCTCCTGTACAGTTGGAAGGGTAAAAACCATGAGTGTGAATCAGAACTGCCTCCATCTCAGGATCTGTAGGGGTCCCAGGAGACAGACCCCACCAATCCTGATGCATGACATATCCCAGGGCACCTGAGCTTCTATGAGGTTCTTGCTGTACAGGTTCCGGTCGGACCTCACGGCTTCGTACAAATTCTGCTGCTGTTTCAGTTTGGTTTCGGCTTCGGCGATCTTTTTCTTATAATCGAAGATCTGCATCTCCCGTACTTTGATATCCTCCATGTGCTGAAGAACCTGCAAGACGAAGGCACAAGAAAGAAGGGTGACATGTCTATGGGTTCATCCCGAGTCTCCGGGCACAAGGTGGAGGAGTTGTATGGCGCCCACCTTCTGGGTCAGCTCGCTGGCCTCATTGATGTACCGGTCCCGCTCCTTCTCCAGCTGGTAGATGATCTTCCGCTGTTTCTGCGCCTCCTCCTTGTAGTTGATGATTTCCTCTTCCAGGTTCTTCTTCGACTGTTCGTGGAGTTTCACCAGGTTCAGCTGTTTCTGGGTGGCATTGCCCGCTTTCAGGAGGTTCTAGAAGAAAAGGAGAAGTGTGGGGACACATGGAGCATTTTATCCCCCCATAGACCTCTTCTCCATCTGCAGGAGGTCATCTCCCACCATATTTGTAGTATAAAGGCGTCTTTCCATTTCCACTTACTGACTACTCTGCACACCCTGCTGATCTATAGTCTCAGTGTGGACTGGATGTGATGACAGTCGCCTGACCACTGCGGCCAATGATTGGCTGCAGCCGGTTCACTGTACGGACAGGATGTCATCACTTCCAGTTCATGCAGAGATGATGGGGAAACCACACTGGAGCTGCAGGGGCTCAGAGAGGTAAGTAAATAAGTAAAAAAAAATGTTAACGATCCCTTCCTTCTAAACAATTTTTGAGAAGAGGCTGCACTCACAATCCTGCTGAAAGCCTGTCTGCTCCCGGCTGTAACCGCAGTACGGTCAAACCTTATAATATGTAGAACAAGATACATATTTAACTCTCCCCTACAGCCGATGACAGGGCAGAGAAGGACCGGACATGCTGGATATCAACATGTCCCACCACTTATTCCAATGGGAGATATCTGGCAACTGATGTGTGTCTGCCTCTGCTGGAAAGTCGGGAGGCAAAGCTGGCAGCCCAATGCTCGCTAACTAAGGTGCGAGACCGCCCTTATTCTCTCCTCTCCTTTAATCTGTCTATCTACGAGCGGTCTCGAGTGTTTCCACAGTAACTCACCTTGTTCAGAACGTCCCTCTCTCTGATGAGCTCGTCTACTGCTTTCTTTTCCAGCTCCGCTTGTTTCTTAGCAGATTCCAGCTCTGGGGGAATATAGATGTATAATTAGTGTCAGGCCGGAAGCGATGCGCTGTCAGAATGGGATTACACTTCGATACGAGCGAAGAGACTTCCTCTGTCAGCAGCGCTGTGCACATAACCAGGTCAGGTACCAGAGTCAGGACGGGTACAGAGACTCCCTACATCAGCAGCACTGTGCACATCACTGGGTCAGGTACCAGAGTCAGGACGGGTACAGAGACTCCCTCCGTCAGCAGCACTGTGCACATAACCGGGTCAGGTACCAGAGTCAGGACGGGTACAGAGACTCCCTACATCAGCAGCACTGTGCACATCACTGGGTCAGGTACCAGAGTCAGGACGGGTACAGAGACTCCCTCCGTCAGCAGCACTGTGCACATAACCGGGTCAGGTACCAGAGTCAGGACGGGTACAGAGACTCCCTACATCAGCAGCACTGTGCACATCACTGGGTCAGGTATCGGAGTCAGGACGGGGGCAGAGACTCCCTCCGTCAGTAGCACTGTGCACATCACATCACTGGGTCAGGTACCGGAGTCAGGACGGGCGCAGAGACTCCCTCCGTCAGCAGCACTGTGCACATCACATCACTGGGTCAGGTACCGGAGTCAGGACGGGCGCAGAGACTCCCTCCGTCAGCAGCGCTGTGCACATCACATCACTGGGTCAGGTACCGGAGTCAGGACGGGCGCAGAGACTCCCTCCGTCAGCAGCACTACACACATCACATCACTGGGTCAGGTACCGGAGTCAGGACGGGCGCAGAGACTCCCTCCGTCAGCAGCACTGTGCACATCACATCACCGGGTCAGGTACTGGAGTCAGGATGAGCGCAGAGACTTCCTCTGTCAGCAGCACTACGCACATCACATCACCAGGTCAGGTACCGGAGTCAGGATGGGCGCAGAGACTCCCTCCGTCAGCAGCACTGTGCACATCACATCACCGGGTCAGGTACTGGAGTCAGGATGAGCGCAGAGACTTCCTCTGTCAGCAGCACTACGCACATCACATCACTGGGTCAGGTACCGGAGTCAGGATGAGCGCAGAGACTTCCTCTGTCAGCAGCACTACACACATCACATCACCGGGTCAGGTACCGGAGTCAGGACGGGCGCAGAGACTCCCTCCGTCAGCAGCACTGTGCACATCACATCACTGGGTCAGGTACTGGAGTCAGGATGAGCGCAGAGACTTCCTCTGTCAGCAGCACTACGCACATCACATCACCGGGTCAGGTACCGGAGTCAGGATGGGCGCAGAGACTCCCTCCGTCAGCAGCACTGTGCACATCACATCACCGGGTCAGGTACTGGAGTCAGGATGGGCGTAGAGACTCCCTCCGTCAGCAGCACTGTGCACATCACATCACCGGGTCAGGTACTGGAGTCAGGATGAGCGCAGAGACTTCCTCTGTCAGCAGCACTGTGCACATCACATCACCGGGTCAGGTACTGGAGTCAGGATGAGCGCAGAGACTTCCTCTGTCAGCAGCACTGTGCACATCACATCACCGGGTCAGGTACTGGAGTCAGGATGGGCGTAGAGACTCCCTCCGTCAGCAGCACTGTGCACATCACATCACCGGGTCAGGTACTGGAGTCAGGATGAGCGCAGAGACTTCCTCTGTCAGCAGCACTACGCACATCACATCACCGGGTCAGGTACTGGAGTCAGGATGAGCGCAGAGACTTCCTCTGTCAGCAGCACTGTGCACATCACATCACCGGGTCAGGTACTGGAGTCAGGATGAGACTCCCTCCGTCAGCAGCGCTGTGCACATCACCGGGTCCGGTACCGGAGTTAGATGGTATAACATTTTAATTGTGTGGCAGTCAAAAAAAGTAAGAGTAATACACGTAGATGTTTCGGTCTCACATGACCTTCATCAGTTTACTGTAAAAGAATCAGAAGGTGACGGCTGTCAATAATAGAATACAAATGCAGAAAGCTATCAGATTAATAACACTAAAAGATATTGTATAATGCAAAAGATTATCAATAATATATGGTATCAGAGTCAGAATCATAAGCTCCGTAGACATCAATAACAGATAACATAACTATGAATAAATGGAAGTAACCTATAACACTGCACAGATAGGAAAAAAGGAGGCGAAGGGAGATCCAGTGTTCAGTAGGAAAAGATTTCTATAAGAGAACATAAGAGATCCAGGTGAGTAATGTGATCATGTCACAAGAGAGTAGGTGGAAAGCACAGAGAGAACATACCCTAGTTCAGATATGAAGTCATGGATAATGACACGTCCTCGGTGCGCTTTCCACCTACTCTCTTGTGACGTGATCACATTACTCACCTGGATCTCTTATGTTCTCTTATAGAAATCTTTTCCTACTGAACACTGGGTCGTCCTTCGCCTTCTTTTTCCTATATGTGCAGTTTTATAGGTTACTTCCATCTATTCATTGTTCTGTAATCTGTTATTGATCTCTACGGAGCTTATGACTCTGATACTATATAGTGTATATATCGTGAACTGAGACGATTGCGGACCCTCTAGAACCGATAATCCTTAGCATTGTACGATATCTTTTAGTGTTATTAATCTGATTGCTTTCTACATTTGTATTATGTTATTGACATCCGTCACCTTTTGATTCTTTTAAACTGATGAAGGTCATGTGAGACCGAAACGTCTACGTGAATTACTCTTCCTTTTTTGACTGTCTCCCACTTATAATGTTCTACCCTTCAGCCACGTTTTTCTATGATACAGTGCTGGTATTGGGCCTTACTTGAGCACCTGTCTCAGGGCGTACAGTGATTTTTCTACATTTTGAGATACCGGAACCAGGATGAATAATTAAAGTATTGGGCGCACTACCATATAATGAGAAGACAACTCATGGGTGCAGAGCCAGTAACAAACAAAATTGCAAGAACCAAGAGGAACCAGGATGGGTGCAGACAAGAAGGTTTTCGGTCAGTGTGCAGCAGACAGGACACGATCGGCACACTGACCCCGTGGGAACCATCGCTCCATTTCCCGTGCTTATCCGTAAAGCGTGTAATGATGGCTGCTCATGCACCCAGAGCTGCGCCCCAACCCAGTCGTGCACAAAATTTAGGTTCCTATGACCAAAATTTGCAGATTTGAATGATCAAAAAAATTCAACATTTGTCCTAATCTGCCCTAAAAAGGATTCTGCCATGCCCGGCTAATTAACTGTATAATTACCAGCTCTGTTACTTCCCAATATGCTGCAGATTTCCATCCCTCGCCCACTGTCCGCTTGCTGGCAGTGAATGGAAACCTTCTTGAGGATGAGAACCTGCTCTGATCACTTGTTAAAAGGAGAGATCTGATACTCTGTAATGTTGCCCCAGCCCATAAATCTAAGCAAGGATATTCCTGTTCACTGACAACCAGCAGAGATCTTGAAAATGCACAAAGCAGAAAACTCATCTGAGACTCTGACACATGCTGGTTTTGTAGCGATGTTATGGAGACGGTCTGGAGGCCCTGTGTGCTTATACCGTGTGCCTATACTGACACACTGTAACAAGCCTTCAGCTCTGTGAGGAGGACTAAGGATGGAGGTAAGAATACTGCAGCAAGCAAATCTATTGTCAAACTGACGGGAACCATGAATTGGATTGTTATCCGTGAAGCTACTGTTATTGCAGCGTAAGACTGGATGGAGGATGTAAAAAATGAATATTTCCATTCACTGACAGCAAGAGGACGGTGAGAAGTTGCTGAAGATCTTATCTACATAAAGCAGGCGCCGCTTATCCTGGTGTGAGGTCCCGATGAGTGCGGACGCCTCACCTCTCTCCAGCCCGGTGATCTGGTTTTTCAGCGTCTCTCTCTGCTGCTCCACCTCGATCTTCTGCTCCTCCATCTGCCGGTATTTCTTCTGGATGGACTCTCGGACTTTGGAAAGTTTGGAGATCTCCTGCCGCATCTGGCTGATCTCATCTTCTCGGGACTGTGAACGAGAAGAAAGAAGGAGACGAGATGAAGAGACGGAAACATCCCGTGCGGACAGGTGCCCCACAGATTCATACCATCGGGGGTCCTCATCATCAGTAGAATGGCTGGAGACCCCCTAAGCTGCCCTATGACTAAGCTGAGCTTGGGCAGGAGAACAGGCAGAGCACTCTGCCTGCTAATCACCGCCTCCGGACCCACCTCGGACCACCCGACAAACCTCTCCAAGGACGCACAGGTTTTCTTGGGGAATATTTACAAAATGTCTCCCACCCACTTTGTGACCCCGCGGTATGGGACCATCTAAAAATAAAACAAAAAAAAGTAAAGTGAAAACTTTTTACCAACTTTTTTGAAACCTATTTTTTGATTCCTCTTGTTTGTAAGTTCACAACCCCCCGGGAATCAGCGCCGATAAAATACACAAATATCGGAAATGACCCAGTGAGTAAAATCCTGGATTACTGCGGATCAGGGAGGCGTAGAAAAGTTTGGAAAAGAAGTGTTTGCGCCCGACTTTGGAGGTAAAAGTGACAAATTTTGGTGCAAGTTGTCGCACCGCGTGGTGTTCCCCTCTGAGCTGTAAAGCGCTGTGGAACAGGTTGGTGCTATACAAAAACACAATAGCATTTATCTAGTTTACACCTCTTCATTGTCAGACATTTGTTGCTGTTTACTTTTTGCCACAAGAGGTGTGGCTTACAGGGAAAAAGAGGAGTGGCCTAAAGGGGAATGGAGGTGTGGTTTAATGTGAAAGCATGTGTGGCATCATGGGAATTAGAGCGAAAGGTTTATATTGAAAAGGAGGGGTGTCCTAGAGTGAGGAGGTGTGGCATACAGGAAAAAAAGGTGTGGTTTAGAAGGTAAAGAGGTGTGGCTCACAAGGTAAAGAGGTGTGGCTTTGTAGGAAGAGGTGTGGCTTAGAAGAAAATGTGTGGTTTAGGCTTCTTTCACACTTCAGTTGTTTGGCGTCAGTCAGCTCCAACATAGTAACGGATCGACGGATCCGTCACAATTGTTGAGAAAACGGTTCTAACGGATCCGTTTTTTTGACAGATCAGTTACTTGGGGGTTGTCTGGGAAAAGTATCTACTTTTTGGAGCATGCGCAATTGAAAAAGCGGATTGGGGCGACGGATCCACCGAAATGACGGTCGTGACGGATCCGTCGCCCATAGGCGGCCATTCTATGGAATGGCGGACGCGACGGATCCGCCGCGAACCGCCATTTCGGCGCAGACAAAAAACGTAATAATGTCCATCAATGTCTAGACAACATCCGCTAAATTTCGATGGATCCGTCGCATGGCGGATGGAATGGACGACCATCCGTCACAATCCGTCGCTAATGCATGTCTATGGGAAAATAGCGGATCCGCCCCCAAAAAATGGCGGATCCGCTATTTGAGGAAAATGGCGGTTTCAGACTGACGCCAAAAGACTGAAGTGTGAAAGAGGCCATAGAAGAGAAGAGGTGTGGCTTAGAAAATAAAAAGATGTGGATTAGAGGGTAAAGAGGTATAGTTTAGATGGTAAAGGGGTGTGGCTTAGAAGGTAAAGGGGTGAGGCTTAAAAGGTAGAGGGGTATGGCTTAGAAGGTAAAGGGGTGTGGCTTAGAAGGTAAAGAGTTGCGGCTCACCCTCATGATGAATCCCTTGTGTTCAGGACGTTGGAGCACGGATTTAGGTTTCTGACAAACGCCTAGCATGTACACATGAAGAAGGAGAGGAATCCAGCTCTGACAGGTAAAATAAAAATTCTTTATTCATACTCATATAAAACAAGGGCAAGGCTATATGACCTACAGAACCCGGGTATACCGTAAGAAGAGTGCCTGTCTTTAGCTGAACGCGTTTCGAGCATGTGAGTCTAAGTGCACCCATGTGCTCGAAATGCATTAGCTTAAAGACAAGCACTCTTCTTCCTCCGGGATAACCCGGTTTCTGTAGGTCATATAGCCTTGCCCTCGTTTTATATGAGTATCAGTAAAGAATTTTGATTTTACCTATCAGAGTTGGATTCCTCTCTTTCTTCATGAGGCTTTGAAGATGAAGAATGGTGGCTTACAATAAAAGGGGTGTGTCTTATAAAGCTAAGGGGTGTGGCTCAGAAGAAAATAGGTGTGGCTTGGTAGAAAAGATGTGTAGCCTGGAAGAAAACAGGTGTGGCATGGAGAAAAAAAAGATAAAAGATGCGGCTTAAAACGTGCCAAATATCACCAAATTTTAGACCAAAAAGTGATACAAAGTAAGAAAACCAAATAAAGGTCGACAAACTTTCACCAGATGCAGCGCATTTATCATCCACCTTGAGCCACTGCCATCAATTTTTGAGCATTTTCCGACATTATGTTGTTTTTTGGGGGCAGGAAACCCTCACTTCAGACATTCAGCCCCAACATTTGCTAAACTGCTGTCAAGATCAATGAGCAGCAGACTCTCTATAGGTGTTGATGGGAGGCAGTTGCTGGTCCCAGTGCAGGAAATGAAAGCCGGATTGTGTTACCTTTAATTCCAGCTGCTTCTGCTGGTTCTCCTGCGTCAGCTGCTCGTTGGACAGAACGTGCTGCTCGTTCTCCTGCTGCAATTTGCCGTTTCGGATCTGGAGCTGTTCTAGCTCTTTACCAACTCTCTCATTCAGGATCTACAAGAAACGTGCAAAAGTCATTTATATGTAAGATGTCAGCTGCCAATATTGATTTATACCTCCCCTCCACCAACAGAATTACCAACTGATCCCAAGTTACACCCAGCACAATACTCCAGAGCTGCGCTCATCTTATTGTAAATAGTAACCATGTGAGAATAGTGAGTGCAGCTCTGGGGTATAATACAGGAGGTAACTCAGGATCAGTAATGTAATGTATGCACACAGTGACTGCACCAGCAGAATAGTGAGTGCAGCTCTGGAGTATAATACAGGATGTAACTCAGGATCAGTAATGTATGTACACAGTGACTGCACCAGCAGAATAGTGAGTGCAGCTCTGGGGTATAATACAGGAGGTAACTCAGGATCAGTAATGTAATGTATGTACACAGTGACTGCACCAGCAGAATAGTGAGTGCAGCTCTGGGGTATAATACAGGAGGTAACTCAGGATCAGTAATGTAATGTATGTTCACAGTGACTGCACCAGCAGAATAGTGAGTGCAGCTCTGGGGTATAATACAGGAGGTAACTCAGGATCAGTAATGTAATGTATGCACACAGTGACTGCACCAGCAGAATAGTGAGTGCAGCTCTGGAGTATAATACAGGATGTAACTCAGGATCAGTAATGTATGTACACAGTGACTGCACCAGCAGAATAGTGAGTGCAGCTCTGGGGTATAATACAGGAGGTAACTCAGGATCAGTAATGTAATGTATGTACATAGTGACTGCACCAGCAGAATAGTGAGTGCAGCTCTGGAGTATAATACAGGAGGTAACTCGGGATCAGTAATGTAATGTATGTACACAGTGACTGCACCAGCAGAATAGTGAGTGCAGCTCTGGAGTATAATACAGGATGTAACTCAGGATCAGTAATGTAATGTATGTACACAGTGACTGCACCAGCAGAATAGTGAGTGCAGCTCTGGAGTATAATACAGGATGTAACTCAGGATCAGTAATGTATGTACACAGTGACTGCACCAGCAGAATAGTGAGTGCAGCTCTGGGGTATAATACAGGAGGTAACTCAGGATCAGTAATGTAATGTATGTACATAGTGACTGCACCAGCAGAATAGTGAGTGCAGCTCTGGGGTATAATACAGGATGTAACTCAGGATCAGTAATGTAATGTATGCACACAGTGACTGCACCAGCAGAATAGTGAGTGCAGCTCTGGAGTATAATACAGGATGTAACTCAGGATCAGTAATGTATGTACACAGTGACTGCACCAGCAGAATAGTGAGTGCAGCTCTGGGGTATAATACAGGAGGTAACTCAGGATCAGTAATGTAATGTATGCACACAGTGACTGCACCAGCAGAATAGTGAGTGCAGCTCTGGAGTATAATACAGGATGTAACTCAGGATCAGTAATGTATGTACACAGTGACTGCACCAGCAGAATAGTGAGTGCAGCTCTGGGGTATAATACAGGAGGTAACTCAGGATCAGTAATGTAATGTATGTACACAGTGATTGCACCAGCAGAATAGTGAGTGCAGCTCTGGGGTATAATACAGGATGTAACTCAGGATCAGTAATGTATGTACACAGTGACTGCACCAGCAGAATAGTGAGTGCAGCTCTGGAGTATAATACAGGAGGTAACTCAGGATCAGTAATGTAATGTATGTACACAGTGACTGCACCAGCAGAATAGTGAGTACAGCTCTGGGGTATAATACAGGATGTAACTCAGGATCAGTAATGTAATGTATGTACACAGTGACTACACCACCAGAATAGTGAGTGCAGCTCTGGAGTATAATACAGGAGGTAACTCAGGATCACTAATGTAATGTATGTACACAGTGACTGCACCAGCAGAATAGTGAGTGCAGCTCTGGGGTATAATACAGGAGGTAACTCAGGATCAGTAATGTAATGTATGTACACAGTGACTGCACCAGCAGAATAGTGAGTGCAGCTCTGGAGTATAATACAGGATGTAACTCAGGATCAGTAATGTAACGTATGTACACAGTGACTGCACCAGCAGAATAGTGAGTGCAGCTCTGGAGTATAATACAGGAGGTAACTCAGGATCAGTAATATTACAGTATATACAGTACGGTAGTGCAGAGAGAACTACACAACTCGAAGACTTCATTACATCGCGCCCTTCATCCTTGCGCGTTCTCTGCCAGATTAAAGATCATCTCTTTCCTGCATCTCCAAACTAGACTCGGGTTTTGGAGCAGCTGGCGGATGAATATTTAATGCACGTTCCCCGGTGCGGCCGCCTGTCATTCTAATCATTGTAGATGAGAGTGCGGCGTGGACGGGCGCTGCCAGCTGTGGGGCGAGGAGCAGAGGGTGAGCTCGTCCTCTGCTGCAATCTTCCAGCCGCATTTGGCTGTAATTAGTGATCTTTACTGACGCACTCACAATAATTAGAGCGCTAATTACTAACATTTGTTCTGTAAAGTTTATCAACAGCAACCTGGGTGTTCTCTGTCCCTCTTAAAGGGCCCCCAAGTCTGGATTTATATTCCTCGGCTGTATCTGGCTCATGCCATTAAAGTAACTATGAGAAATACTTCTAGTAACAAATATATTCGGATTTGACATTTTTAATGAGGTTTTGTAACCAATGAAAGACAGAACTTTCCAATGCACAATCTGCTTCTGCTGTGGGTAGTTCACCGACCGGACACGGTGCAGCTCCCCCAGGGGGTATTGGGTCTGCACACGATATAAGGAGGCGATCCCAAAATCCAAATTCATGCAGAACAATAAGATCCCAAACACGATTATGAACTGCACTGTTTAGTTTCCTAATCTGTGACACTGTGGCCCGGCAGCGTCCCTTCACCCATTTCTCTGCCTACATCCCTTACCTGCACCCTATAGGTAACCCTATGTCAGAACTGGTGAAGGGGCATTTACACCTGCTGACCGTAGCCGATCGGTTACACACAAACTGGTCAGCGGTCGTTTACACAAATCGATAATGGCAACTTATTCCTAAGGTCTCCTTGTCCCATAGGCAGATGATAGCATGGACCTCAGTTAAGTTCCCTGTAATTTTCTTTTGCCTTCTAATGACTTAATATAGTCCTCAGAACGTTCCCAGTCACTCTTCTTCCCCCTCTACCAGTTGTGATCATAGTCTGGAGTAAGCACCCAGTCCATTTCCTTCCCCTTCTGGCAGATGAATAAAAAAAAGTCATCAGGAAGTTCACAGTCAGTATTTTGTACCCCCAGGGGACTGTAAATATAACCCTAAATATTTCCCTCATCAGCTTCTGTCCACCTCTAGCAGATGTAAACATAGTCCCCAATATATTTCAAGTCAATCTCCTTCCCCCTCTGACAGCTGTGAATACAGTGCCCAGTGATATCCCAGTCAGTACTATTCCCCTCATTGAACAGCAAACAAAATCCTCAGTATGTTCCTAGTCGGTCTCTTTCCCCCTTTGGCAAATGTAAATAAAGTTCCCAGTTCTGCTTCCTCCCTCTTGTGGGTCTGTAAATATAGTCCCTAGTAAGTTCAGTCTCTACCCTCCTTCAACAACTATAAATATAGTCACTGTCAATCTCCTTACACCTCTGGAAGCTGGAAATATGGTGCTCAGAAAGTTCTCAGTTGGGACTCCTCTCCTCTATAGGGGCTAAAAATATAATCCTTATAAAGTTCCCAATTAGTCTGCTTCCATCTCTGACATAAGTAAATAAAGACTCCAGTCAGCTCCCAGTCAGTCTCCTTCTCCCTCTGACAGCTGTAAATATAGCCTCCAGTCAGCTCCCAGTCAATCTTCTCCTCCTGGGACTTTGGACAAGCCATCGATACTGGAGACCCCACTAACGACCAGTCGCATTTTTTACCTTTCTGCCCATTTCCACTCCTCTTCTCAGTGTTTGCTATTTTTGTTCTCACTAATTATGTCATTAACTCTTTTTTCTTTTACTTTTACACATGATTTATATCAAGGTCAAAAACCTTGGGGCTTCCTTACCTTGTGCTCCTTCAGCTGCTGCTCCAGCTTCTGCAGCTCCTCTTTGTTCTTCTGCAGCGTCTGCTGTTGGGTCCTGAGCTCCGTCTGCTTGCTGTCCAGCTCGGTCTGGACGTTCCTTAGATCTTTCTCCAGCTTTTCCTTCTTACGAGCTTCCCGGGAAGCTTCGTTCTGACGCACTTGGATTTCTTGTTGGAACTAGAAAGAGAAGAAGATGCAGATTTCCAGTCAGAGGATAAAGTCACAGACATGAAGAAGTACAGAAGGCAACATGTCAAGGAGTGGTCTCACCAGGACAACCCCTATCGTGTAACCTATAAGGGTATTTGGGGAGTTGTTCCCAGTGTCGTCGGCCTCACCTGCGCAATGTTCTGTTCAGCCTCCTCTTTTAGCCTCTCCGTCTCCTGCTGCTGATTGGCTGCTTGCACGAGGTTCTCCCTCAGCTTCACCACCTCGGCGAGGAGCTGGTCCCGCTCTTTGGTCAGATCCTCCTTAATGTTTAGAAGATCATTCAGACTGTAGACAGATAGGGATATTAATGGAGACCCAGTTACCCAGATACAGGCTGATAGCTAAGGGTTAATTCAGATGGGTACAAACCCAACCTGTCCAGTGATTGTTATAGAGGATACCTAGGGCCGCGCCCAGAGATGGTGGAGACCACCAAACACTATCTAATGATGGTCAGCGCCTGCTCTAGATACGAGCCTCGGACAGAATCGGGGAGCAGTGACCACATTCTAGGACATTCATGCACTATATACACAGAGATAATTATGGGGGTCTTGCCTGTGCTCTTGGCCCACAGACATGCCGGATCCCTGCTCCACCAGTTTGGTCAGATTGTTGATTTCTTCCTTCAGTAACTGAATAGTTTCTTTTGCCTTCTGTTCCTTCTCGTAGGCCGTATCCACCATCTTCCAAGCCTTCTCTATCTCCTGAGAAAAAAGACGTAGCAGATGAACGGGGAGAACGGTGAGCAAAATCCCATAATCTCCACACATAATCTCCAGTATATAACCTATCCTCCCCATACATCTCTGCCCTAATCTCCTGATACCTCCCAACATAATCTCCAGTATATAACCTGTCCTCTCCATACATCTCTGCCCTAATCTCCTGATACCTCCCCACACATAATCTCCAGTATATAACCTGTCCTCTTCATACATCTCTGCCCTAATCTCCTGATACCTCCCCACACATAATCTCCAGTATATAACCTGTCCTCTCCATACATCTCTGCCCTAATCTCCTGATACCTCCCACACATAATCTCCAGTATATAACCTGTCCTCTCCATACATCTCTGCCCTAATCTCCTGATACCTCCCCACACATAATCTCCAGTATATAACCTGTCCTCCCCATACATCTCTGCCCTAATCTCCTGATACCTCCCAACATAATCTCCAGTATATAACCTGTCCTCTCCATACATCTCTGCCCTAATCTCCTGATACCTGTCCTCTCCATACATCTCTGCCCCAATCTCCTGATACCTCCCAACATAATCTCCAGTATATAACCTGTCCTCTCCATACAACTCTGCCCTAATGTCCTGATATCTCCCCACACATAATGTCCAGTATATAACCTGTCCTCTCCATACATCTCTGCCCTAATCTCCTGATACCTGTCCTCTCCATACATCTCTTCCCTAATCTCCTGATACCTCCTCATACATAATCTCCACTATATAACCTGTCCTCCCCATACATCTCTGCCCTAATCTCCTGATACCTCCCACACATAATCTCCAGTATATAACCTGTCCTCCCCATACATCTCTGCCCTAGTCTCCTGATATCTCCCCACACATAATCTCCAGTATATAACCTGTCCTCTCCATACATCTCTGTCCTAATCTCCTGATATCTCCCCACACATAATCTCCAGTATATAACCTGTCCTCTCCATACATCTCTGCCCTAATCTCCTGATACCTCCTCATACATAATCTCCAGTATATAACCTGTCCTCTCCATACATCTCTGCCCTAATCTCCTGATACCTCCCACACATAATCTCCAGTATATAACCTGTCCTCTCCATACATCTCTGCCCTAATCTCCTGATATCTCCCCATACATAATTTCCAGTATATAACCTGTCCTCTCCATACATCTCTGCCCTAATCTCCTGATACCTCCACACATAATCTCCAGTATATAACCTGTCCTCCCCATACATCTCTGCCCTAATCTCCTGATACCTCCCACACATAATCTCCAGTATATAACCTGTCCTCTCCATACATCTCTGCCCTAATCTCCTGATACCTCCCACACATAATCTCCAGTATATAACCTGTCCTCTCCATACATCTCTGCCCTAATCTCCTGATACCTCCTCACACATAATCTCCAGTATATAACCTGTCCTCTCCATACATCTTTTTCCTAATCTCCTGATACCTCCTCATACATAATCTCCAGTATGTAACCTGTCCTCTCCATACATCACTGCCCTAATCTCCTGATACCTCCTACACACATAATCTCCAGTATATAACCTGTCCTCTCCATACATCTCTTTCCTAATCTCCTGATACCTCCTCATACATAATCTCCAGTATGTAACCTGTCCTCTCCATACATCACTGCCCTAATCTCCTGATACCTCCTACACACATAATCTCCAGTATGTAACCTGTCCTCTCCATACATCTCTGCCCTAATCTCCTGATACCTCCCCACACATAATCTCCAGTATATAACCTGTCCTCTCCATACATCTCTGCCCTAATCTCCTGATACCTGTCCTCTCCATACATCTCTGCCCTAATGTCCTGATACCTGTCCTCTCCATACAGCTCTGCCCTAATCTCCTGATATATCCCCACACATAATCTCCAGTTTTTAACCTGTCCTCTCCATACATCTCTGCCCTAATCTCCTGATATATCCCCACACATAATCTCCAGTATATAACCTGTCCTCTCCATACATCTCTGCCCTAATCTCCTGATACCTCCCCACACATAATCTCCAGTATATAACCTGTCCTCTCCATACATCTCTGCCCTAATCTCCTGATACCTCCCCACACATAATCTCTAGTATATAACCTGTCCTCTCCATACATCTCTGCCCTAATCTCCTGATACCTCCCCACACATAATCTCCAGTATATAACCTGTCCTCTCTATACATCTCTGCCCTAATCTCCTGATACCTCCCCACACATAATCTCCAGTATATAACCTGTCCTCTCCATACATCTCTGCCCTAATCTCCTGATACCTCCCCACACATAATCTCTAGTATATAACCTGTCCTCTCCATACATCTCTGCCCTAATCTCCTGATACCTCCCCACACATAATCTCCAGTATATAACCTGTCCTCTCCATACATCTCTGCCCTAATCTCCTGATACCTCCCCACACATAATCTCCAGTATATAACCTGTCCTCTCCATACATCTCTGCCCTAATCTCCTGATACCTGTCCTCTCCATACATCTCTGCCCTAATCTCCTGATACCTGTCCTCTCCATACATCTCTGCCCTAATCTCCTGATATATCCCCACACATAATTTCCAGTATATAACCTGTCCTCTCCATACATCTCTGCCCTAATCTCCTGATACCTCCCCACACATAATCTCCAGTATATAACCTGTCCTCTCCATACATCTCTGCCCTAATCTCCTGATACCTGTCCTCTCCATACATCTCTGCCCTAATCTCCTGATACCTGTCCTCTCCATACATCTCTGCCCTAATCTCCTGATATATCCCCACACATAATTTCCAGTATATAACCTGTCCTCTCCATACATCTCTGCCCTAATCTCCTGATACCTCCCCACACATAATCTCCAGTATATAACCTGTCCTCTCCATACATCTCTGCCCTAATCTCCTGATACCTCCCCACACATAATCTCCAGTATATAACCTGTCCTCTCCATACATCTCTGCCCTAATCTCCTGATACCTGTCTTCTCCATACATCTCTGCCCTAATCTCCTGATACCTGTCCTCTCCATACATCTCTGCCCTAATCTCCTGATATATCCCCACACATAATTTCCAGTATATAACCTGTCCTCTCCATACATCTCTGCCCTAATCTCCTGATACCTCCCCACACATAATCTCCAGTATATAACCTGTTCTCTCCATACATCATTGCCCTAGTCTCCTGATACCTCCTACACACATAATCTCCAGTATATAACCTGTCCTCTCCATACATCTCTGCTCTAATCTCCTAATACCTCCCACACATAATCTCCAGTATATAACCTGTCCTCTCCATACATCTCTGCTCTAATCTCCTGATACCTCCACTCATAATCTCCAGTATATAACCTGTCCTCTCCATACATCTCTGCCCTAATCTCCTGATACCTCCACACATAATCTCCAGTATATAACCTGTCCTCTCCATACATCTCTGCCCTAATCTCCTGACACCTCTACACACATAATCTGTCCTCTCCATACATCTCTGCCCTAATCTCCTGATACCTCCACACATAATCTCCAGGATATAACCTGTCCTCTCCATACATCTCTGCCCTAATCTCCTGACACCTCCACACACATAATCTCCAGCATATAACCTGTCCTCTCCATACATCTCTGCTCTAATCTCCTGATACCTCCTACACACAATCTCCAGTATATAACCTGTACTCTCCATACATCTCTGCCCTAATCTCCTGATACCTCCCCACACATAATCTCCAGTATATAACCTGTCCTCTCCATACATCTCTGCCCTAATCTCCTGATACCTCCCCACACATAATCTCCAGCATATAACCTGTCCTCTCCATACATCTCTGCTCTAATCTCCTGATACCTCCCACACATAATCTCCAGTATATAACCTGTCCTCTCCATACATCTCTGCTCTAATCTCCTGATACCTCCACACATAATCTCCAGTACATAACCTGTCCTCTCCATACATCTCTGCCCTAATCTCCTGATACCTCCACACATAATCTCCAGTATATAACCTGTCCTCTCCATACATCTCTGCCCTAATCTCCTGATACCTCCACACATAATCTCCAGTATATAACCTGTCCTCTCCATACATCTCTGCCCTAATCTCCTGACACCTCTACACACATAATCTGTCCTCTCCATACATCTCTGCCCTAATCTCCTGATACCTCCACACATAATTTCCAGTATATAACCTGTCCTCTCCATACATCTCTGCCCTAATCTCCTGACACCTCCACACACATAATCTCCAGCATATAACCTGTCCTCTCCATACATCTCTGCTCTAATCTCCTGATACCTCCTACACACAATCTCCAGTATATAACCTGTACTCTCCATACATCTCTGTCCTAATCTCCTGATACCTCCCCACACATAATCTCCAGTATATAACCTGTCCTCTCCATACATCTCTGCCCTAATCTCCTGATACCTCCACACACATAATCTCCAGCATATAACCTGTCCTCTCCATACATCTCTGCTCTAATCTCCTGATACCTCCTACACACAATCTCCAGTATATAACCTGTACTCTCCATACATCTCTGTCCTAATCTCCTGATACCTCCCCACACATAATCTCCAGTATATAACCTGTCCTCTTCATACATCTCTGCCCTAATCTCCTGATACCTGTCCTCTCCATACATCTCTGCCCTAATCTCCTGATACCTGTCCTCTCCATACATCTCTGCCCTAATCTCCTGATATATCCCCACACATAATTTCCAGTATATAACCTGTCCTCTCCATACATCTCTGCCCTAATCTCCTGATACCTCCCCACACATAATCTCCAGTATATAACCTGTTCTCTCCATACATCATTGCCCTAGTCTCCTGATACCTCCTACACACATAATCTCCAGTATATAACCTGTCCTCTCCATACATCTCTGCTCTAATCTCCTAATACCTCCCACACATAATCTCCAGTATATAACCTGTCCTCTCCATACATCTCTGCTCTAATCTCCTGATACCTCCACTCATAATCTCCAGTATATAACCTGTCCTCTCCATACATCTCTGCCCTAATCTCCTGATACCTCCACACATAATCTCCAGTATATAACCTGTCCTCTCCATACATCTCTGCCCTAATCTCCTGACACCTCTACACACATAATCTGTCCTCTCCATACATCTCTGCCCTAATCTCCTGATACCTCCACACATAATCTCCAGGATATAACCTGTCCTCTCCATACATCTCTGCCCTAATCTCCTGACACCTCCACACACATAATCTCCAGCATATAACCTGTCCTCTCCATACATCTCTGCTCTAATCTCCTGATACCTCCTACACACAATCTCCAGTATATAACCTGTACTCTCCATACATCTCTGCCCTAATCTCCTGATACCTCCCCACACATAATCTCCAGTATATAACCTGTCCTCTCCATACATCTCTGCCCTAATCTCCTGATACCTCCCCACACATAATCTCCAGTATATAACATGTCCTCTCATACATCTCTGTCCTAATCTCCTGATACCTCCCCACACATAATCTCCAGTATATAACCTGTCCTCTCCATACATCTCTGCCCTAATCTCCTGATACCTCCCCACACATAATCTCCAGTATATAACCTGTCCTCTCCATACATCTCTGCCCTAATCTCCTGACACCTCCACACACATAATCTCCAGCATATAACCTGTCCTCTCCATACATCTCTGCTCTAATCTCCTGATACCTCCCACACATAATCTCCAGTATATAACCTGTCCTCTCCATACATCTCTGCTCTAATCTCCTGATACCTCCACACATAATCTCCAGTACATAACCTGTCCTCTCCATACATCTCTGCCCTAATCTCCTGATACCTCCACACATAATCTCCAGTATATAACCTGTCCTCTCCATACATCTCTGCCCTAATCTCCTGATACCTCCACACATAATCTCCAGTATATAACCTGTCCTCTCCATACATCTCTGCCCTAATCTCCTGACACCTCTACACACATAATCTGTCCTCTCCATACATCTCTGCCCTAATCTCCTGATACCTCCACACATAATTTCCAGTATATAACCTGTCCTCTCCATACATCTCTGCCCTAATCTCCTGACACCTCCACACACATAATCTCCAGCATATAACCTGTCCTCTCCATACATCTCTGCTCTAATCTCCTGATACCTCCTACACACAATCTCCAGTATATAACCTGTACTCTCCATACATCTCTGTCCTAATCTCCTGATACCTCCCCACACATAATCTCCAGTATATAACCTGTCCTCTCCATACATCTCTGCCCTAATCTCCTGACACCTCCACACACATAATCTCCAGCATATAACCTGTCCTCTCCATACATCTCTGCTCTAATCTCCTGATACCTCCTACACACAATCTCCAGTATATAACCTGTACTCTCCATACATCTCTGTCCTAATCTCCTGATACCTCCCCACACATAATCTCCAGTATATAACCTGTCCTCTTCATACATCTCTGCCCTAATCTCCTGACACCTCCACACACATAATCTCCAGCATATAACCTGTCCTCTCCATACATCTCTGCTCTAATCTCCTGATACCTCCTACACACAATCTCCAGTATATAACCTGTCCTCTCCATATATCTCTGCCCTAATCTCCTGATACCTCCCACACATAATCTCCATTATATAACCTGTCCTCCCTATACATCTCTGCCTTAATCTTCTGATACCTTCCCATTTGGTCTTTGCAAAATCTCAATCTTCGCTTCCTCTTGCCTGCTCTTTACATCGGCTTCAGGATTTCTCTCGTGCTTTCCTTATGTGCTGGATTTCTCTACTCTTACCAGTCTGACTCTTTCCAATCTTTAAAAGCAACCCAAAAACCCATCTCTACAGAAAAGCTAACCATAAACCTGCTGCAACCGCACCACCTCATGAGCACCTCCTACCCTCAGCCTTTTCCTTAGATTGTGCACCCCCGCCGGTAGGGTTCACTCTTCCTCTTTATGGCTTTTGTCTCACTTCATTTCAGTAGACCCTTTTTTGGAAGTCTAGCAAGTACTGGTGTAAATGATACAGATAATATTGGAATAATCCTTTGTTTTGGCCACTGTAGAACAATCACTGGCGCTTAGTCACTGTAAGCAGTGTTACATTCGGGCCTTGGACCTTTCCGTCACCGGAGTCCCCGGCAGAATGTAATCCGCTCTTCTGCTCATGTGATTGGCATAGCTCAGATCTAAGGAATTCATGGTGGATCAGAAAGCTATTGCCACTGTTATTTGCTGGAATAGTCGACTGGCACAACCAGTATGGCTCCCATCAGTTTACGCCCACAACACAATTGTGGGGTGCTGATGGGTGGCTGTAACTTTCAGGTGCCTACTGATGGCCCCCATTGCTGTACCCCAACATGTGTCAATAAAATGCAAAACTAAAAAAAAACCAAGCCCTCATACTGTACAGCTCCATTAATTGAAAAATAAAAAAAGTTACCTCTCAGAAAATTGCGACAATAAATTTATATTATATATAACACACACTTGTGCGAAAAAGTGTTCACCCCTTCCTGATTCCTATTCTTTTGCATGTTTGTCACACTGAAATGTTTCAGATCACAAAACAAATTTAAATAGACAAAGATAACACAAGTAAACACAAAATGTAGTTTTAAAATGAAGGTCTTTATTAGTAAGAAGGAAAGAAATCCAAACCTACAGGGTCCTGTGGGAAAAAGTGATTGCCCCACATCCTTTTAAAACATAAATTAACTGCGGTTTATCACATGTTTGGGAAGCGGAGTTCAAATTCCCCAGTCACACCCAGGCCGGATTACTGCCACACCTGTGCTCAATCATGAAATCAAATAAACAGGACCTGCCTGACAAAGTGAAGTAGGCCAAAAGCTCCTCAAAAGCTAGCCATCATACTGTGATCCAAAGAAATTCTGGAAGAAATGAGAAACAAAGCAATTTAGATCGATCAGTCTGGAAAAGGTTATAAAGCAATTTCTAACGCTTTGGGACGTCAGCAAACCACAGTGAGAGCCATTATACACAAAAGGCAAAAACATGTAACAGTTGTGAACCTTCCCAGGTGTGGCCGGCCGAACAAAATTATCCCAAGAGAGTGGCATTGACTCATTCAAGAGGTCACAAAAGACCCACAACAACATCCCAAGAACTGCAGGTCTCACTTAACTCAGTTAAGGTCAGGGTTCAGGACTCCACCATAAGAAAGAGACTGGTCAAATATGGCCTGCATGGCAGAGTTCCAAGACAAAAACCCACTGTAGCGCAATCTATATATAATTGTCTAAGGGGTACTTCCGTCTTTCTGTCGGCAACTTCCGTCACGGATATTCATTCGCTGATTGGTCTCGCCAGCTGCCTGTCATGGCTGCCGTGACCAATCAGCGACGGCCACAGTCCGATTAGTCCCTCCCTACTCCCCTGCAGTCACTGCCTGGCGCCCGCTCCATACTCCCCGCAGTCACGGCTCACACAGGGTTAATGCCAGCGGTAACGGACCTCGTTATGCCGCGGGTAACTCACTCCGTTACCGCCGCTATTAACCCTGTGTGACCAAGTTTTTACTATTGAGGCTGCCTATGCAGCGTCAATAGTAAAAACATCTAATGTTAAAAATAATTTTAAAAAAATAACAAATCATTATATACTCACCTTCCGCTGCCTTTCCGACGCTCCGGTGACCGGTCCATGCAAGCGACAGGTTCCGGTGCTAAGGTTGGTGTGCGACAAGGACCTGCCATGACGTCACGGTCATGTGACCGCGACGTCATCGCAGGCCCTGCGCGCCTGCGTGAGAAGGACCTGCCATGACGTCACAGTCATGTGACCGCGACGTCATCACACCCTCAGACCGGAAGCTGCCGCCTGAACCGAATACAGGCGACAGAACTACAAGAGGCCCCTCGGAAGGTGAGTATATGTTTATTTTTTAACCTGTGACATACATGGCTGGGCAATATAATACGTGGCTGGGCAATATACTACGTGGCTGGGCAATATACTACGTGGCTGGGCAATATACTAAGTAGCTCTGTGCTGTATACTACGTCACTGGGCAATATAAATTTTTCCGTTCTCACTGGGAAGTGGTATTTTTAACTATTTAATTAATAAAAATTATATTTTTAAAGGGGATTTATATGTTACACGTTTTGATTTCCCTCATATGTATTTTTCCTTTATGATTATACTGTAATTTTTATGGTATGGCGGGGTTCCTTTCAGGTCCTATTGATACCAATGTGTGGGCACAGGATGCAAACATAGTTTTTTCCATCAGTGATACTCCCCTTCAGAACACAGACAACCTTTCCCTCCAGAATCTGTTTAGAGACATTTATCTGTGCTATAAGGATAACATCAAATCGTGGTGGGAAATCAAAGGGTTGGAAAATTATATAAAAAACAGGATTGTGCCTAAGGGACTGCGTATCCCGATCAGGCCTTCTCCTCGAACCACAAATCCCACTGTATTGGCAGCTTGGACTAAGGAGTCTATCGACTCCTCTATTCGTTTCATGCAGATATTGCTTATAGAGGAAAAGAGACTATTTGAAGAGTCAACTACTAAATTGAATCTTTTGATTGAACAGGCCCAGAAACAAAAAACTGACCCTGAATATACAAGGAGGGAGAATTTTCTGCAAACATCCATAGAGAAATTTCAAAATAGGCTAAAGGATAGGAAACACTCGCAGTTTACCAGAGATCTGAACGAATTTAAGGACAACAAGGCCTACGATTATCAGTCCCAGAATACCGGGGACGTCTCCTCTTCCGATATTGATACATCAGATACAGAGCGGTCAGAAAAGGGTGTCGCCCCTTTTTATCAATGGCGTTCTACCAAGAGCCAATACAGACAGAAGGGAAGGGGGAGAGGAGGAAGGGGCACAAGGGGACCTCTAGGTGGGTCAGGCCCTACATCTCAGGCGTCCTCCTCCTCATCATTTACAACACCGTCTTTTTTAGACAACAGACAATCACTAAAGTACGATCTGAGGAGGCGGCCTCAATAGTACAAGGCCAGATTATTAACTTGACATCGTTTGTATTCTCCAAGGAAGAATACGCTGTGCTGCAGAGGGGTCTTAATTTTGTTCCTACCAATAAGTATAATTGCTTTAATTGGGTCAAGGATATAAATCTTTTTGGCCGTAATCTCAAGTGGAAACTGTTCTTCCAGAAAAATGATTGGGAGAAATGTAGAGAATTGGGTCTGAGTGAGGAAGATCTTGAAGGGTACAATGCCCTAGTTGGCCTCCTACATGAGAACGAGAGAGGGAGGGGTGAAGGACCTTTCACTTCTTTAAGAAAGAGGAGTAAAAAGATGCCACCGATTAACGATGTCACCAGTGTTGACATTTTTGTCAAGCTAGTTGAGGCAGATCTATGCAAGATTTCTAACAGCTATATAGGTAGCGAATGTAATTTGGCAGCAAATGAGTCCATAGCTTTACAGAGGCTTGAAAAGAACACCAACCTTATCTTCAAATCGTCGGATAAAGGTGGAAATCTTGTCATTCTTGACCATCCTAAATATCTGCAGATGTGTGGTTTGCTCCTCAATGACCGTCACACCTATGAAATTCTATCAGGGGATCCTACAAAAAACTATTCTAATGAATTGATGGCTCTCTTGGATAAGGCTCTGGCCAGTAGGCTAATATCCAAAAATGAATTTTCCTTTCTTGCTCCCACCTCACCAACTGTACCTACTTTCTATGCCCTCCCGAAGGTGCATAAGGGTTTTGACCCATTAAGAGGCCGCCCAATTGTGGCAGGGATCGATTCAATATCTCAAAATATTGGTATATATATAGACCAGATCCTGAGGCCTTTTGTGTTATCACTTCCCTCATATGTGAGGGACACGCTGCACCTTTTGGGGATGCTGGAGGATGTCGTTGTGGAACCTCAGATGATCCTAGCTTCCATTGATGTGGAAGCGTTGTACAGCAGCATCCCCCATGATATCGGTATGAGGGCAGTTGACCACTATTTGAGAACACGAGCCATTGAATGTGCCGAACATAACAATTTTGTTAAACAGCTTCTTTTGTTTACTCTTACCCGGAATTTCTTTATATTCAATGGTAAGTACTTCCACCAGCTCAGGGGCACAGCGATGGGGAGCCCTTGTGCCCCCACGTACGCTAATCTGTTCCTGGGCTGGTGGGAGGAAACCTTTATTTTTCCGGAGGAGGATAGGTGGTGGCAGCCCCACATCGGCCTCTGGGCCAGATACATCGACGATATATTCGTGCTTTGGTCTGGCCCAGGGGCTGACTTTGAGAGGTTTGTGAGAGAGATCAATATCAACCAAATCGGAATGAGATTTACATCTGAATTCCAGGAACATACTATTGCCTTCCTGGACCTCACAATCTCAAAAAACAGTGATGGGGGCTTAAGTACTAGCACCTATCGTAAACCGACTGCCACAAACAGTCTCCTGCAATGGCAAAGCCATCACCCCACCCCCCTGAAGCGAGGTATACCGAAGGGGCAGTTCCTGCGCATCCGCAGGAACTGCTCCGAGGTGGATACATTTAAATATCAGGCTGGGGAATTACACCGGAGATTTAGGGAGAGGGGTTATCCCTCGGAGGTACTCACTAAATCCTACAAGGAGGCACTTGAGAGTGACAGGTCAACTTTACTAAGAACTCGGGAGAGACTGGGAGGCACTCCTGATCTGGTTAGATTGATAGGGACTTTTGATAACCAGTCCGATAAAATATACCAGATCATTAGAAGACATTGGGGTGTACTCCAAGCTGACCCTAACCTAAAGGAGTTTATATCCCCGGCACCTAGCATCACCTACAGAAGGGGGAGATCTATTGGGGATCGGCTAGTACATAGTTTGTACCTAAAGCCACAGACATCAGGTACGTGGCTTGAGAGGAGACCATTGGGTTTCTTCAGATGCGGGAGCTGTTCTAAATGCCAGTATGTTAGGCAGACTAAACAATTCATGAGTGCGGCCAATGGTAGATGGTTTGACATCAGAGAGTTTGGCAATTGTAAATCTACAGGGGTAATATATAAGATCACTTGCCCCTGTCCCCTTGACTACATTGGCAAAACTAAAAGAGAATTAAGGACGAGATTTGGGGAGCATCTTGGAGATATCAGGCACAATAGGGATACCCCGGTTGCCCGCCATATGAATAGAGTACATGGGGGTGCCTTGGAGGGGATTACTCTATGCATGATTGATCTGTTGAAACCTAAGATACGAGGAGGTGATTTTGATCAAGCCCTCCTCAAACGAGAAACAGAGTGGATTTTTCGTATGCAATCCATGGCGCCGGGAGGATTGAATGAATCCCTTACTTACACGTGCTTTCTTTAATTTAATAGATTTATTTGTTTCTGATATATACTTATTTACTGTGTTTTTTCAAACTGTCTTGCCCAGCATTGGTCCACTAAGGTACTTGATTTTGGACCGCCTTGCCATTTCTCCACGGACTCTATGTGGAGGTCGACTGTGACCGATATTGATTATTATATTTTCACTCCCTATCATCTTTACTGCACAGACATCTTTGTCATCATATCAAAACTGCATCTCTATTACTTGTTACAGTATTTGTTATTTCATTTTTTAGCACTGATCCTCTTGGTGATGGATGACGCGCTTACTGCTATATTACTTAATATTTTGATGCCGCTTTAATTATCCCACTATCATCAGGCGCCTGCGCTGGTCGTTTCCAACACATCAAACATGGCGGCGCCGAGTGCGAGCGGTGCTCTAGTGTTTGTACTCCATTTACATGGAGCGCACTGGCGCCGCCTCCTAGGCATTTGGACTGTGCGCATGCGCAGTTCAGCGCTCCTGTATCGTTGATGGCGGCACCCACCATACACCATGCGGCTTGGAATCTATTGGTGGTGTGGATGTACTGTGCGGTATGTAAATCTATTTTCTGGTTGCGCTATCTGTTTACTTAGGCTAAGGGGTGGGAGCCCTGGGCTGATATGGATATCGGTATCTCTTCTACACATGTTGTGCTGTGCTATACCCGGTCTGTCTGGAAATATGCGGAGGGGAGGGGCTTAGGGCGCCCTGCCGATTTGTTAGCAGGATTGCACTTTACTACATAAGTCCCATCCCCGGGGATCTAAACAGGTCTGTCCCGATATCAGGGCACCTGCATCGTTGACTTTCGGTTTATTCTATCTGTGTCTGCCCCCTGAGGAACCGTATGACGGGGAAACGCGTCGGGGCGTTATACCTACAGCTAAGTGTCTCCTTAAGGGAGAATATCTCTTTCACTGGCTGTCTATGCTAGTATTTGAATTTTTTCTCGGTCTAGCATACTGCATAAACATAAACACTGTATACTGGTTATTGGTACTTGTATGTGACTCTATATGCAGCGCTACTACATGGTTTATTAACAAACACTACCTGTATATTGCCGGCTGGCTATATGTACTCTATTTGCAATGTTGGAAATCATATGTTTTCCTTACCAGACAGTGTAGTTATGCTTAGTCCTGCATCTGGACTGAACCAAGTCATTTGTATCTGTGTTCCCCTTCCTACTAAAGGTCTCATTATTGATACATAGAAGTGTATTTTTTGTTAGTATATACAAGGACAATTGTACACAACATTGACTAGCTATTTTTGCTATATGCCTCTAGCACTTTGTCCTTGAGGAGACCATAAGTAGGGAGTTGGGTTATATCTATATAGTGTGCACCATAGTTCCGCCTGCCTGCTCTTCCTTCATCTCTTTAATTTGCTTATTGTTTTCTCCCCTGCAGTTGGCAAGGTAATTTTTAGGGCCAGCAGGGGTAGCCGTCGCGGAGTGGGGGCGCCAAATACACTATCAGGGTGCCAACCTCCACTGATAGGTAGGGGCAGCAGGCCAGTGCAGGGATATCTAATAGGATAGGTGCACCTATATATATCCCTTTATATTTATATAAATTTTTCCGTTCTCACTGGGAAGTGGTATTTTTAACTATTTAATTAATAAAAATTATATTTTTAAAGGGGATTTATATGTTACACGTTTTGATTTCCCTCATATGTATTTTTCCTTTATGATTATACAATATACTACGTGGCTCTGTGCTGTATACTATGTAACTGGGCAATATACTATGTCACTGGGCAATATACTACGTGGCTCTGTGCTGTATACTATGTAACTGGGCAATATACTATGTCACTGGGCAATATACTACGTAGCTGGGCAATATACTACGTCACTGAGCAATATACTAAGTGGCTGTGCAATATACTACGTCACTGGGCAATATACTACGTAACTGGGCAATATACTACATCACTGGGCAATATACTACGTCACTGGGCAATAAACTACGTGGACATGCGTTAGAATCGGGCCACCATCTAGTAAGAACATAAAAGCTAAAATCTTGTCTCAGTTTTGTCAGAAAACATCTTGATGATCCCCAACACTTTTGGGAGAATACTCTGTGAACTAACGGGACAAAAGTTGAACTTTTTAGAAGTATATGTCCCATTACATCTGACATAGAAGTAACACAGCATTTCAGAAAAGGAACACCATACCAACAGTAAACTATGGTAGTGGTAGTGTGATGGTCTGGGGCTGTTTTGCTGCTTCAGGGCCTGGAAAACTTGCTGTGGTAAATGCAAGTCCACCTCTGAATGGCTTAAGAAAAACAAAATTATGACTTTGGAGTAGCCTACACAACACCAATAATGTATCCTAATCTGGTTAACCGACCATAATGAATAAATACCTACAAGAAAGGGGGGCACCACAATCATAATATTAAAAAGTTTATCTTTATTAATAACACATAAATTACAAAGTGGTCATAAAATTGCCAGATCCGGCAAAGGTGAGACAGAACAGACACACGACAATGGTGGACAAAACAAGCCTGGAAATAACGTTTAAGACATATATATACACTTAATGTGGTATTATGCTAAACAGATGGGAACAAGGTGGTTTAAATACATGGCATGGCAGCATAGTCTGATACAATAGCAGACATGATAACTGTAATATTACATATAGGACCGATGTAAAAAAATGAAAGTCACAAGGCTTAAGTAAACCATACAAGTCGGTCCGAGAGCAGCGTAAAAGCCGCCATTGCTAAACATATGAGCCGCCAAAAGCTACCTAAGAAACAAGTGTTTACCCAAATGTAAAGGGATCCAGGAGTCCACCTTTTTGGAGTAGCCTAGTCAAAATCCTGACCTTAATCCGTTTGAGATGCTGGGCATAACATTAAAAAGGCGGCTCATGCTCAGAAACCCTCCAATGTGGCTGAATTAGGCTGCCGTCACACTAGCAGTATTTGATCAGTATTTTACATCAGTATTTGTAAGCCAAAACCAGGAGTGGAACAATTAGAGGAAAAGTATAATAGAAGCATATGCACCACTTCTGCATTTAACCCCTTCCCGACCTTTGACGCCACGTAGGCATCATGAAAACCCGTGCCAATCCGACCCATGACGCCTATGTGGCGTCATGGAATGATCGCGTCCCTGCAGATCGGGTGAAAGGGTTAACTCCAATTTCACCCGATCTGCAGGGACAGGGGGAGTGGTACTTCAGCCCAGGGGGGGTGGCTTCACCCCCCCCCCCCCCCCCCCCGTGGCTACGATCGCTCTGATTGGCTGTTGAAAGTGAAACTGCCAATCAGAGCGATTTGTAATATTTCACCTAAAAAACTGGTGAAATATTACAATCCAGCCGTGGCCGATGCTGCAATATCATCGGCCATGGCTGGAAACACTGATGTGACCCCCCCCACCCCACCGATCGCCCCCCCCAAGCCACCGATCTGTGGTCCGCTCCCCTCCGTCTTGTGCTCCGCTCCCCCGTCCTCCTGTCCGCTCCCCCCGTGCTCCTATGCCACCCCCCCCGTGCTCCGACGCCCCCCCCCCCGTGCCCCGATCTCCACCCCCTTATACTTACCTCCCTTACCGAGGCTCCCGGTGTCCATCCGTCTTCTCCATGGGCGCCGCCATCTTCCAAAATGGCGGGCCCATGCGCAGTGCGCCCGCCGAATCTGCCGGCTGGCAGATTCGTTCCAGATATAATTTGGTCACTGTGATAAAACCTATCACAGTGATCAAAATAAAAAAAATTGTAAATGACCCCCCCCTTTATCACCCCCATAGGTAGGGACAATAATAAAAAAAAGAAAATATTTTTTTTTCTTTTTCCACTAGGGTTAGGGTTAGAACTAGGGTTAGAACTAGGGGTAGGGTTAGGGGTAGGGTTAGGGTTAGGGCATGTGCACACAGTGCGGATTTGGCTGCGGATCCGCAGCGGATTGGCCACGGATCCGCAGCAGATTGGCCGCTGCGAATTCGTAGCAGTTTTCCATCAGGTTTACAGTACCATGTACACCTATGGAAAACCAAATCCGCTGTGCCCATGGTGCGGAAAATTCCGTGCGGAAATGCTGCGTTGTATTTTCCGCAGCATGTCAATTCTTTGTGCGGATTCCGCAGCATTTTACACCTGTTCCTCAATAGGAATCCGCAGGTGAAATCCGCACAAAAAAACACTGGAAATCCGCTGTAAATCTGCAGGTAAAACGCAGTGCCTTTTACCTGCAGATTTTTCAAAAATCGTGCGGAAAAATCGCACACGAATCCGCAACGTGGGCACATAGCCTTAGGGTTAGGGTTGGAATTAGAGTTAGGGTTGGAATTAGGGCTAGGGTTGGAAATAGGGTTAAGATTAGGCTTGTGGTTAGGGTTACGGATAGGGTTAGGCGTGTGTTGGGGTTACAGTTGTGGTTAGGGTTGGGATTAGGGTTAGGGTTGGGATTAGGGTTAGGATTAGGGTTAGGGTTACGGGTGTGTTGGGGTTAGGGTTGTGGTTAGGAGTGTGTTGGGGTTAGGGTTGTGATTAGGGTTAGGGCTACAGTTGGGATTAGGGTTAGGGGTGTGTTGGGGTTAGTGTTGAAGTTAGAATTGAGGGGTTTCCACTGTTTGGGCACATCAGGGGTCTCCAAACGCAACATGGCACCACCATTGATTCCAGCCAATCTTGCGTTCAAAAAGTCAAATGGTGCTCCCTCCCTTCCAAGCCCCAACGTGCGCCCAAACAGTGGTTTACCCCCACATATGGGGTACCAGCGTACTCAGGACAAACTGGGCAACAACTGTTGGGGTCCAATTTCCCCTGTTACCCTTGCAAAAATAAAAAATTACTTGCTAAAACATAATTTTTGAGGAAAGAACAATTATTTTTTATTTTCACGGCTCTGCGTTATAAACTTCTGTGAAGCACTTGGGGGTTCAAAGTGCTCACCACACATCTAGCTAAGTTCCTTGGGGGGTCTAGTTTCCAAAATGGGGTCACTTGTGGGGTGTTTCTACTGTTTAGGCACATCAGGGGCTCTGCAAATGCAACGTGATGCCCGCAGACCATTCCATCAAAGTCTGCATTTCAAATGTCACTACTTCCCTTCTGAGCCCTGACGTGCGCCCAAACAGTGGTTTACCCCCACATATGGGGTACCAGCATACTCACAACAAACTGGGTAACAAATATTGGGGTCCAATTTCTCCTGTTATTCTTGTGAAAATAAAAAAATGCTTGCTAAAACATATTTTTTGAGGAAAGAAAAATGATTTTTTATTTTCACGGCTCTGCGTTGTAAACTTCTGTGAAGCACTTGGGGGTTGAACGTGCTCACCACACATCTAGATAAGTTCCTTGGGGGGTCTAGTTTCCAAAATGGGGTCACTTGTGGGGGGGTTTCTACTGTTTAGGCACATCAGGGGCTCTGCAAACGTAACATGATGCCTGCAGACCAATCCATCAAAGTCTGCATTCCAAAACGTCACTACTTCCCTTCCGAGCCCCGGCATCTGCCCAAACAGTGGTTTACCCCCACAAATGGGGTATCAGCATACTCAGGAGAAACTGGTCAACAACTTTTGGGGTCAAATTTCTCCTGTTACCCTTGGGAAAATTAAAAAATTCTGGGCTAAAAAAATATTTTTGAGGAAAGGAAACACATTTATTATTTTCACGGCTCTGCGTTATAAACTTCTGTGAAGCACTTGGGGGTTCAAAGTGCTCACCACACATCTAGATAAGTTCCCTTGGGGGTCTAGTTTCCAAAATGGGGTCACTTGTGGGGAGTTCCTACTGTTTAGGCACATCAGGGGCTCTGCAAATGCAACCTGACACCCGCAGAGCATTCCATCAAAGTCTGCATTTCAAAACGTCACTACTTCCCTTCCGAACCCCGACGTGTGCCAAAACAGTGGTTTACCCCCACATATGGGGTATCAGCGTACTCAGGAGAAACTGGACAACAACTTTTGGGGTCCAATTTCTCCTGTTACCCTTGGGAAAATAAAAAATTGTGGGCTAAAAAATCATTTTTGAGAAAAGAAAAATTATTTTTTATTTTCATGGCTCTGCGTTATAAACTTCTGTGAAGCACCTGGGGGTTTTAAGTGCTCACTATGCATCTAGATAAGTTCCTTGGGGGGTCTAGTTTCCAAAATGGGGTCACTTGTAGGGGAGCTCCAATGTTTAGGCACACAGGGGCTCTCCAAACGCGACATGGTGTCCGCTAACGATTGGAGCTAATTTTCCATTCAAAAAGTCAAATGGCGCGCCTCCCCTTCCGAGCCTTGCCGTGCACCCAAACAGTGGTTTACCCCCACATATGAGGTATCGGCGTACTCAGGAGAAATTGCCCAACAAATTTTAGGATCCATTTTATCCTGTTGCCCATGTGAAAATGAAAAAATTGAGGCTAAAGGAAATTTTGTGTGAAAAAAAAGTACTTTTTCATTTTTACGGATCAATTTGTGAAGCACCTGAGGGTTTAAAGTGCTCACTATGCTTCTAGATAAGTTCCTTGGGGGGTCTAGTTTCCAAAATGGGGTCACTTGTGGGGGAGCTCCAATGTTTAGGCACACAGGGGCTCTCCAAACGTGACATGGTGTCCGCTAGCGATGGAGATAATTTTTCATTCAAAAAGTCAAATGGCGATCCTTCCCTTCCGAGCCTTACCATGTGCCCAAACAGTGGTTTACCCCCACATGTGAGGTATTGGTGTACTCAGGAGAAATTGTCCAACAAATTTTAGGATCCATTTTATCCTGTTGCCCATGTGAAAATGAAAAAATTGAGGCTAAAATAATTTTTTGGGGAAAAAAAAGTACTTTTTCATTTTTACGGATCAATTTGTGAAGCACCTGGGGGTTTAAAGTGCTCACTATGCCTCTAGATAAGTTCCTTGGGGGGTCTAGTTTCCAAAATGGGGTCACTTGTGGGGGAGCTCCTAAAGATTGGAGCCAATTTTTCATTCAAAAAGTCAAATGGCGCTCCTTCCCTTCCGAGCCCTGCCGTGCGCCCAAACAGTGGTTTACCTCCACATATGATGTATCAGCGTACTCAGGACAAATTGGACAACAACGTTCGTGGTCCAGTTTCTCCTTTTACCCTTGGGAAAATAAAGAAATTGTTGCTAAAAGATCATTTTTGTAACTAAAAAGTTAAATGTTCATTTTTTACTTCCATGTTGCTTCTGCTGCTGTGAAACACCTGAAGGGTTAATAAACTTCTTGAATGTGGTTTTGAGCACCTTGAGGGGTGCAGTTTTTAGAATGGTGTCACTTTTGGGTATTTTCAGCCATATAGAACCCTCAAAATGACTTCAAATGTGAGGTGGTCCCTAAAAAAATGGTTTTGTAAATTTTGTTGTAAAAATGAGAAATCACTGGTCAAATTTTAACCCTTATAACTTCCTAGCAAAAAAAAAATGTGTTTCCAAAATTGTGCTGATGTAAAGTAGACATGTGGGAAATGTTATTTATTAACTATTTTGTGTCACATAACTCTCTGGTTTAACAGAATAAAAATTCAAAATGTGAAAATTGCGAAATTTTCAAAATTTTCGCCAAATTTCCATTTTTTTCACAAATAAACTCAGAAATTATCGACCTAAATTTACCTCTAACATGAAGCCCAATATGTCACGAAAAAACAATCTCAGAATCGCTAGGATCCGTTGAAGCGTTCCTGAGTTATTACCTCATAAAGGGACACTGGTCAGAATTGCAAAAAACGGCAAGGTCATTAAGGCCAAAATAGGCTGGGTCATGAAGGGGTTAACACCCACTCCTGGTTTTGGCTACAAACACTGATGTAAAATACTGACCAAATCCTGCTAGTGTGATGGCAGCCTTACAACTATTCTGCAAATATGAGTGGCCAAAATTCCTCCGGAGCGTTGTAAAAGACTCATTGCCAGTTATCGCAAATGCTTGATTGCAGTTGTTGCTGCTAAAAAGGGCACAACCAGTTATTTGGTTTAGGGGGCAATCACATTTTCACACAGGGCCCTGTAGGTTTGGATTTCTTTTTCCTTTAACCCCTTCCCAACATGTGCCGTATATACATGTTCCCGCAAAGCGCAGTATTTATAGAGCACCGTGATTGCGCGGGCTCACGCTGAGTGCCACCGTGATCGAGTGCGGATGTCAGCTCTATATGAGAGCTGACATTTTGCAGCGATGCCCACGATCAGTGCTAGCACCGATCACGGGCGTTTAGCCCCTGTAATCCCACTGTCAATAGTGACAGCAACATCGTGGGGCATCGCAGAGGGAGCGAGCTCCCTTTATGATCCCATCGTCACAACGCAATGGGAACACATTATGTCGATGGTCTCCATGGTGACCCAAGGTCCCAAGATGGCCGCAGGGTCACCCAAGGACGGTGGCCTGTCAGCTCATGCTGAGAATAGTAGCTGAGATACCTCCTCCCTGCATCTGAGACGCTGATCTAATGCTCTGCACTGAGGAAGCTTTGCAGAGTACTAGATCAGCGATCTGTCATTATAGAGTTGATATGCCATCCTTGGACAATGTAAAAAAGTTTAACAAAAAAGTTAATAAAAATTGTAAAAATAATTAAAAAAATAAAATAAAGAACAAAAAATAAATGTATTTTTTATTAACATTTTTTTATGTAAAATAAAAAACACACATATTTGATATCGCCATGTCTGGAACGACCCGACCTATAAAACTGCCTGACTAGTTAACCCCTTCGGTGACCACCATGAAAAAAATATAAAATAACGAGGTTAAAAAAAACTATGCTTTATCATCATACCGCCAAACAAAAAGTGAATTAAAACGCAATCAAAAAGACCAATCTAAATAAAAATGGCACCGCTGAAAACGTCATCTTGTCCTGCAAAAAAACAGCCACCATACAGGTCAGTCACTTGAAAAATAAAAAAGTTATAGATCTCAGAATAAAGCAATGCAAAAATAATTATTTTGCTCCATAAGGCTATGTGCACACGTTCAGGATTTCTTGCAGAAATTTCCTGGGCAAAACTGGACATTTTCTGTAAGAAATCCGCATGAGTTTTTCTCGCGTTTTTACCGCGTTTTTTTGCGGATTTTTCCAGCGGTTCCCAATGCAATAATATAGTGGGAAATCCGCAAAAAATCTGCAAAATTAATGAACATGCTGCGTTTTTTTCCTCGAAAAAAACACGCATCATGTGCACAAATATTGCGGAATGCATTCTAAATGATGGGATGCATAATGTATGCGTTTTTTTCGCGTTTTTATAGCGAAAAAAAGCGAAACATCTGCAACGTGTGCACACAGCCTAAAAGTTTTTTATTGTGTAAAAGGTCCAAAACATAAAAAACTATATAAATGAGGTATCGCTGTAATCGTTCTGACCCAAAGAATAAAGCTGCCTTACCAATTTTACCATACGCGGAATGGCATTAAAAACCAAAACATAATTCACGAATTGCTGGTTTATGTTCATTCTGCCTCCTAAATATCAGCATAAAAAGCGATCAAAAAATGTTATGTGCCCAAAAATGGTACCAATAACAAACTCATCCCAAAAAAACAAGCCATCACATGACTCTGTCAACAAAAATATAGAAAAATTATAGCTATCAAAATATGGTGATGCAAAATTTTGTTTTTGCAGTAAAAAGCGTCTTTTAGTGTGTGACAGCAGCCAAACATAAAAACCCAATATAAATCTGGTATTGCTGTAATCGCACCGACCCGAAGAATAAAGTCGCTTAATCACTTATATCGCACGAGTTACGGTGTAAAAAATAAATAAAAACAATTCTTCACCTCCTGTTCACTTTTTCATTCTGCCTCCCAAAGATTATAGTAAGGCTCGGCGCACATTTATCCTGCGCTCTGCACTGAGCGCTTACATCGGGGTTTCTGTGTAAATCTCTAAAATACGTGATTAAGACAGAACCGCCGGCGGAAGATTCCCTATAATGAAGTAGATGGAGGCACTGTGGACACCCTAGGTCTTGTGATCGGACGGTGTCTGTCTTTTTAGGCGAGCATAAAAGCGCCGTTGGCCACAGTTTTGTGCAACTCTGAAAAGAAAGACGCTGAATAGAGTCCAGACAGAGTCCAGAGTAACTCTGCTGCCTCATTATAGTGAATGGATCCCTCGGGGGTTTCATCTAAAACATGATATTCTGAGATGGAAACCTCAAGGTAAGTGCTCAGCGTAGAGCGCAGGATTTGGGTGAAAAATCTGCTGCAAAAGTTTGAGCAAAGTGGATGCAAGTTCATGAAAACTCCTGCCCATACTGCGATTAATGACGCTGTTGATCAGAATATTTTTTTGGTGCGTTTTCACCCCACGGAAGGAGCCTGTAAAAAAATGCATGGCAAATGCAGCTGTTTATTTTTTTATGTAGAATGCTGGAATTTCTGCGCATAAAGAATAAGATAAAACGCGCCGCATGTAATCTGCACCAAAAATTCATAGAAAAGAGGGAAAACGCATAAAAAATGATTAGAGCTAATTGTTTTAGTGTAATTTGTTGCAAAAATGTGTAAAAAACAAACAAAAACAAATTATGTTTATCCATATGGAGACAGAGGGTGCTACTTGTACCATAAACCTCTAAAGGTAAAACAAACCATAAACCTGCAGAGTGCTGGAGCATTTTGAGGCCATGTTCCCAGGTAGTGTACAGGAAGGTCCAGAAATATTTGGCCAGTGACTACATATTCGTGATTTCAGCTCTGGAGGTCAATATTTTAGATTTAAAATGAAACAGCCGAGATGAAATTGAAGTGGATTTTCAGCTTTAATTAAAGGGGTTGAACAAAAATATCCTATGGAACGTTTAAAAATTGCAGCCATTTTTGTACAAAGTCTCCTCATTTCAGGGGCTCAAAAGTAATTTGACAAATTAACTTGGGGAAATAGCAAAGAATCCGGCACCAAAATTAAACTCCGCCAGAGTATTGTGTTATTTAAGGAACATATTTTTCCGCCAGATAAACGGGATCACGGGTGCGGCACCAAAATACAGTCAATCCAATCTTTGCCAACAAGAAAAAGAAAGGTGGCACTCATCTTCCCTTAAAAGATCCTTTATTTCCTAAAAGTTAAAACATTGATGCAGGAGAATATTGTGGACACATAATGGATGACGGCCGTTGTGCGCCTTCCTGTGCTTCAACGGGTCCTAGAAAGGAGAAAATTTAACTTCCCCATAAATAAAATGTTCATTTTCAATCCTTTGTAAAGAATCCTCTGCAACAATGACGGCCTGAAGTCTGGAGGCCATGGACTTCACCATCGCTGGTCTCCTCCGGTGTGAGGCTTTACAGCAATGATGGCTGAAGTCTGGAAGCCATAGATGTCACCATCGCTGGTTTATTTTGGTGTGAAGCTTTACAGCAATGATGGCCTGAAGTCTGGAGGCCATGGACTTCACCATCGTTGGTCTCCTCTGGTGTGAGGCTTTGCAGCAATGACAGCCTGAAGTCTAGAGGCCATGGCCGTCACCATCCCTGGTCTCCTCTGGTGTGAGGCTTTGCAGCAATGACGGCCTGAAGTCTAGAGGCCATGGCCATCACCATCGCTGGTCTCCTCCGGTGTGAGGCTTTGCAGCAATGATGGCCTGAAGTCTGGAGGCCATGGCCGTCACCATTGCTGGTCTCCTCCTTCGTGAAGCTTTGCTGCCTTGCTTGTTTGTGGCCTTTTCTGCCTTCAGTTTTGACCATACCCTGTGAAATGCGACTCGGTGGGCTGAGATCTGGTGATGACTCGGCCACTGCAGAATATTCCACTTCTTTGCTTTTGCAGAATGTTTTGGATCATTGTCCACCTGTCCTATAAAGCTCCGTCCAATCAATCTTGCTGCATGTAGGTGAATCTGAGTACATAGTATGGCCCTGTACACACAGGATTCATCTGGCTGCTTCTGTTTCAAGTCACATGATCAATAACCATTAGTGACCTGATGACACTGGAAGCCATGCGTGCCACCACCCCACGTCCGCCATGTGTTACAGAGGATGTGCTGTGCTGAGGATCAGGAGCCGCTCCAAACCTTCTCCAGACTTTCTTCTTCCCATGAATCTCGTACAAGTTGATCTAAGTTTTGCATTTCCACAGCTGGGCGCCTTCTTTATCTACTTATGAGAGAGGGCTTTGCTCCACTTTCCTTACTACTCAGTCTGGACTGCTGGCACCGTTGGTCCTTTTCTGTCCTCCTTGCACTTTATATATTGTTGTACGATTTATTATATATTTCTATTTAAACAAATAACATTATCTTTTTTATCCGCACTGCTCCTATTCCTCCTTTATTCTTATGTATCTAATCGCGTATCTATAGTGTGTGATACAGGGCTGTGTATCCGTGCTGTGCAGGCTGGTCCTATAGACCCTGCCGTTACCTTCTTCAGCGATGCGATGGTGGTCTGATCCTCCTGCGACAGCTTCAGGGCGGTGGCCACCTTGGCGGCGTTGACCACGATCTCCGCATTCAGCTCCCGGCATTTGCCCATCAGCCGCTTCTCGTTCTCGTAGGATTTCTTCAGGACGGCGTGCAGCTTCTCGTACTCTACCCTGAACTTGTCCAGGCTCTTGTCCCCCGTCAGCTCGCTCAGCACCTCCTGGAAGTCCTTCTCCAGGGCCTCAAACGCGTTCTCATCCATCAGACTCTTCTCTGGTTTATCCTGCAAGAAGAACAAGCGGTCAGGAAAGGGTTAAATGAAAAAGGACTATTCCCAGGATGCTCCACATGGGACCTCCAGCAGTATCCTCAATGAGGGGGTCCTTGGCCTGAGGTGACCACACTGGATGCTGCGGTGACCTGGATCCTATCTTTCCATCATTCCCATGCATCAAAATGGAGTGAGAGTCACAGGATCCCTCAGAGCTGGTTCTGGAGCCCCCCATGGCCGGGGGTCTCAGCTCCTGCAGCACTAGTGACGTGACCTCCCCTCACTTGTGGAAGGTGACCGGGCCGATGGGCCCACCTAGGCGGACTGGTAGATGACTGCATAGGTTCAGCACTGGCACAGATTATTCACTATGGAGCCTGAAGGGTTAATCGATAACAAGGGGTGATGCCGACTCTCAATACAGGAGCGGTGTGGTGGGAGACACTGGTCGTGTGACTGGAGATTTCCCTACTGGTGACCCCTTGTATGAGGCAGCATCACAGGGAGCAATATGGCCTCATCAGGATCATTCCTGCATCATAGGGATCACTACGGCGTCACAGGGATCACTATGGCGTCACTGGGATCATTCCTGCATCATCGGGATCACTACAGCATCACCGGGATCACTGCGGCATCACAGGGATCACTACGGCATCACTGGGATCATTCCTGCATCATCGGGATTACTACGGAGTCATTGGGATCACTACAGCATCACCGGGATCACTGCGGCGTCACAAGGATCACTACGGTGTCACCGGGATCACTACGGCATTACCAGGATCACTACGGCATCCCCGGGATCACTACAGAGTCATCGGGATGACTACGGAGTCACAGAGATCACTATGGCGTCCCTGGGATCACTACGGAGTCATCGGGATCACTATGGCTTCACCGGGATCACTACGGCGTCACAGGGATCACTACGGCGTCACTGGGATCATTCCTGCATCATCGGGATCACTACAGAGTCATCGGGATCACTACAGCATCACCGGGATCACTGTGGCATCACAGGGATCACTACGGCGTCACTGGGATCATTCCTGCATCATCGGGATTACTACGGAGTCATCGGGATCACTACAGCATCACCGGGATCACTGCAGCATCACAGGGATCACTACGGCGTCACAAGGATCACTACGGTGTCACCGGGATCACTACGGCATTACCAGGATCACTACAGAGTCATCGGGATGACTACGGAGTCACAGAGATCACTATGGCGTCCCTGGGATCACTACGGAGTCATCGGGATCACTATGGCTTCACCGGGATCACTACGGCGTCACAGGGATCACTACGGCGTCACAGGGATCACTACGGCGTCATCGGGATCACTACAGAGTCATCGGGATCACTGCGGCATCACAGGGATCACTACGGTGTCACTGGGATCATTCCTGCATCATCGGGATTACTACGGAGTCATCGGGATCACTACAGCATCACCGGGATCACTGCGGCATCACAGGGATCACTACGGCGTCACAAGGATCACTACGGCATTACCAGGATCACTACGGCGTCCCCGGGATCACTACAGAGTCACAGGGATCACTATAGCGTCATCGGAATCACTACGGAGTCATCGGGATTACTGTTCAGTCACAGGGATCACTATGGAGTCACAGGGATCACTACGGAGTCACGGGGATCACTACGGCGTCCCCGGGATCACTACAGAGTCACAGGGATCACTATAGCGTCATCGGAATCACTACGGAGTCATCGGGATTACTGTTCAGTCACAGGGATCACTATGGAGTCACAGGGATCACTACGGAGTCACGGGGATCACTACGGCGTCATCGGGATCACTACAGCGTCACCAGGATCACTACGGAGTCACGGGGATCACTACAGCATTATAAGACTTCCTGCAGAACAATAGGGGGATTACGGCGCCGCAGGTTCCTGATATTATCACATGTATCACTGTGGCCTGCAGGGATCACTCCATCCTTCTGGATGAGCTTAGAGTGGAGAACTACAACTCCCAGCATGCCTCACATGTCACACAGATCAGATCACCGTCATCTCAGGTGTCCAGTGTCTCCGACTACCAGCCACAAGCAGCTCCAGAGCACACTGGGACTTGTACTTCCCCGCCATTAGAGGAGCCATAATCCGTATGTAGTGAACTATAACCGGACAGCGCCCCCCTCCTCCCGGTGCTCCCGCCCTCCTCCTCCTCCCGGTGTCCGCTCTCCTCCCGGTGCTCCCCCTCCTCCGGTGCTCCCCCTCCTCCCGGTGTCCGCTCTCCTCCCGGTGCTCCCGTCCTTCTCCTCCTCCCGGTGTCCGCTCTCCTCCCGGTGCCCCCCTCCCGGTGTCCGCTCTCCTCCCGGTGCCCCCCTCCCGGTGTCCGCTCTCCTCCCGGTGTCCCCCTCCTCTCACCTCAGTCATGATGCTGCTGGATTTTCGTGCGAGTCTTCTGCGCGTCTCTCTGTATCCAGGCAACCGGCCGTGCGCATGCGTAGAAGGGAGAAGCAGGAAGGCAGTCACGTGACGACATACTACCATGTGACCAGCTGTTGGGCAGCAGAGCGCGCTGAGACCGGCAGAGGGCGCCGCCCGCTGTGCATCCCGGGAGCGCTGTATACGGAGGGTGTGTATATACGTATCTCGCTGTGTATAACGCGCGGGGCCTCCGCCGTCCGCCAATCATTATATACAATGATGAGATTATTCATGTCATGAGAAAAAGCCCCTCCCCCTTGTTGAAACGTCTCCATTGTGAGGCTCCTCCCCTGAGCATCGTGTAGAGCGCTCCAATCACCGACTGCTGCTCGGCGGGGGCTGCCCGGGTCCATGCGTCTTGGTGGGTGACAGTTTCCATGGCAATGAGTCTGTTAGAGGGGACACGACCTTCATTTCCATTATTAATGGCAGCACAGAGGTTAACACCTTCATGCCCGGGCAATTTTCACTCTTTGCGCTGAATTCTGAGCTGTGTATAGCCCCGCCCACACCACTGATTGGCCGCTTTCTGTGTACACTGTGCATAGGCAGAAAGCAGCCAATCACTGTTGTTTGCTGCCAGGGAGTCCAACCCCGCTGTCAAAAAGAAAGAAAACTCTTTTTTTTTAATAACTTTTTTCCTTTTTCCCTTTTGCAGCTTATAATGAGCAGCAGGTTTATAATCCGCCGGTGGCCTCGTCTCCGCTCACGTGATCCCTTTATCCCGGCTCAGAGGAGGATTGTGCGGCCATTAACCCCGCAGTGCCAGGTGCCACCACGTCTCAGGTAACGTCCCTCCACTCACATTCCTTATTCTTCACCGCGCGCAGCAATTAGACCCCAGAGAAGACTGGGGCGCAGGGACCTGGCCAGGAAATAGTTAAAATCTTTCCCCTGGAGACAGGGCCGGACTGGGACTAAAATTCAGCCCTGGCATTTGAAGTTACACAGGCCCACTTGTCACATGGTGACTGTATAATATCTTTGTACACTTGTAGGCAGGGCCGGTTTTAGGCAAAGTGGGGCCCTAGGCAAAGTTTAAAATGGGTCCCCAAATGCTAACATATTGCACATCACACAGAAGCCTTTCTGTTGTATTTACGTGCGCTGAGTTCAGGCCGCTAAACGAGTTTGATCGACAATACTGAAGTTGTTCAACGCTTGTTTCCCGGCCTCTTTCCACCAGCTGAGGAATAATGATGAGACAGAACGATCACTAATAGATCACCATACAGTATCATGTTTTCAGCAGCACATCTACAGTTTACACTGGCAATGTGCTGCTGACAACAAGGCTTTTTGTTCCAGCAAAAACAATCCGAATATGCAGCATTTTACTTGTTTAGTAAAATACACCCCATAGTCCTCCATATATTATAATGTGCTCCATAGTCCTCCATATAGTATAATACACTCCCTATAGTCCTCCATATATTAAAATACACTGCTCAGTCCTCCACATAGTATAATACACTCCTCATAGTCCTCCATATAGCATAATACAATCCTCATAGTCCTCCATATAGCATAATACAATCCTCATAGTGCTCCATATAGTATAATGCACCGCCACAGTCATCCATGTAGTACAATTCACTTCCCATAGTATAATGCACCCCATAGTTCTTCATATAGTATAACGTATTCCCCATAGTCCTCGATACAGTATAATGCAGCCCACATATAGTATAATGCAGCCACCCCAGAGTATAATGCAGCCACCCCAGAGTATAATGCAGCCACCCCAGAGTATAATGCAGCCACCCCACAGAGTATAATGCAGCCACCCCAGAGTATGTAACCCCCATAGAATATAATACAGCCCACCTCCCCATAATATATAATGTAGCCCCCCCATAGAATATAATGCAGCCCCCCATAGTATATAACGCAGCCTCCCCCATAGAATATAATATACCCCCACAATAGCATATAACACAGCCACATAGTACATAACATGGCCTCCCCCATAGAATATAATATACTCCCCATAGTATATAGCAAAGCCCGCATATTATATAGCACAAACCGCATAGTATACAGCACAGCCTGCATACTATAGCACAGCTCGCGTAGTAGATAACACAGCCCACACAGCAGTATTCAGCACAGACCACACAGTAGTATACAGCACAGACCACGCAGTAGTATACAGCACAGCCCACAGAGTAATATATACCAAAATAAATACTAATCTTGCGGATATACTCATTTATGGTAAAGTCCCTTATACAGGACGTGCCCATTGCACTCCAATAGGGAAAGGGGGAGGGGCAAAACTCCCAAATTGACATGTATTAATAAATTAGAAAGAGCATAATGCCCCAGAACAAACAAAAAAACACATAATCAAATAATATATAATTTTAGATTTTATTAGTGTACTACAAAAAAGTTAAAAACACAGTATTATGAGGATATGGTGTATGACACCTGTGTCCACCAACAACGGACTGCACATATATATAAATATAAGGGTACAATCATGGAGCCAAATAGTATACAAAAATGCAAATGCCGGACAGTTTTTATGCAAAAGCAAACTCAATATGTAAGGTAACCGGGGGGGGTTTTTTCGGATCAAAGGTCAGTGACCAGAGTCCTTAATAAAGGGAAGGTGCCATACGATATAACCCTCACCCTATTGCAGCTGCCCGAAAGTAGAGTAACAGCATGATAAAACAATGTGCCCCTGATTGAACTCACCCATGTGTGCAAAGTCCTATGTGCGGTGTCCACAGGAAGAGCCCCGACGCACGTTTCGCGATATGTCGCTTCTTCGGGAGGCTGTATATGTGTGGCGCAATGAGAGGTGTTTTTATATCATTATGCCAGCTGCTGCTGGTTATCGCTAATAAATGCGGCGCATGCGGACAGACAAATTCGGCAAAGAACCACGCTCCTTCCGGCCATCCTAGCGGCGCCCAGAAAGGGGAAATATCCCCGTGACGTCAAATAGTCTGGGCGTCGCTATTGAAGGATGCCGTCCGGGGGCGTGGCATCGCCAAGGGTCAATCGCGCATGCGCACCGCTAGCGGCCATTTTGGAAAAGGGAAGAGGTGCTGGCAAACCGGGGATGTGAGTAAGTATAGCTGTATATTTCCCTGGATCGCACTACCATGCGTGGTTTAATTAAAAGGCAGTCTGAAAGGCAGTCATTAACCATTCAACAGGATAATACATGACTAGTGAAGTGCAGCACTACATGATCTATTTGGCACAACCCCAATCAATGCATCATAAACATATATCTCCTGTCATGCAGATATTTGGGAAAGTGACGAATGCTGCCATTCCTCCTTCTGATTAATAATCCACGAAGTCTCCCATTGAAGCACATGTCCTCTTCCAGATCAAGATAGTTAGAGGTGGCATTACCAGCAAATAAATGTGAAAAATATAGATAAAAGCTGAAACCAAGAAAAAGGACAACAAAAAGAATAGTAATTAAAAACACACATTTAAAATAAATGAAACAGAGGACAATTAGTGATATTACACATTGTACATCTATAAGAATGGGACGAAAGATAATTTCTCGTTGAGGCCGTTTGGGGTCATAGTCCCCAGCTGTACTATCCAACGGCACTCAACTTGTGCTAACGTACGTTTAAGGTCTCCGCCCCTATTACGCCACTTGTGGGTGTGATTTAATTTATGTAGGCCTCACATCTCGGGAGCTTCGTGTCAGGGTCCGAGAACATGTCAGGGATATAATGGCAGCTGAGGACGCGGAGGATGTCTCGGAACTTCGAACTATTCCGAGACATTTCAAAATCTTTCATGAGTGTAACCCCGATACATTTAAGGTGCGGGGTATTGATAAAGTCCACCTAGGCAATAGGGGCGGAGACCTTAAACGTACGTTAGCACAAGTTGAGTGCCGTTGGATAGTACAGCTGGGGACTATGACCCCAAACGGCCTCAACGAGAAATTATCTTTCGTCCCATTCTTATAGATGTACAATGTGTAATATCACTAATTGTCCTCTGTTTCATTTATTTTAAATGTGTGTTTTTAATTACTATTCTTTTTGTTGTCCTTTTTCTTGGTTTCAGCTTTTATCTATATTTTTCACATTTATTTGCTGGTAATGCCACCTCTAACTATCTTGATCTGGAAGAGGACATGTGCTTCAATGGGAGACTTCGTGGATTATTAATCAGAAGGAGGAATGGCAGCATTCGTCACTTTCCCAAATATCTGCATGACAGGAGATATATGTTTATGATGCATTGATTGGGGTTGTGCCAAATAGATCATGTAGTGCTGCACTTCACTAGTCATGTATTATCCTGTTGAATGGTTAATGACTGCCTTTCAGACTGCCTTTTAATTAAACCACGCATGGTAGTGCGATCCAGGGAAATATACAGCTATACTTACTCACATCCCCGGTTTGCCAGCACCTCTTCCCTTTTCCAAAATGGCCGCTAGCGGTGCGCATGCGCGATTGACCCTTGGCGATGCCACGCCCCCGGACGGCATCCTTCAATAGCGACGCCCAGACTATTTGACGTCACGGGGATATTTCCCCTTTCTGGGCGCCGCTAGGATGGCCGGAAGGAGCGTGGTTCTTTGCCGAATTTGTCTGTCCGCATGCGCCGCATTTATTAGCGATAACCAGCAGCAGCTGGCATAATGATATAAAAACACCTCTCATTGCGCCACACATATACAGCCTCCCGAAGAAGCGACATATCGCGAAACGTGCGTCGGGGCTCTTCCTGTGGACACCGCACATAGGACTTTGCACACATGGGTGAGTTCAATCAGGGGCACATTGTTTTATCATGCTGTTACTCTACTTTCGGGCAGCTGCAATAGGGTGAGGGTTATATCGTATGGCACCTTCCCTTTATTAAGGACTCTGGTCACTGACCTTTGATCCGAAAAAACCCCCCCCGGTTACCTTACATATTGAGTTTGCTTTTGCATAAAAACTGTCCGGCATTTGCATTTTTGTATACTATTTGGCTCCATGATTGTACCCTTATATTTATATATATGTGCAGTCCGTTGTTGGTGGACACAGGTGTCATACACCATATCCTCATAATACTGTGTTTTTAACTTTTTTGTAGTACACTAATAAAATCTAAAATTATATATTATTTGATTATGTGTTTTTTTGTTTGTTCTGGGGCATTATGCTCTTTCTAATTTATTAATACAGAGTAATATATACAGCACAGCCCACAAAGTAATATATACAGCACAGCCCACAAAGTAATATATACAGCACAGCCCACAGAGCACTATATACAGCACAGCCCACAGAGAACTATATACAGCACAGCCCACAGAGAACTATATAAAGCACAGCCCAGAGTACTATATACAGCACAGCCCAGAGAGTACTATATACAGCACAGCCCACAGAGTACTATATACAGCACAGCCCACAGAGTACTATATACAGCACAGCCCACAGAGTACTATATACAGCACAGCCCACAGAGTACTATATACAGCACAGCCCACAGAGTACTATATACAGCACAGCCCACAGAGTACTATATACAGCACAGCCCACAGAGTACTATATACAGCACAGCCCACAGAGTACTATATACAGCACAGCCCACAGAGTACTATATACAGCACAGCCCACAGAGTACTATATACAGCACAGCCCACAGAGTACTATATACAGCACAGCCCACAGAGTACTATATACAGCACAGCCCACAGAGTACTATATACAGCACAGCCCACAGAGAACTATATACAGCCCACAGTAGTATACAGCACAGAGCACAGCCCACAGAGAACTATATATAGCACAGAGCACACAGTAGTATACAGCACAGAGCACAGCCCACAGAGAGCTATATACAGCACAGAGCACAGCCCACAGAGAACTATATACAGCCCACAGTAGCATACAGCACAGAGAACAGCCCACAGATAACTATATACAGCCCACAGTAGTATACAGCACAGAGCACAGCCCACAGAGAACTATATACAGCCCACAGCAGTATACAGCACAGAGCACAGCCCACAGAGAACTATATACAGCCCACAGCAGTATACAGCACAGAGCACAGCCCACAGAGAACTATATATAGCACAGAGCACACAGTAGTATACAGCACAGAGCACAGCCCACAGAGAACTATATACAGCCCACAGCAGTATACAGCACAGAGCACAGCCCACAGAGAACTATATACAGCCCACAGCAGTATACAGCACAGAGCACAGCCCACAGAGAACTATATACAGCCCACATCTCTTCTCTTCCTCCCCTCACCTCCTCCGAGAATGGCCCCACAGTCCAGAAAAAAAAAAACTCTCCTCACCTCTCCTCGTGCCCAGCGTTGCTTCCTGGTTCCTGCTCCTGTCTCGGTGGCTGCAGTCTGCCCGGGACACAGCAGGTGCGCGATGATATGACGTCATCGCGCACCCGCAGTGTCAGAGGCAGAGCGGGGAATGATGGGAGAGGAGCGTCTGTAGACGCTCTCTCCTCCATCATTGCATTCAACTGTACCGGCGTCTATACGCCGGTATAGTTGAATGCGACGGCGGGGGCGGCGGATTGAGCGGCCCACCACTGGCACCGGCCCTTCTGGCATTTGCCAGAAGTGCCCTATGGCCAGTCCGGCCCTGCCTGGAGACTTTACTCATTGAACTTTTTACACGCAGCCGTCCCCGGAGCTGTCTGGGAGTGAGAGCGTTAAAATCCGAACTTCCCCTTTAAATTTCATAAATTTAAAGGGGATGTCTTCTCCGTGAGATGAGTGGGCTCGTAGCCCTTAGTGACCCGAACGCCTCCCTTTAGATCACAGGTTGGCATCTTTCCTTCCAGCAGCTCAGGAGTTACCTCCTCTCGCAGGTGTCAGCCACTTGCTGGGTTCTTATGAGTCAGCAGTGAGTCACTGGGGAGGACTGGTGCGCTCGCCTTTGTCACCAGCCCGTTGTGTTACCAAGGACTGGAAAGTTTGTGCCCCCCGTTTTTTTGAAACTGCAACAATGAAAGGAGGAAAAATGGGAAATTTGGAGGATTTAAAGGGATATTCTGTATTTTTGCTTGAGATAAGTCAATCAGAATATGTCATCCATGTATGAATAGGACATACAGTGGATATAAAAAGTCTACACACCCCTTTTACAATGCTAAGAAGAATCATTTCCCCCCCTAATGTTTCCCATAATCATCACAAATCCATTGAGAAACTGAAATCATTTAGAGGGTAGAAATAAAAATGTCAACACTAAAATAATGTGGTTGCATAAGTGTTAGCACCCTCTTCTAATCAGGGCTGCGGTTGTGCTCAGAATCAGCCGATCACGTCCCCCCATGTTACATAGTAGTCAGCGCTCGGCCGCCGTCATTTACAGCGATTCTGATTAACCCCAGAGAAAGTTTCTAGGTGGATTTTCCTGACATTTTCTTTTCTGTAAACAGCTGACAACACAGCAGAGGATCTCACTGTGGAAAGTTGTCAGTCGGGAGAATGTGCAAAACAATGTCTATGTGATTAGATCTGTTATGGACGCTGGCTGATATTTGGCACAACAGTGAAGAAGTGATGAAAAGACAAGACGGTATTTGGTGCTGTAGGCGACAAAGAGGCCGATGGCAACATTAAAGGAGCTGCAGGAATTCCTTGCAGAATCTGGTTGCGTCCTGCATGTGATAACAATCTCCCGTTTTCTTCCTGGAGTTGGGGGTCAAGACAGAAGCCTTTTCTTACAAAAAAAAATCCATCCTTGACTATTTTTTGCCAGAATCTTACATTGGCCAAAATCATGTGGGGAAACGTGTTCTGTTGAGTTCGAGGGGGGAACTTTTTGGTCAAAATAATGTGCAAAACCGACACCGGTCATGCCCAGATGATCACCCTCCCCACAGTGCGGCATGGGGGAGGCAGCATTGTGCATTCCCAGAAGATCACCATCGCCACAGTGAAACATGATGGGAGCAGCATTGGGCATCCCCAGAAAATCATCATCCCCACAGTGAAGCATGAAAGGAGCAGCATTGTGCATCCCCAAAGATCACCATCTCCACAGTGAGGAATGGTGGGGCAGCATTATGCATCCCCAAAAGATCACCATCCCCACAGTGAGGTAAGGTGGGGCAGCATTATGCATCCCCAAAAGATCACCATCCCCACAGTGAGGCATAGTGGGGGCAGCATTGTGCATTCCCAGAAGATCACCATCTCCACAGTGAGGTATGGTGGGGGCAGCATTGTACATCCCCAGATGATCACCATCCCCACGGTGGGGGCAGCATTGTGCATCCCCAGAAGATCACCATCCCCACAGTGAGGTATGGTGGGGGGCAGCATTGTGCATCCCAAGAAGATCACATCTCCACAGTGAGGTATGGTGGGGGGCAGCATTGTGCATCCCAAGAAGATCACATCTCCACAGTAAGGTATGGTGGGGCAGCATTATGCATCCCCAAAAGATCACCATCCCCACAGTGAGGTATGGTGGGGCAGCATTATGTATCCCAAAAAGATCACCATCCCCACATCGAGGCATAGTGGGGGCAGCATTGTGCATTCCCAGAAGATCCCCATCCCCACAGTGAGGCATCGATCGTGGGGGCAGCTTTGTGCATCCCCAGAAGATCACCATCCCCCACAGTGAGGTATGGTGGAGGCAGCGTTGTGCATCCCCAGAAGATCACCATCCCCACAGTAAGTCATAGTGGGGGCAGCATTGTACATCCCCAGAAGATCACCATCCCCACAGTGAGGCATGGTTAGGGCTGCATTGTGCTTTGGGGCTGTTGTTCAGAAGCTGGAACGGAGGCTTTAGTCAAGGTGGAGGGAGTTCTGGACAGAGCAAATATCAGACAATTCTGCAACAAAACCTTCCGGCCTCTGCTAAAAAGCTGAAGATGAGGAGGAACTTTATCATTTAGCACGATAATGACCCCAAGTGACCTCCAAGTTTCCAAAAGAACGGCTTCTCCAGATGAAGATGGAAGTTCTGGAATGGCCCAGACCTGAATCCAAGGGGCAACCTGTGGGGACCTGAAGAGGGCGCTGTACACAGGGGATGCCCCCGAAATCTCACAGAGGAGGAGCCAGCAAAGACCACCAAATCTACATGTGCTGCGCTGAGAGACCCCGACCCAAAAAGACTGAACACTTCCAGAAACTCGCAGGGGGCTGCAACAAAGTATTAGATAAGGGTGTGCAGATTTCTGCAATCACAGTATTTTACTTCTTTAGTTTTCCTTTTCCACTCACAAAGATTGCAGGTTGTTTCTGAATGGATTTGTGCAGATTAAGGCGACGATAAAGGGGGAAAAGTTCTGATATTCTTCCTCTTTGAAAGATTGTTGTTTTTTTTACATCAGAAAAACCTGGCATTTTACCAGGGGTGTGTAGACTTTTTATATCCACTGCATAGCCCATGTAGATGGCTGGAAAAATATGTAACAGATGTAAGTTATGGGGATCTGTGCGTGATGCAGTTATGGGGGATCTGTGGGTGACGCACTGTTATGGGGATCTGTGGATGACGCACTGTTATGGGAGATCTGTGGGTGAGGCACTTTTATGGGGGATCTGTGGATGACGCACTGTTAAGGGGAAGCTGTGGCTGACGCACTGTTATGGGGGATCTGTGGGTGACGCAGTTATGGGGGTCTGTGGATGACGCACTGTTATGGGGGATCTGTGGATGACGCTCTGTTATGGGGGATCTGTGGGTGACGCTCTGTTATGGGGGATCTGTGGATGATGCACTGTTATGGGGGATCTGTGGGTGATGCACTGTTATGGGGGATCTGTGGATGATGCACTGTTATGGGGGATGTGTGGATGATGCACTGTTATGGAGGATCTGTGGATGATGCACTGTTATGGAGGATCTGTGGATGATGCACTGTTATGGGGGATGTGTGGATGATGCACTGTTATGGAGGATCTGTGGATGATGCACTGTTATGGGGGATCTGTGGGTGACGCACTGTTATGGGGGATCTGTGGATGATGCACTGTTATGGAGGATCTGTGGATGATGCACTGTTATGGGGGATCTGTGGATGATGCACTGTTATGGGGGATCTGTGGATGATGCACTGTTATGGGGGATGTGTGGATGATGCACTGTTATGTAGGATCTGTGGATGATGCACTGTTATGGAGGATCTGTGGGTGACGCACTGTTATGGGGGATGTGTGGATGATGCACTGTTATGGGGGATCTGTGGGTGACGCACTGTTATGGGGATCTGTGGATGATGCTCTGTTATGGGGATCTGTGGATGATGCACTGTTATGGGGGATCTGTGGATGACACACTGTTATGGGGATCTGTGGGTGATGCACTGTCATGGGGGATCTGTGGATTACGCACTGTTGTGGGGGATCTGTGGATGATGCACTGTTATGGGGGATCTGTGGATGATGCACTGTTATGGGGGATCTGTGGATGACACACTGTTATGGGGGATCTGTGGGTGACGCACTGTTATGGGGGATCTGTGGGTGACGCACTGTTATGGGGGATCTGTGGGTGATGCACTGTCATGGGGGATCTGTGGATTACGCACTGTTGTGGGGGATCTGTGGGTGATGCACTGTTATGGGGGATCTGTGGATGACACACTTATGGGGGATCTGTGGGTGATGCACTGTCATGGGGGATCTGTGGATTACGCACTTTTATGGGGATCTGTGGATGAATCACTGTTATGGGGATCTGTGGCGCTTTGAATATGGGGATAAAAAAACAATTGAAATTGCAAAAAAAAAAAAAAAGAAAATGTCTGGCAGGAAGGAGTTCAAGGTCCGATGTTGAGGACCCCTGTACAATCTTTGTGCTCAGTTGCAGTTCCACAGTGTGACACTAGATGGCAGGGTATCCTCCTCTCTCTTGCGCACTGGTTGCTGATTGGTCGCCTTTTCCTCTTTTCTTTCTTCTGCGTTTATTTATGAAGTTTTTCACATTTTTTGTTACTTTTCTTCTCTCTGATTTTTCCTTTTATTGACCCCAGTTACTTCTGCAGATTAATCCCTCACTTGCCGCCATGATTCCCCCGATCGCCGTCCTCTTCGCCTCGGGCGCGGCCGTGATTAATATTTGCCGGTGGTCACTACCGTGTGGAGTTTCCTGAGCACAAAAATAGCCGAGAAAGGGCAAATATTGTTATTATTCGTGACCCTGAGGCTCTAGAGACAGGAAGACGGGAGGAAACGAGGGAGGCAACCGTGTCACCCGGAGTGATAAGAGGGGCCGCGCCGAAGTTCATGGAGGAAGAGGATGGTCCTGGTCTGTGTCCAGAGGTCACTGCAAAGACCCCACAGCCCCTACAGTATTATGTGTGCACGGTGTGGCCCTATTATCATGTGTGCACGGTGTGGCCCTATTATTGCGTGTGCACGGTATGGCCGTATTATGTGTGCACGGTATGGCCCTATTATCACGTGTGCACGGTATGGCCCTATTATCATGTGTGCACGGTATGGCCATATTATCACGTGTGCACGGTATGGCCCTATTATCATGTGTGCACGGTGTGGCCATATTATCACATGTGCACGGTATGGCCCTATTATCTTGTGTGCACGGTGTGGCCCTATTATCTTGTGTGCACGGTATGGCCCTATTATCTTGTGTGCACGGTATGGCCCTATTATCATGTGTGCACGGTACGGCCCTATTATTGCGTGTGCAAGGTGTGGCCCTATTATCACGTGTGCACGGTATGGCCCTATTATCATGTGTGCACGGTATGGCCTTATTATCATGTGTGCACGGTATGGCCCTATTATCACGTGTGCATGGTATGGCCCTATTATCCTGTGTGCACGGTGTGGCCCTATTATCATGTGTGCACGGTATGGCCCTATTATCACGTGTGCACGGTATGGCCATATTATCTTGTGTGCACGGTAATGCCCTATTATCACGTGTGCATGGTATGGCCCTATTATCCTGTGTGCACGGTGTGGCCCTATTATCATGTGTGCACGGTATGGCCCTATTATCACGTGTGCACGGTATGGCCATATTATCTTGTGTGCAAGGTGTGGCCCTATTATCTTGTGTGCACGGGATGGCCCTATTATCACGTGTGCACGGGATGGCCCTATTATCACGTGTGCACGGTATGGCCCTATTATCATGTGTGCACGGTATGGCCGTATTATCATGTGTGCACGGTATGGCCCTATTATCACGTGTGCACGGTATGGCCGTATTATCTTGTGTGTACGGTATGGCCCTATTATCGCGTGTGTACGGTATGGCCGTATTATCATGTGTGCACGGTGTGGCCCTATTATCATGTGTGCACGGTGTGGCCCTATTATCGTGTGCACGGTATGGCCCTATTCTCACGTGTGCACGGTATGGCCCTATTATCTTGTGTGCACGGTATGGCCCTATTATTACGTGTGTACAGTATGGCCCTATTATCGCGTGTGCTTGGTATGGCTGTATTATATGTATAGCACTATTATGTGTGTATGGTGTGGCACTATAATGTGTGCACAGTGTAGCACTATTATCATGTGTGCACAATATGGCCATATTATCATGTGTGCACGGTATAGCAGTATTATGTGTATACGGTATGGCACTATTACGTGTCCATGGTATAGCAGTATTTTTGTGTGTCCACGGTATAGCAGTATTGTGTCCACAGTATGGCATTAATTTTATGTGTGCACGGTTTGGCACTATTATTAGGTGTTCATAGTACGGTTCTCCAATGTGTGCAATGTATGGTTCTGTTATATATACAATGTGCTGTTATGTGCACTGTATGGCAGTATTCTGTAAGCTGTTTGCACTATTAACATGTGCACTGTGCGGTACTCCTCTGCGCAGTGTGTGGCACTATTCTATAAGCACTGACTGATTCTATTATATGGGCATATGATAATGTGGGTACAGTGCGGCACAATTATGAAGCACCGTATGACACTATTATACAGGAACTGCAGAAGATTCATGAGTTCATGGAATGGCTCTATTATGTATGGAGAGATTAAAACCAGTGGTGGATCCCTCTGCTCCGCCACTTGTCGTTGGGCGCTGTATGGCAGCATTATGTGTGCACACTAATGCAGTATGGTGTGCTGTTGTTATGTGCTCACTTCATAGCTCTGCTATATAGACACTTTATGACCCTGTTATATGGGCACTGTGGGAATTTGATGTGCTCGCCACATTGTAGTATTATATTAGCACTGTAAATAGCACCGTAAAAAGTATCTATTGTTCTGAAGTACTGAACATGCTCCTATGTGGGCACTGTGTGACAGTATTATGTGAGCGCACTGTGTGACAGTATTATGTGAGCGCACTGTGTGACAGTATTATGAGCGCACTGTGTGACAGTATTATGTGAGCGCACTGTATGACAGTGTTATGAGTGCACTGTATGACAGTATTATATGAGCGCACTGTATGACAGTATTATGAGCGCACTGTGTGACAGTATTATGTGAGCGCACTGTATGACAGTGTTATGAGTGCACTGTATGACATTATCATGTGAGCGCACTGTATGACAGTATTATGTGAGTGCACTGTCTGACAGCGTTATGTGAGCGCACTGTATGACAGTATTATGTGAGCGCACTGTGTGACAGTATTATGTGAGCGCACTGTATGACAGTGTTATGAGTGCACTGTATGACAGTATTATATGAGCGCACTGTATAACAGTATTATGAGCGCACTGTTTGACAGTATTATGTGAGCGCACTGTATGACAGTGTTATGAGTGCACTGTATGACATTATCATGTGAGCGCACTGTATGACAGTATTATGTGAGTGCACTGTCTGACAGCGTTATGTGAGCGCACTGTATGACAGTATTATGTGAGTGCACTGTGTGATGCTGCTGTGTGGGCACTGTACAGCCCTATGTTATAGACATTTAATGGCAGTGTTATCATGGCACTATGTAGCTGGGTTTAGTTTAAACAGCGTATGGCGGTATTATTTAGCACTGGATGGGGCTGTGACTCCATTATTGAGGCAGTAATATTACATTTTCCATCCTTGTTATATTACAGATGAGGCTGTGTCCTCCCTCCTCCAGGTGGCGCTGTCCATATGAAATATTGTAAAGCCATATGAATACAACAGCGCCACCTGGAGGAGGTTAGTACAAGAAGCAATATAACCGGCACCACCTAAAGGAAGAGTAGGGTACTGCAAGTAAAAAAAAGAGTAGTTTGAAGCCTGGACCGGATCATCGGGGAAATGGAGAGGAGATGATCCAATGCAGTGGGCAGAATATATGTATGTATACATGAATGTCTGCGTTTAGGGGGGGCGCGGCCGCAGATGTCTATATAAGCCGGTGGCATCGCTGGTACATGAGCCGCATTCCTGACGTGTCTGTGATAACTGAACATTCCATAATGCAGATACGCGACCTCCGTCCTGACCGCTGGGGGGGGGGGGGGGCACATATTTATACAATCCGCCTTCCTGTACAGAGACATGGATATACACAGACGGTTCCTGTATACACGCCGTGCGCGCAGGAATCGGTCACATGTGCGGCGTTTAACCATTTCAGTGCCTTCTCATCATCCAGTGACCACCTAATACACAGCACACAGCGCTCTTTAACCCCTTCATCTCTGGGCAGTTTTTCTAGTTTTGCGCTTTATTTTATTTTTTTTTTCCTCCCCTTCTTTAAGAGCTGGAACTTTTTTATTTTCCGTTCATTTTACCCTATAACGTACCGGAAAATGGAATAAAAAAACAAATCCACATGCGGCGACATAAACGCACTTCAGCCAGCATTGGGCGGCGTTATAAAGTTTTGTAGATTTTAATAAAAAATAAAAAAAATTATATATTTTTTTTTACTTTATTTTTCAGTTTCCCCTGAGGAATTGAACCTGCGATCTCTTGTGCTGTATATACTGCCCCAATACGGTACTGCAGTATATAGCAAAAAATATATTCTCCTATGAAGTGTCTATAGGACGGCCAAGATGGCAGAGACGAGCCTTCGGCACCCCGCGATTGGGTCATGGCGGCATCAGTAACCGGTCAGTGATGATCAGTGGCATCTAAATAGTTAAACAGTTGTGATCGTGGCTCAGAAGCAGGTGTCAGCCCCTGCGCTTGCTCCATACCCCACCTCTTTCTTCCTGCGTAGGGAATGGAGATGTCGGAGTTTTACTTAAGATTGTCATCAGATCAATGGTGGGCTCCCCCCCGATCAGCTGATTGAGGGGCCGCAGTGCTCCGGAACTGACACAGCGCCGCACATTGTGCAGTGGCCATGACTGGTACTGCGGCTCCCTCTCTCATAGGAATGAATGGGAGACGGCTGCTGTACCAAACATGGCCACTACACAGTGTAGGATACAATTGTAGCAAACCCTCAGCTGTGAGTAAATCAGCATGATTTTCATTGACAGCAAGCAGAGATCTTAAAATTTCTATTAAGTTGAAACTCGACATTAGAAAGGACCAGACCTTTTCTTACACTTGACCCATATCATAGCCGTTTATTAGAAGCTATATAGGTAAAGCGCCATGGAATAAATGGTGCTATAATAAATAATAATAATAAGATATGTTATAGTGACTCCCGAACTGCTGCCTGCGGGACTCTGACTACAGGCTGAGAGAGGAAGCTAGAACTGGAGTCACCGACCATGCGCAAATGTAATCAAAGGCGTGCTGTGTCTTTAAATCTGGGGCACAGTGTTGGCTCGTTAACCCTTCCTCTCCCAGCAGTGCAGAATTCCCATCATTGGGCAGAGCAGACAAAGCCGCGGTCTGTCCGGACACATAACACAGATGTGGACATTAGCGCTCTGCATTTAAGGTGGCGCCGGGGAGACGGTCACCGCTGCTCTACAACATGGCCGTGCGCGGCTTAGAAGGGCGGCATAGCGCCGTGTGTGGCACCGTACACCCGACCTCGCTCTTTCCAGTCGTTATTATTTGTTCCGTTGCTTTTTTTCCTAAAACTAGCGACATCCGCAACAATGTTGCAATTAACGATTGTTCTCTAATTTACTCTCTAGGTTCCAGTTCTCGTTATAGAAGTCCTCCGGGCACTGAAGGGTTAACCCTTAAGGCCGCAGTCCGCCCATTTCTAGGACTTAAGGAGCTTTGATGCCTGAACCTCCCCGCTCCACCTTAAGAGTGCAAAAAAAAAAAGTTGAGCAAGTTGTTTTTTTTTTTCTTCTTCTTGTTCTATGTGTCAGTGATGACATTCAGGAAATAGCGAGACAGAAACAAGAAGGAGAAGCACAAGACCAGAAGGGAACCCGGAGACTGAGGGGCCACAGCCTCCCCGAGGGCCCGGACCCCCGAGATTAAAGATGGACTAAGCTAGGATCCAGGAGAGAAGTAAGTTTCCAAGCGTCCAGCTTCATCTTATTAACTTTGCTAAAAATAACTGTTGAGGAAGCGGGAATATGAGCAGGCAAGACATCTTATGTTAAAGGGGCAGTCGCAAAAAATGTAATGGAAAATGCACAAAATACACGGAGGGAACGTGGTGATGTTGGACGTCATTTATTCTAAACATCCCTAAAGGGGGAAATTTCCATCAAGGCAGCCATTGATGACGAGCCCTGTATAATGCAGGGGTTAAAGTTCACAGACATACGGACTGCATAGACTATAGCACCGATGCCGCCACCTGCAGCCGCTATTCGGGGCATCACATGAATAATGCACAAGGCAGAACGTGGCCCCCCCCCGTGCGCGGATTAGTAGCGTGAGATGCCCACGCTGAGGCCTCATGCTCTTCCTGTCGTTACATGGCAGGTGATACCGTTTCCTCCCTCATGTGTTTTCCCCATTGATGAGCTTCTGAATGTAATGTAGAGGTGTTTATATCATTCGGTATTGCTCCCTGTTATCAGCCAAAGGCTCCCTCCAATGCATCTTCCCAGGGGTGGACACCAAAAAAAGAGGGGTAATGTGCGGCAATATCCAGCGGCCAATGTCAGGGTGAAAATTTTACAACCAGTCACTGCTGTGACTCCATAACTAGTTACACTTACATCAGCCCCTGTGACATCACAGCCCGAGTATAAGCCCCTGTGACATCACAGCCCGAGTATAAGCCCCTGTGACATCACAGCCCGAGTATAAGCCCCTGTGACATCACAGCCCGAGTATAAGCCCCTGTGACATCACAGCCCGAGTATAAGCCCCTGTGACATCACAGCCCGAGTATAAGCCCCTGTGACATCACAGCCCGAGTGTAATCCCCTGTGACATCACAGCCCGAGTGTAATCCCCTGTGACATCACAGCCCGAGTATGAGCCCCTGTGACATCACAGCCCGAGTATGAGCCCCTGTGACATCACAGCCCGAGTATAAGCCCCTGTGACATCACAGCCCGAGTATAAGCCCCTGTGACATCACAGCCCGAGTATAAGCCCCTGTGACATCACAGCCCGAGTGTAATCCCCTGTGACATCACAGCCCGAGTGTAATCCCCTGTGACATCACAGCCCGAGTGTAATCCCCTGTGACATCACAGCCCGAGTATGAGCCCCTGTGACATCACAGCCCGAGTATGAGCCCCTGTGACATCACAGCCCGAGTATAAGCTCCTGACATCACAGCCCGAGTATAAGCCCCTGTGACATCACAGCTTGAGTATAAGCCCGACATCACAGCTTGAGTATAAGCCCCTGTGACATCACAGCCCGAGTATAAGCCCCTGTGACATCACAGCCCGAGTATAAGCCCCTGTGACATCACAGCCCGAGTATAAGCCCCTATGACATCACAGCCCGAGTATAAGCCCCTGTGACATCACAGCCCGAGTATAAGCCCCTGTGACATCACAGCCCGAGTATAAGCCCCTGTGACATCACAGCCCGAGTATAAGCCCCTGTGACATCACAGCCCGAGTATAAGCCCCTGTGACATCACAGCCCGAGTATAAGCCCCTGTGACATCACAGCCCGAGTGTAATCCCCTGTGACATCACAGCCCGAGTGTAATCCCCTGTGACATCACAGCCCGAGTATGAGCCCCTGTGACATCACAGCCCGAGTATGAGCCCCTGTGACATCACAGCCCGAGTATAAGCCCCTGTGACATCACAGCCCGAGTATAAGCCCCTGTGACATCACAGCCCGAGTGTAATCCCCTGTGACATCACAGCCCGAGTGTAATCCCCTGTGATATCACAGCCCGAGTGTAATCCCCTGTGACATCACAGCCCGAGTATGAGCCCCTGTGACATCACAGCCCGAGTATGAGCCCCTGTGACATCACAGCCCGAGTATAAGCCCCTGTGACATCACAGCCCGAGTATAAGCTCCTGACATCACAGCCCGAGTATAAGCCCCTGTGACATCACAGCTTGAGTATAAGCCCCTGACATCACAGCTTGAGTATAAGCCCCTGTGACATCACAGCCCGAGTATAAGCCCCTGTGACATCACAGCCCGAGTATGAGCCCCTGTGACATCACAGCCCGAGTATAAGCCCCTGTGACATCACAGCCCGAGTATAAGCTCCTGACATCACAGCCCGAGTATAAGCCCCTGTGACATCACAGCTTGAGTATAAGCCCCTGACATCACAGCCCGAGTATAAGCCCCTGTGACATCACAGCCCGAGTATAAGCCCCTGTGACATCACAGCCCGAGTATAAGCCCCTGTGACATCACAGCCCGAGTATAAGCCCCTATGACATCACAGCCCGAGTATAAGCCCCTGTGACATCACAGCCCGAGTACAAGCCCCTGTGACATCACAGCCCGAGTATAAGCCCCTGACATCACAGCCTGAGTATAAGCCCCTGTGACATCACAGCCTGAGTATAAGCCCCTGTGACATCACAGCCCGAGTATAAGCCCCTGTGACATCACAGCCCGAGTATAAGCCCCTGTTCTTTTACGCCATATGTGATGTCACAGCTCACATGAATGAAGCACAATGATGTCACACAAGGTCACTCGGACACGAGCAGCAGAGGGAAGGGCAGGGTGACGGCAGGCGTCGGCCATAGACACATCTCTGCTGACAGTCTGTGAATGGAAACATTTCTGGCTACACTGGAGGAATGAGATCCCCATTTGTTACAATGTATCAGTGCAGAGAATTCTCTGTGAGCTAAACACAGCACCAGCTCCGGTCTGTGCCCGGACTCCGCACTGATTGCTGGCACCTAAACTGACACATTGTGACAAACTACACACAACTGGTACTTCGCCTTTAAGGTTACTGTTCCTTTAAGAGTGGAGGTTCTTTGAGGTCAGTATTTGTATCATATGAATGAGACCTCACACTGATTTCCCGTGTCCTGCACTGTGGATTATCTCAGGAAGGAAGGAAAGTGAGGAGCGTAAGTAATGAGGCTGCCGGACGGAGGAGAGGGTCTGCCGGCCAGAGAAATGACTTTTAGGGGATGTCACAGTGATGGTCCTGTGTGACCAGAAGAAGTCCCACCCTCGGGACCCCCAGGATCGGCAGAGCACGGGGCAGCGGCACTCGGGGGAGCACCATGTGGGACTGTGCTGGTACCGCAGCTCCTCCATGTTCGGTCCCAGCCACATGAATCGACCGAGCTGCAGCACCAGGCCCAGGCGCACTCACTGACCTCACTGTGCCGTTAGCTCATGCAATGGAAAACCCCTCTAAATATCACAGAATCATAGAATGGTAGAGTTGGAAGGGACCTCCTGGGTCATCTGGTCCAACCCCCTGCTCAATGCAGGAGTCACTAAATCATCCCAGACAGCTGTCTGTCCAGGTCATTGGACAGCGTTACCCCACTGCTCTGTCCATCAGTCATGTCCAATAGGCCCGGGCCACACTGAGACTTGTAGTGCTACTGATCTAAAGTACATTGCATTGTATGCGGTCTGTCCATCCGTGTGGTGCCAACTTGGGACCCTTTAAGTCTTTACAGGACCTTTCTACATCTGTTTATCATTACTTTTTAAGCACTTTATACCCGTCCTCCACCAGCTCAACCCCCAGGTTACACCCGTCCTCCACCAGCTCGACCCCCAGGTTACACCCGTCCTCCACCAGCTCAACCCCCAGGTTACACCCGTCCTTCACCAGCTCGACCCCCAGGTTACACCCGTCCTCCACCAGCTCGACCCCCAGGTTACACCCGTCCTCCACCAGCTCGACCCCCAGGTTACACCCGTCCTCCACCAGCTCGACCCCCAGGTTATACCCGTCCTCCACCTGCTCGACCCCCAGTTATACCCGTCCTCCACCTGCTCGACCCCCAGTTACACCCATCCTCCACCTGCTCGACCCCCAGTTATACCCGTCCTCCACCTGCTCGACCCCCAGGTTACACCCGTCCTCCACCAGCTCGACCCCCAGGTTACACCCGTCCTCCACCAGCTCGACCCCCAGGTTACACCCGTCCTCCACCAGCTCGACCCCCAGGTTACACCCGTCCTCCACCAGCTCGACCCCCAGGTTATACCCGTCCTCCACCTGCTCGACCCCCAGTTATACCCGTCCTCCACCTGCTCGACCCCCAGTTATACTCGTCCTCCACCTGCTCCACCCCCAGTTACACCCATCCTCCACCTGCTCGACCCCCAGTTATACCCGTCCTCCACCTGCTCGACCCCAGTTATACTCGTCCTCCACCTGCTCCACCCCCAGTTACACCCATCCTCCACCTGCTCGACCCCCAGTTATACCCGTCCTCCACCTGCTCGACCCCCCGTTATACCCGTCTTCCACCTGCTCGACCCCCAGTTACAAACGTCCTCCACCTGCTCGACCCCCAGTTACACTCGTCGTCCACCTGCTCGACCCCCAGTTTTACCCGTCCTCCACCTGCTCGACCCCCAGTTACAAACGTCCTTCACCTGCTCGACCCCCAGTTATACTCGTCCTCCACCTGCTCCACCCCCAGGTTATACCCATCCTCCACGTGCTCGACCCTCAGGTTACACTCGTCCTCCACCTGCTCGACCCCCCAGGTTACACCTGTCCTCCACCTGCCTCACAACGGCTTCCAAAAGGCTGCATACAATTAAATGGGAATCCATCACCAGACTTTTGCTGAGAGCAGCATGATGTAGGGGTAGAGACCCTTATTCCAGTGATGTGTCACTTACTGGGTTGTTTACTGTAGTTTTGATAAAATCCCTGTTTCCTCTGCTGCAGATCTAGCAGTTCTCTGAATGCTGAGCTCTGCATAATCCCGCCCACACCGCTGATTGGCAGTTTTCCGCGTATGCGCATTATAAACAGAAATCTGCCAATTAGTGGTGGGGGTGAGATTGGACTGTGATTTTATCAAAACCGCAGCAAGCAGCCCAGTAAGTGACACATTGCTGGAATCAGGGTCTCTGCCCCTACATCATGATGCTGTCAGATTAGGTGGCAAAAAAACTGCTGACGTATTCCCTTTAAGGCCAATTCATAATCACACAATACATCAGGCTTTTCATATAAATCCCTTAAAAAAGGTTTCAGAAGTGACGTCTGCCACCTAAATAGAAGGATGCTGACAGAGGATAAATGTGATGTCAGTTTGTCTGTGCACGGCCTCCATTGTGCAGAGCCTCCATAATTCATGGCCCCAATAGTGCATAAATGACTCCAGAACGCTGATCTCAGGATTGACTATATCCGCATGGTTTCCTGTTTACTGATTTTTCAGTTCCTCTGTGCAGTAAATCACCTATTGGTGAAACCATCAGCAAGCTGCGGATAACGATCTGTGTCGGTGCAGTGCTGCGGATAACGATCTGTGTCGGTGCAGTGCTGCTGATAACGATCTGTGTCGGTGCAGTGCTGCGGATAACGATCTGTGTCGGTGCAGTGCTGCTGATAACGATCTGTGTCGGTGCAGTGCTGCTGATAACGATCTGTGTCGGTGCAGTGCTGCGGATAATGATCTGTGTCGGTGCAGCGCTGCTGATAACGATCTGTGTCGGTGCAGTGCTGCTGATAACGATCTGTGTCGGTGCAGTGCTGCTGATAACGATCTGTGTCGGTGCAGTGCTGCTGATAACGATCTGTGTCGGTGCAGTGCTGCGGATAACGATCTGTGTCGGTGCAGTGCTGCTGATAACGATCTGTGTCGGTGCAGTGCTGCTGATAACGATCTGTGTCGGTGCAGTGCTGCGGATAACGATCTGTGTCGGTGCTGCGTGTACCAGTATCTGATTGGCTCCTCGGTAACCCTGCAGTCTGTGCAGTCCCGCCATTATCTAGACTGAGATTAGTAACTGTGGGAATTTGCCTTACAAGAATCCAAAATAAAACCAGCCATCAGCACACACCCTGCTTCCTGATGGTTTCCATGTAACAACAGTTCTTTTTTGCATATTGAGAAAACTGAAAACTAATTCTCGCCAGTAGACTGGTTAATGGAGATCTACCCAGAGATCTCGGAGGCGGAGGTGCGGCGGATCTCCACGGGGTGAATAGTGAAGCCGGCTGTCCTGTAGTTTCATCATCACAGATATTTCTGGCTACTGTGCAGTGATGTACGGCTGTGACAGCCATGGCCGACCTCCCTTCCTGTCTGTGAGTTACATAGGAGTTCTGAGAAAGGAAAGCTGCAGTGTAAAGCATGAAGGATGGCCAGTGCCAGTGTAAAGCATGAAGGATGGCCAGTGCCAGTGTAAAGCATGAAGGATGGCCAGTGCCAGTGTAAAGCATGAAGGATGGCCAGTGCCAGTGTAAAGCATGAAGGATGGCCAGTGCCCGTGTAAAGCATGAAAGGATGGCCAGTGCCCGTGTAAAGCATGAAGGATGGCCAGTGCCAGTGTAAAGCATGAAGGATGGCCAGTGCCAGTGTAAAGCATGAAGGATGGCCAGTGCCAGTGTAAAGCATGAAGGATGGCCAGTGCCAGTGTAAAGCATGAAGGATGGCCAGTGCCAGTGTAAAGCATGAAGGATGGCCAGTGCCAGTGTAAAGCATGAAGGATGGCCAGTGCCAGTGTAAAGCATGAAGGATGGCCAGTGCCAGTGTAAAGCATGAAGGATGGCCAGTGCCAGTGTAAAGCATGAAGGATGGCCAGTGCCAGTGTAAAGCTAAAACTAATAGAGCAGAGCTGCAGTGTAAAGCATGTGGAAGAGCCACTGCTGCAGTATGAGCATATGATGAAACAGGAGCTGATCAGACTCCAGTAGATAATTCATGTGCGCTGGACGCATTCATCATAGCTGGCTGTTAATGGAGTCATTGTACTAAAGAACAGCTGCAGTATAAAGCATGGAGAGGAGAAGAGCGTCAGTCTGACCCTTTAGGGAACAAGGAGATGAGTGTCCGACTCTGAGACTATGATCACTGTGATATCCAGACTCCAATACACAATCCTCCAAGCCGGAGCCACTGCACTAAGTTATGTGAACAGCGCTGCAGTGTAAAGTATGGGGAAGAGACAGAGCAACAGCCTTTTTAGAGGCTCCAGATAGAAAACAAGATGCAGTCTATGGTCCTAGTTCTACATTTTTAGAGAGAAGAGTTACAGTGTAAAGCATGGGGGAGAGAAAGCCACAGTTTCACCCTATGAGGAGGCAGGGGGAGTATTTCACACTTGTGCTAAAATGCATAATGCGACTAAGCTAAGCTCAGCAGTCAGAGCTGCGATCCAATGGAGCAGAGCTACAGTGTAAAGCATGGGGAATAGAATAGGCAGCAGCAGTACACTGAGAGGACACAATAATGCTACAGCAGGCGATGCAGCTAATCTGGACTCACTGGTCAGAGCTGTGACCTATTGGAGAAGAGCTGCAGGTTAAATCATGGAGGGTATTGATGGAGCCGCTGCTTGAGCCCCCTCCTATCAGATCATGGAGGGTATCGATGGAGCCGATGCTTGAGCCCCCTCCTATCAGATCATGGAGGGTATCGATGGAGCCGATGCTTGAGCCCCCTCCTATCAGATCATGGAGGGTATCGATGGAGCCGCTGCTTGAGCCTCCTCCTATCAGATCATGGAGGGTATCGATGGAGCCGATGCTTGAGCCCCCTCCTATCAGATCATGGAGGGTATCGATGGAGCCGATGCTTGAGCCCCGTCCTATCAGATCATGGAGGGTATCGATGGAGCCGCTGCTTGAGCCTCCTCCTATCAGATCATGGAGGGTATCGATGGAGCCGATGCTTGAGCCCCCTCCTATCAGATCATGGAGGATATTGATGGAGCCGATGCTTGAGCCCCCTCCTATCAGATCATGGAGGGTATCGATGGAGCCGATGCTTGAGCCCCCTCCTATCAGATCATGGAGGGTATCGATGGAGCCGATGCTTGAGCCCCCTCCTATCAGATCATGGAGGGTATCGATGGAGCCGCTGCTTGAGCCTCCTCCTATCAGATCATGGAGGGTATCGATGGAGCCGATGCTTGAGCCCCCTCCTATCAGATCATGGAGGGTATCGATGGAACCGCTGCTTGAGCCCCCTCCTATCAGATCATGGAGGGTATCGATGGAGCCGCTGCTTGAGCCCCCTCCTATCAGATCATGGAGGGTATCGATGGAACCGCTGCTTGAGCCCCCTCCTATCAGATCATGGAGGGTATCGATGGAACCGCTGCTTGAGCCCCCTCCTATCAGATCATGGAGGGTATCGATGGAGCCGATGCTTGAGCCCCCTCCTATCAGATCATGGAGGGTATCGATGGAGCTGATGCTTGAGCCCCCTCCTATCAGATCGTGATTTTAGTTGTCCTCTTACCAAAATTGATAAAGCAGCCAGGCTTCATTCACAGATCTGAGCAGCGTCCTAGTGGAGCAGAGCTGCAGTGAAAAGTATGGGGTGGGGAGGGGGGTAAGTGCTGCCTCCTGAGACACAGCATGGTATTTACGCTGCCTCAGATTTCAAGACCGTGCAGCTAAACTGAAGGCGCTGCTCATAGCTGTGAACTAATAGAGCAGCGCTGCAGTGTAAAGCATGGTGGAGAAGGAGGTCACATGGCCACCAGAGGGAATACATGGAGTAGTACATTCTAGTGATAGGGAAAGTCAAAGCGTCAGGTGAGAATGGGTTAATGTAGCTGCCAGCTGTAAAGATGGCAGACCATTGTGCGTGTCTCTGGGTGGAGGTGACGGGGGCCGCACCCTAATAATTACACCGTGTGCCGAGACTCAGACCCGAATATTTAATGTGTTATTCTGCGGAGAGGAAAGAGGAGCGGAGGTGAAATCAGACACCGCGACCATCAGGTAACGTCTCGTCTCATTTCCTAGCAGCGGGAGGGTCTCGGGGTGCGGACCCCCGCAGCAGACCAGCCAGGTCCCTGTATGGCGTGTGATTGGCGGCAGATCGGAGACGTGCCCACGTTGTCCTTGTATCATGTGACTCATGAGCCACGTCGGTGCCACATTCGTGCAGTTCATCCAGTCTTGTGTGAATGACGTCTGTAATCGACTTCAGCTCTTCTCTCCAGGATCTCTGCATTGCTGGATCTGTGTAAGCCCCGAGTCCTTCCACAGCTGCATTGCTGGATCTGTGTGAGCCCGGACTCCTTGCACAGCTGCATTGCTGGATCTGTGTGAGCCCCGAGTCCTTCCACAGCTGCATTGCTGGATCTGTGTGAGCCCGGACTCCTTGCACAGCTGCATTGCTGGATCTGTGTGAGCCCCGAGTCCTTCCACAGCTGCATTGCTGGATCTGTGTGAGCCCCGAGTCCTTCCACAACTGCATTGCTGGATCTGTGTGAGCCCCGAGTCCTTCCACAGCTGCATTGCTGGATCTGTGTGAGCCCGGACTCCTTGCGCAGCTGCATTGCTGGATCTGTGAGCCCCGAGTCCTTCCACAACTGCATTGCTGGATCTGTGTGAGCCCCGAGTCCTTCCACAGCTGCATTGCTGGATCTGTGTGAGCCCGGACTCCTTGCGCAGCTGCATTGCTGGATCTGTGGGAGCCCGGACTCCTTGCACAGCTGCATTGCTGGATCTGTGATCCCGGACTCCTTGTACAGCTGCATTGCTGGATCTGTGTGAGCCCGGACTCCTTGCACAGCTGCATTTCTGGATCTCTGTGAGCCCGGACTCCTTGCACAGCTGCATTGCTGGATCTGTGATCCCGGACTCCTTGCACAGCTGCATTGCTGGATCTGTGTGAGCCCGGACTCCTTGTACAGCTGCATTGCTGGATCTGTGATCCTGGACTCCTTGCACAGCTGCATTGCTGGATCTGTGAGCCCGGACTCCTTGCACAGCTGCATTGCTGGATCTGTGTGAGCCCGGACTCCTTGCACAGCTACAGTTTGTTACAATGTTATCAGTCTCCCTAAACATGAGTGATACGTGTTATCCTTCCATGCTCTGACTCTTTGCTGGCTGCTCTTAGGGCATGTGAACACATTAAGAATGTCTGCATCCCTTGGGAGCACATTTTTTCTCCGCTTTTTACTTGTGTTTTTGCTGCAGATTTTTCCCATCTCATTAGTATGCGTGAAATCTGCAGAAAAACGGTGAAAAATTGACATCCTGCAGATTGCAATGTGTGCACACAGCCTTACCAGCACAGATACATTGTATCATTGCAGCACCCATCTGTCCCCTATGGCTGCGTGCACACGGGGCAAATTATTTGCTACAATTTTAGAGATGTTGCGTAAAATTCATCCACGTTTGTAGAAAATCTGTAGCGTAAATTGACCATTCCTTAGTGACAATATCCGTGGTCACCTGCCAATCTTAAAGATGTCACCCGTGCAGCAAATCAGGTTTTTACCGCTGCAGATTCTGCGGCTCGGGCTCTGTTCTCACATTGGCTTAGGGTGAAATTTTAATGTTGCAGATTTTCTAAACCCATTATTACTTGGATTTAAAAAAAAAAAAAAAAAAAAAAATATGCAGCGAAAAAAAATGGACACCAAGCGATCGCCCCAGGGCTCTGCTGACTGTCTGCTCCTGCCGATAACATCACTATGGTATATGTAGACCCTATAATGTCTGCATCCTAAGAATTTTTAGTTAGGGCTGGTGTCATTGGATTTCTTATATGATCCGAGGATCGGGGACTTCCACAGATTAAAGGGGTCCAGGCTAAGGTTACGTGCACAAGGCATTTGAATACGCTCCAAAACCTGATGGACAAAAATGCTAAAAGAAATTGTCATATGCACTGAACGTAAAAAACGCACTGCTGTGCCTGTTGCAGATTTTGACCTTTTAACCACCTCAGGCTTCGAAAGACATGAAGTGACTAAACGATATTAGCTGTCCGTTCTGCTGGCCAATCACTATTTAATAAAAAAAAAAAATGTGGAAAAAAGTCGGTGACATAGGGGCTGCAAAGAAACGACATAAAATCTGCCAAAAAATACAGTTACCGTTTTCTGCTTGAAAAACGCTGCAGGTACACTGGCATCATATACACATCAATTGCACAAATCCTTAAAGATCCCGACCCCTGGCTGTCTACAATGCACAGTGCCCTAATAACTTGGCTGCTTGTGTATTGTAGAGATCCAGTGGGATCCGCTAATGATCAGTTCTAATCTATGAAGAGATCCAGCAATAAGTGTTCAATTTCCTGCAGCGCCACCACTGGGGGAATGAGGTATTGCATTGTTTTCATTGCATTCAGTGGGCTCTCTGTGAAGTGCATGGATGTGCTCAGGAGTGAGAGATGCTCCGTAGCCCCTCTGGGTAATTTAGGGCAGTCTCATATTAGGAAAGGACCCTCAAAGAGCATGTGCGCCCTGATACTATCCATATCCTACTAAAAACTCGCCAAATACTTGGAATTTCCCTCCCAAAAAATCAGCAAAAAACCTATGTTTTTCATAGCTTAGGGGTATTACACCTGTGCGGAGGGAGGCAGTGCACTAATACTTCCTCGCACCCCCCAGGTAGGTCACTGTCGGGGGCGCAGGTGACTAGTGAGAGGCCGCAGGGACCTGCCTCTGTCTGCAGCCGCTCCCTTCCTGGAGCCGGACCAAGAAGCTGACATTTCTGTACAAGTGGCACTTAGGAAGCGCAGGGTGTAGTGCGGCTTCCTGCAGCTGTGCGGGCGGCAGACAGGATTAATGCTCTAGTTCTGTTCAAGCAGCTCCAAATAATGACTGTAGATGGGGCAGAGAGGGGGAACTGTGATATCCCCAGACATTGGGGAACAGAAACGATCACACTACATCTACCAGCAATACAGACCGAGTAGGCCAGAACCCACCCGACCACAGCGGGCGTCACACCGTATCCTGTACACCAAGTGCAGCCGAATAGCAAACATGGACGGCCAGACTAAAGCATCAGAATAATGACAGATGAAACGCCGACACCCAAGTCATGTACATGAACTGACACTCAGGGCAATGGTACCGACACTCGGGGTACAGGATAATGACACTGACACTGGGGGTACAGGATAATGACACTGACACTGGGGGTACAGGATAATGACACTGACACTCGGGGTACAGGATAGTGACACTGACACTCGGGGTACAGGATAATGACACTGACACTGGGGGTACAGGATAATGACACTGACACTCGGGGTACAGGATAATGACACTGATACTCGGGGTACAGGATAATGACACTGACACTGGGGGTACAGGATAATGACACTGACACTGGGGGTACAGGATAATGACACTGACACTGGGGGTACAGGATAATGACACTGACACTGGGGTACAGGATAATGACACTGACACTGGGGGTACAGGATAATGACACTGACACTGGGGGTACAGGATAATGACACTGACACTGGGGTACAGGATAATGACACTGACTCTCGGGGTACAGGATAATGACACCGACACTGGGGGTACAGGATAATGACACTGACACTGGGGGTACAGGATAATGACGCTGACACTCGGGGTACAGGATAATGACACTGACACTGGGGGTACAGGATAATGACACTGACACTCGGGGTACAGGATGATGACACTGACACTGGGGTACAGGATAATGACACCGACACTGGGGGTACAGGATAATGACGCTGACACTCGGGGTACAGGATAATGACACTGACACTGGGGGTACAGGATAATGACACTGACACTGGGGGTACAGGATAATGACACTGACACTCGGGGTACAGGATGATGACACTGACACTGGGGTACAGGATAATGACACCGACACTGGGGGTACAGGATAATGACGCTGACACTCGGGGTACAGGATAATGACACTGACACTCGGGGTACAGGATAATGACGCTGACACTCGGGGTACAGGATGATGACGCTGACACTCGGGGTACAGGATGATGACACTGACACTCGGGGTACAGGATGATGACGCTGACACTGGGGGTACAGGATAATGACACTGACACTCGGGGTACAGGATAATGACACTGACACTCGGGTTACAGGATGATGACGCTGACACTCGGGGTACAGGATGATGACGCTGACACTAGGGGTACAGGATAATGACACTGATTCTCGGGGTACAGGATAATGACGCTGACACTCGCGGTACAGGATAATGACACTGACACTGGGGGTACAGGATAATGACGCTGACACTCGGGGTACAGGATAATGACACTGACACTGGGGGTACAGTATAATGACACTGACACTCGGGGTACAGGATAATGACACTGACACTGGGGGTACAGGATAATGACACTGACACTCGGGGTACAGGATAATGACACTGACACTGGGGGTACAGGATAATGACACTGACACTCGGGGTACAGGATAATGACACTGACACTCGGGGTACAGGAAAATGACGCTGACACTCGGGGTACAGGATAATGACGCTGACACTCGGGGTACAGGATAATGACGCTGACACCCGGGGTACAGGATAATGACACTGACTCTCGGGGTACAGGATAATGACGCTGACACCCGGGGTACAGGATAATGGCGCTTACACTCGGGGTACAGGATAATGACACTGACTCTCGGGGTACAGGATAATGACACTGACACTAGGGGTACAGGATAATGACGCTGACACTCGGGGTACAGGATGATGACGCTGACACTCGGGGTACAGGATAATGACGCTGACACTCGGGGTACAGGATAATGACACTGACACTCGGGGTACAGGATAATGGCACTGACACTGGGGGTACAGGATAATGACACTGATTCTCGGGGTACACCTTAATGACTTGCTGACCTTGGGGTACAGGACAATCTATAATACCTTTCTCTTTCTCTTTAGGAGCACGATGCAGGCTGGGATATTTAAGGTGTGTCTGGTGGTGGTGACCGCAATCGTGAATCATCCGCTCCTCTTCCCAAATAACAACACCTTTCCTGCTAATGATGACCTAATGGTGGAAAAATTACGGGAAAGGGAAGAAAACTTAAAAAAAAAACAACTGGAACTTGAGCAACTTTTATTCCGTCCAGAGGAACCAGAGGAGGACAACACCACGAGAGAAAGCGAGACAGAAGGTGGATCCAGGTGGGACCTCTGGAGTACAGTGTCTATGGTCATATTTCTCCTCATTGAAGTATGGCGGCAAGACTTTAAGGACAACAACTCCCAAGAGCAAAGCAAAGAGGAGGATGATCTTGTGTTCATAGGAAATAATTGCCATGGTGTGTCACTTCCCAACAAGCCGATGTTGACCATCTTTCATGACCAATACATCCGAGCCACCACCCACGATGCAGTGAGAAGCAGGGAGTTTGTGGAAGGTTTTGCAGATGACCTGCTAGAGGCGTTAAGAAGTTTGTGCAACCGAGATACTGATATGGAGGTCGAGGACAGCATCTGCATTGGTAGTATGTATGAAAACTGGAGGGTGAACAAGCCACTGATGTGCGACCTACTTGTACCCTTTGCACCCCCAGAACCCTATCACTTTAGGTGCCAGCCATGGGTCTCTGACTCATCCATTGGTCCGGACAAACAAAATCACGGAACAATTCTTGTCTGTGGCCCCGATGATGAACCTTCCAGCTGTGTATGTGACAAGAAAAGACTTGGAGAAGATATGTTATGTCTTCTTCACCATCCCACCAGCCATCAAAAAGTAAGCAAGGATATCAATTTGCTGTGCTCTAAAAACACCAACTACCTAGACATTGACCAGGTCATGAAATGGTTCCAGACATCCGTAACCAAAGCATGGAGCAAAATTTCCCACAAGTATGAGTTTGAGCTGACCTTCAGCCAATTGGACTCTCCTGGAGCTTTGAGAGTCAAATTCAAGTCTGGAAAAGTCATCAGCTTCAACATCACCCCAGTAGTCCAGTATGAGGACACAGACCTGTATTTTATTTCCCATTTTCCCAGTATGCCTCGTGAAGTTGCCTCTGGAATTTACTGGATGTTGTCCTTTGCGGTCTACGAGAGAAGGTTCTTCAAGGACTTTGCCAAAAAGCTTCCAGATAATTCGTGCCACCTCAGCTGCCTACAAATAATGACTTTTCTCCATTCCAAGCAGTGTCACATAACTGGGCCAAGTGGCCTCACCACGTACCACCTAAAGACAGTCCTTATGCATCTTCTGCTTAGTCGACCCACTTCTGGTTGGGGAAGTTTCTTCCTAGAGGACCGGTTACGAGATATGTTCAAGAGTTTGGAGAAAAGTCTCCTAGAGAAAAAGCTCTATCACTTCATGGTTGGAAATGTCAAGCTTCCGAACACCGTGAACCTCCCTGAACACTTTCGAGAAGCAGAACCTGTTAACCTTTTCCGTTCCTTTGTCCTCAGCAGGGACCTTTATCAGAAAACTCTATCCATGTTCTATGAGATGTTGAAGAATGCAACCGTTGTCATTAATGAATACAGCTTACACCTGCCCAATGGTACCACCAACAAACCTTCTCAATAACCACATTTTTAGCCTCAACCATGACAGTGTTTTCTATTCCCTCCGAGGACGGATTGATGTCCACAATGACTATTTTATAGAAAGGGTTCCATTTTCTACAATCATCCCGTGTCTAATAGGATCGGCCATTGCTTTCCATAGTGGTATTTTTTTATTTTTTTTTAATAAACGTTTGTCATTACGGAGACCTGAGACATCATATATGTATTCCTGTCCTCCTGTAATCAACATTTTAATGTATTCATGTGTCCTTTACACCTGTATTAAAAAAAAAAACACAACAAAGGATCGGCTATTTTGAATTGACATCTAGTTCTGCTTTGGTTTTTGGACGTCCAGCCACCACATTATTTATTTATTGTCTTTAGTTTCCATAAAAACGTAATGAGAAAACTTGTAAGGTGTTTGCTGTCATTATTCCAGTGGTTCTGTCCAACAAAAGCCCAATCTGCAAGTATCATCTACCACAGATACATAGACGATGTCACCCAGTAATGTCCGGCCAGTGGGTACAATGGCCCAAACCATAGTCTTCTCATCCATCTAAAAGCCAGTTATGATGTTGGTAGTAAATTGATGTGTAGACCCCATGATTTTTGCAACACCTATGAATACAAAAATTGCATTTACAAAATCTTTGTCTTCGTTCTTGAATATTCAACCTGGTTTATGGTAAAACATTCTTATCTCATCCAAGACAAATCTCAGGATGGAGCATCTTCTGTAAGTAGACGACCCTACAGTCCATGTGTTGTATTTGATCAAAATTGGTAATTACGGCACTCCTGTGGATGGTTCCCACGTAAATCTTGTAGAAAACTTGGCACTCAGATAAATGTTGTAAGCAGATGATTTTATTTTGTTCAGGCAATCCAAAATTTATCAAAACGTTTTGGTCCTACGATGACCTTCATGCACCATGTGCTGCTGATCCTGAGCGTTCGTTTCTTCTTATAACCTTGTGCACACTGGAATCTGTCTGACTGATGAAGGTCATTGTAAGACTGAAATGTTTCTTTATTTTTGGAATGCCTGCACAAAATAAAATCATCTGCTTACAACATTTACCTGAGTGCCCAGTTTTCTACAAAACATATGCTGTATTTGGGCATATGGACTTCAAACTGGGCAGGTTTCCTTCGGGACCCCACGCTATGACGTAACACGGAGAGCCGCTCTGTGGGACCTAACCCATTTATACATTATAAAAAAAATCTTCTTTCCCTTTGGTTGTAGGTAAAACGTTGAGCTCTACTTACTTCCCCTCCCAATAAAAGCTGATTGCCATGGGATAGAAAGGGCAGACTGGTGCGGTTTGGCTAACTAATATAATGGCGTCGATTGTAAAAGATTATAATACTTTCTCTTATGTGCAAGAATATAACTACTATAATACTGCCCCTATACAAGAATATAACTACTATAATACTGCCCCTATGTACAAGAATATAACTACTATAATACTGCTCCTATGTACAAGAATATAACTACTATAATACTGCTCCTATGTACAAGAATATAACTACTATAATACTGCCCCTATGTACAAGAATATAACTACTATAATACTGCTCCCTATATACAAGAATATAACTACTATAATACTGCTCCTATGTACAATAATATAACTACTATAATACTGCCCCTATGTACAAGAATATAACTACTATAATACTGCTCATATGTACAAGAATATAACTACTATAATACTTCTCCCTCTGTACAAGAATATAACTACTATAATACTGCTCCTATGTACAATAATATAACTACTATAATACTGCCCCTATGTACAAGAATATAACTACTATAATACTTCTCCCTCTGTACAAGAATATAACTACTATAATACTGCTCCTATGTACAAGAATATAACTATTATATCCTGCTCCTATGTACAAGAATATAACTACTAGAATACTGCTCCTATGTACAAGAATATAACTACTATAATACTTCTCCTCTGTACAAGAATATAACTACTATAATACTGCTCCTATGTACAAGAATATAACTACTATAATACTGCTCCTATGTACAAGAATATAACTACTATAATACTGCTCTTATGTACAATAATATAACTACTATAATACTGCCCCCTATGTACAAGAATATAACTACTATAATACTGCTCCCTATGTACAATAATATAACTACTATAATACTGCCCCCTATGTACAAGAATATAACTACTATAATACTGCTCCCTATGTACAATAATATAACTACTATAATACTGCCCCTATGTACAAGAATATAACTACTATAATACTTCTCCTCTGTACAAGAATATAACTACTATAATACTGCTCCTATGTACAAGAATATAACTACTATAATACTGCTCCTATGTACAAGAATATAACTACTATAATACTGCTCCTATGTACAAGAATATAACTACTATAATACTGCCCCTATGTACAAGAATATAACTACTATAATACTGCTCCTATGTACAATGTATTTTGCAGACCGGAGCAGAGAATTATGGATCAGGTAGCACAGGTCATGTTGTGGGGTCTGTGTTGGATATGAAATATGTTGGATTTTTTCAGCTAGTAATACTTGGCCTGAGGGGCTTTTTGTCACCGTTGCTAATTCCTCTTCATGGTGTGACATCATGGATTGTGCTGCGTTAATCCTCATTTCCTATAAAACCAGTATGACACATAAGCGATGATTCAATAAACCATAAGGGCTGTGTGGTGACATGTTCCTCGGAGTCTGCGCTATGGCTTAGATCGCACCAGTCGGATTCCTGCAGACTCTTTTAGATGTACTCCCATCCAGTAGTGCTGGAGCAGTGCCTGGACCATCTTTGTCTTTGTTCTACAGGAATATCTGCCAATGTGAACAGGTCATTGGATAGAGGTCCGGACGTGCTTTGAAAAGTCTGTTCCACCTTGTCCCTCAAATGCTTTATAGGATTAAGTTCTAGGGACTGTTAAGGTTGGGAAAACGATAAAAGACACAATCATGTGTACCTGGAACCAATCCATGACTATTCGATCCTTGTGAAATTGGGCATTGTCCTTCTGACATAGGATCCATAGTTGCCATGTAAAGATAAATGGGCACAATGCTTATGTAATCACTACTATCCATCCAGAGCTAAAAGAGGTGCCAGAGTGCACCAAGAAAACATTCCCCACAGTTACCCCACCAGCCTCACAGGAAGGGATCATCCATTCACAGGTATCAGAGGAGCCAGGCTGTGCCAAGAAAACATTTCCCACCATTACTCCACCAGTCTCACAGGAAGGTGTCATCCTTTCACAGGTATAAGAGCAGCCAGGGTGTGCACGAAGAAGACATTCCCCACCATTACTCCACCAGCCTTATAGGAAGGGATCACATACCTCCCAACTTTTGAAGATGGGAAAGAGGGACAAAGTTTGGGGCGCGCAACGCGCGCCGCGGCAAGTTTTAGGCCACGCCCTCTAACCACACCCATTCATAATTAGTCACACCCATATCCACGTCCCAACCACACCCATTTAGCACTGCTGATCACACTTTCATATACAAAAATTATAAACAAAAAACTATGGCCACACAGTGCTCCATACTGTATAATGGCCACACATGATGCTCCATACTGTATAATGGCCACACATTATGCTCCATACTGTATAATGACCGCACATGATGCTCCATACTGTATAATGGCCGCACATGATGCTCCATACTGTATAATGGCCACACATGATGCTCCATACTGTATAATGGCCGCACATGATGCTCCATACTGTATAATGACCGCACATGATGCTCCATACTGTATAATGGCCACACATGATGCCCCATACTGTATAATGACCGCACATGATGCTCCATACTGTATAATGGCCACACATGATGCCCCATACTGTATAATGACCGCACATGATGCTCCATACTGTATGATGACCACACATGATGCTCCATACTGTATAATGGCCGCACATGATGCTCCATACTGTATAATGACCGCACGTGATGCTCCATACTGTATAATGGCCACACATGATGCCCCATACTGTATAATGACCGCACATGATGCTCCATACTGTATAATGACCGCACATGATGCTCCATACTGTATATTGGCTGCACATGATGCTCCATACTGTATAATGACTGCACATGATGCTCCATACTGTATATTGGCTGCACATAATGCTCCATACTGTATATTGGCTGCACATGATGCTCCATACTGTATAATGGCCCCACATGATGCTCCATACTGTATAATGACCCCACATGATGCTCCATACTGTATAATGACCACACATGATGCTCCATACTGTATAATGACCGCACATAATGCTCCATACTGTATAATGGCCCCACATGATGCCCCATACTGTATAATGACCGCACATGATGCTCCATACTGTATAATGACCGCACATGATGCTCCATACTGTATATTGGCCGCACATGATGCTCCATACTGTATATTGGCCGCACATGATGCTCCATACTGTATATTGGCCGCACATGGTACTTCGTACCATATAATGGCCACACATAGCTACTCCTACACATGCGGCTGTGCTCCGTACACTTTGCACACACGGCTCCGCTCCGTACATATGTGCTCCGCTCCATACACCTCATGCACACACGGCTCCGCTCCATACACCTCGCACACACACGGCTCCGCTCCATACACCTCGCACACACACGGCTCCGCTCCATACACCACGCACACACACGGCTCCGCTTCATACACCTCGCACACACACGGCTCCGCTCCGTACACCTCGCACACACACGGCTCCGCTCCATACACCTCGCACACACACGGCTCCGCTCCATACACCTCGCACACACACGGCTCCGCTCCATACACCTCGCACACACACGGCTCCGCTCCATACACCTCGCACACACATGGCTCCGCTCCATACACCTCGCACACGGCTCTGCTCCATACACCTCACACACACACATGGCTCCGCTCCATACACCTCGCACACACGGCTCCGCTCCATACACCTCGCACACACACGGCTCCGCTCCATACACCTCGCACACACACGGCTCCGCTCCGTACACCTCGCACACACACGGCTCCGCTCCATACACCTCGCACACACACGGCTCCGCTCCATACACCTCGCACACACATGGCTCCGCTCCATACACCTCGCACACGGCTCTGCTCCATACACCTCACACACACACATGGCTCCGCTCCATACACCTCGCACACACGGCTCCGCTCCATACACCTCGCACACACACGGCTCCGCTCCATACACCTCGCACACACACGGCTCCGCTCCATACACCTCGCACACACACGGCTCCACTCCGTACACATGTGCTCCGCTCCATACACCTCATACACACACGGCTCCGCTCCATACACCTCGCACACACACGGCTCCGCTCCATACACCTCGCACACACACGGCTCCACTCCGTACACATGTGCTCCGCTCCATACACCTCATACACACACGGCTCCGCTCCATACACCTCGCACACACACATGGCTCCACTCCATACACCTCGCACACACGGCTCCGCTCCATACACCTCGCACACACACGGCTCCGCTCCATACACCTCGCACACACACGGCTCCGCTCCATACACCTCGCACACACACGGCTCCACTCCGTACACATGTGCTCCGCTCCATACACCTCATACACACACGGCTCCGCTCCATACACCTCGCACACACACGGCTCCGCTCCATACACCTCGCACACACACGGCTCCACTCCGTACACATGTGCTCCGCTCCATACACCTCATACACACACGGCTCCGCTCCATACAGCTCATACACACCTGGCTCCGCTCCATTTTTGTTTCTAATTATTTACAACGCAGGAGCAGCTAATGAATACTATTATCAGCCGTTCCTGTTCTCACGGTTATTAGCGGCAGCAGGCGTCGGCTGATGGGAGCAGTAGTCCGATCAGCTGACAACAGTGACGGGTGGTAAATGCTATACCTCTGATCACAGCTGATGGCTCACACTGTCTTTTGACAGCGTGGGAACCGTGGCTGTCTGACCGGCGGTGATGATTTTACCGCCGATACAGAAGCGGTGTTTTCTGCGCTGTCATGCACATGGCAAACACTGGATGTTCGGGCCCCCCATTCGGTAAAGGTACCGTTCTGGTAGCCCAACCCAAACCTTTTGTAACTGTTTGGCCAAACAAGCCAGACCCAAACTTCCAAGTGTCTGCCCATCTCTATTCCCCACCAGACTCGCAGGAAGTGATCCTGCATTCACAGGTATCAGAAGAGCCAAGATGTACCAAGAAAACATTCCTCGCCATTACTCCACCAGTTTCACAGAAAGGGATCATCCATTCACAGGTATGAAAGGAGCCAGGCTGTGTCAAGCAAACATTCCCTGACATTACTCCACCAGCCTCACCGGAAAGGATCATCCATTCACATCAGGCGTCAGAGGAGCCATGGTGCACCAAGAAACAATTCCCCACCAGCCTCACAGGAATGAAACATCTATTCACAGGCATTTATAAACAAAAAAAGAGGAGTACCAGACTACCCATATAAAATATATCGAATATTTATTAGTTATCAATATAAAAAGAGTAACACCAAATACACAATTACTATAAAAAGATTATATATACAAACAAATTATGTAATGAACGACACAGACAAAAGTCCGACACAGTTGCACATATGTAAACAGGACCGGGAGTTTCCCCTTCCCCTGAGGAAGCCCACGCGAAACGCGCGTTGGGGCTGCGCAGTCTAACCAGTGCACGGACATATTTGGGTGAGATACTACTTTCTGTATTTGATGCATACTGTTGAAAGATCTGGGAATTTTTATATAGGGCCATAGCTATTGTGATGATGTGGTTTTGATTAACTCTAAATATACCCATTATATTGTGACAGTGTTGCAGTATACATACTACGGTTATTGAAACTCCCGATCCTGTTTACATATCTGCAACTGTGTCGGACTTTTGTCTGTGTCCTTCACTACATAATTTGCTTGTCCATATAATCTTTTTATAATAATTGTGTATTTGGTGTTACTCTTTTTATATTGATAACTAATAAATATTCGATATATTTTATATGGGTAGTCTGGTACTCCTCTTTTTTGTTTATAATTATATTTTGGAGTATGTTTTATGCCTGTTTTTAACAGAGCTGATTTTTATTAATTTTATTCTGGATGTTCGTATTAATACTATTTACAGGTACTGTATCAGAGGAGCCAGGGTGTACCAAGAAAACATTCCCCATTAGTACTCCACCAGCCTCACAGGAAGGGATCATCTTTTCACAGGTATCAGAGCAGCCAGGGTGTACACCAAGAAAGCATTGCCCACCATTAATCCACCAGCTTCATAGAAAGGGATCATCCATTCACAGGTATGAAAGGAGCCAGGCTGTGTCAAAAAATATTCCCTGCCATTACTCCACCAGCCTCACTGGAAAGGATCATCTATTCCAAGGTATCAGAGGAGCCGGGGTGTGCACCAAGGAAACATTCACCAAGGAAACATTCACCAAGGAAACATTCCCCACCATTACTCCATCAGCCTCACAGGAAAGGATCATCCATTCCAAGGTATCAGAGGAGCCGGGGTGTGCACCAAGGAAACATTCCCCACCATTACTCCACCAGCCTCACTGGAAAGGATCATCTATTCCAAGGTATCAGAGGAGCCGGGGTGTGCACCAAGGAAACATTCCCCACCATTACTCCATCAGCATCATAGGAAAGGATCATCATTTTTCAGGTATCAGAGGAGCCGGGGTGTGCACCAAGAAAGCATTGCCCACCATTAATCCACCAGCTTCACAGAAAGGGATCATCCATTCACAGGTATGAAAGGAGCCAGGCTGTGTCAAAAAATATTCCCTGCCATTACTCCACCAGCCTCATAGGAGAGGATCATCATTTTTCAGGTATCAGAGGAGCCGGGGTGTGCACCAAGAAAACATTCCTCACCATTACTCCACCAGCCTCACTGGAAAGGATCATCTATTCCAAGGTATCAGAGGAGCCGGGGTGTGCACCAAGGAAACATTCCCCACCATTACTCCATCAGCCTCACAGGAAAGGATCATCATTTTTCAGGTATCAGAGGAGCCGGGGTGTGCACCAAGGAAACATTCCCCACCATTACTCCACCAGCCTCACAGGAAAGGATCATCATTTTTCAGGTATCAGAGGAGCCGGGGTGTGCACCAAGGAAACATTCCCCACCATTACTCCACCAGCCTCACAGGAAAGGATCATCATTTTTCAGGTATCAGAGGAGCCGGGGTGTGCACCAAGGAAACATTCCCCACCATTACTCCACCAGCCTCACAGGAAAGGATCATCATTTTTCAGGTATCAGAGGAGCCGGGGTGTGCACCAAGAAAACATTCCCCGCCATTACTCCACCAGCCTCACAGGAAAGGATCATCTATTCCAAGGTATCAGAGGAGCCGGGGTGTGCACCAAGGAAACATTCCCCACCATTACTCCATCAGCCTCACAGGAAAGGATCATCATTTTTCAGGTATCAGAGGAGCCGCGGTGTGCACCAAGGAAACATTCCCCACCATTACTCCACCAGCCTCACAGGAAAGGATCATCATTTTTCAGGTATCAGAGGAGCCGGGGTGTGCACCAAGAAAACATTCCCCGCCATTACTCCATCAGCCTCATAGGAAAGGATCATCATTTTTCAGGTATCAGAGGAGCCGGGGTGTGCACCAAGAAAACATTCCCCGCCATTACTCCACCAGCCTCACAGGAAAGGATCATCCTTTTTCAGGTATCAGAGGAGCCAGGGTGTGCACCAAGAAAACATTCCCCGCCATTACTCCACCAGCTTCACAGGAAAGGATCATCATTTTTCAGGTATCAGAGGAGCCGGGGTGTGCACCAAGAAAACATTCCCCGCCATTACTCCATCAGCCTCATAGGAAAGGATCATCATTTTTCAGGTATCAGAGAAGCCGGGGTGTGCACCAAGAAAACATTCCCCGCCATTACTCCACCAGCCTCACAGGAAAGGATCATCCTTTTTCAGGTATCAGAGGAGCCAGGGTGTGCACCAAGAAAACATTCCCCGCCATTACTCCACCAGCCTCACAGGAAAGGATCGTCATTTTTCAGGTATCAGAGGAGCCGGGGTGTGCACCAAGAAAACATTCTCCGCCATTACTCCACCAGCCTCACAGGAAAGGATCATCATTTTTCAGGTATCAGAGGAGCCGGGGTGTGCACCAAGAAAACATTCCCCACCATTACTCCACCAGCCTCACAGGAAAGGATCATCCTTTTTCAGGTATCAGAGGAGCCGGGGTGTGCACCAAGAAAACATTCCCCACCATTACTCCACCAGCCTCACAGGAAAGGATCATCCTTTTTCAGGTATCAGAGGAGCCGGGGTGTGCACCAAGGAAACATTCCCCACCATTACTCCACCAGCCTCACAGGAAAGGATCATCCTTTTTCAGGTATCAGAGGAGCCGGGGTGTGCACCAAGAAAACATTCCCCGCCATTACTCCACCAGCCTCACAGGAAAGGATCATCCTTTTTCAGGTATCAGAGGAGCCGGGGTGTGCACCAAGAAAACATTCCCCACCATTACTCCACCAGCCTCACAGGAAAGGATCATCCTTTTTCAGGTATCAGAGAAGCCAGGGTGTGCACCAAGAAAACATTCCCGCCACTACTCCACCAGCCTCATAGGAAAGGATCATCCTTTTACAGGTACACATCTTGTCACAGAGATCTGGATTTTTCTGACCGGCCAATATATTTCTAGCTGATAAAGTTTTTGACTTTCCCACTCTCTGGAGTCACCTTTCTTAGACAGTATCAGGACGTTTTGCTAGGGAACAACGAGTTGTGCACCCATTAGTGAGGTACCTGCATTATTTTTTCCTTCAGGTTTCTTGACTACGCACCTCCTGTTTTTCAGAATGATTCTTTTATCAAGGTCTGATACTTTCATCAGAACCATTCTTCACATACTCTATTTTCAGAGAGGAAGAGGACTTGAACTCTATAGCGCCACCTGTTGGAAGAAGCGATCCTACAAGTCACTATCGACCCTTTATCGAGTCTTGCAATATGACAATAAAAACCAAATCAGATTCTCAATTTGCAGACAAGGTGTTTCGGTCTATTGCCCCTCGTCAGTGCAAAGTATGAGAATTGATTTGACTAGGTGAGAGGCTCTGGACTGAGTAGGAGCATTGCATGATGAATAAGCCTACTTACCTGGGCATGCCAGATCTACCATTCTCCACAAGGAGAAACGTTACCCCTTAGACCTCAGTCCAGAGACTTTCTCCTAGCCAAATCAGTTCTCATACTGTGCACTGACGAGGGGCAACAACCCGAAACACCATGTCTGCAAATTGAGATTCTGATTTGGCTTTTATCATGTCATATCATGATGCAAATTGTTTATGGAATCTGCACCAAACTTGATAATAAGTTAAAAAAGCTGCAAAAAATTATGTGCGGGAAAAAAAAAAAAACTTAAAAACTGCACAACTAAAATAGTGTGTTCACACAGAGATTTTTAGTGGTGGAAAAATCTGAAGTTTTTAAGATAAATATACATCAGAAACCCATGCTTGTGTTTATTTTTTTCCTCTGGTTGTTTTTTTATTGTTCAGTTGTTTTTCTAACAAGGTTTTCAGCTTACATGCAGTTTTTTCAAGCTGTTTTCCCCCATTCTTCTTTTTATAGCCTTTCATACACATATGAACAAACTCTGCTCCAACATCCACATGCAAAAAAAAAAACTTCAAATGCTCTGAATAATTTTCCTATTGATTTTAATGGTAAATGCTGCTTTTCACGTGGATTTTAAAGAAGAATCAGCTTCCGAATCAACATAAAAAACCTCACATATCGTTTCATTTGGCAGTGTTAAGGCGCAGATTACAAGGATTTGTAACTTTTTTTTTTACCGCTATGTAATGCAAACTAGAATAATGTGGCTTCACTTAGAAATAAAAAGGAAGTGTATTAAAAGGGTAAGTTCATACTAGGTGCTTTTTGTTCAGCTTTTTTTTCTGCAGCAAAACCTGATCTCTTGGCAGGAAAGAAGCTGCAGAATAAAAGCACCGTATATACTCGAGTATAAGCCGACCCGAATATAAGCCGACCCCCCTAATTTTGCCACAAAAAACTGGGAAAACTTATTGACTCGAGTATAAGCCTAGGGTGGAAAATGCAGCAGCTACCGGTGAATTTCAAAAATAAAAATAGATGCTCCATACCGTTCATTATGGCCCCATAGCTGTACCATAGAAAGCTGTGCCATATAGTGCTCTGCACCGTTCATAATTGCCCCATAGCTGTGCCATATAGTGCTCTGCACCGTTCATTATTGCCCCATAGCTGTGCCATATAGTGCTCTGCACCGTTCATTATTGCCCTATAGCTGTGCCATATAGTGCTCTGCACCGTTCATTATTGCCCCATAGCTGTACCATAGAAAGCTGTGCCATATAGTGCTCTGCACCGTTCATTATGGCCCCATAGCTGTACCATAGAAAGCTGTGCCATATAGTGCTCTGCACCGTTCATAATTGCCCCATAGCTGTGCCATATAGTGCTCTGCACCGTTCATTATTGCCCCATAGCTGTGCCATATAGTGCTCTGCACCGTTCATTATTGCCCTATAGCTGTGCCATATAGTGCTCTGCACCGTTCATTATTGCCCCATAGCTGTACCATAGAAAGCTGTGCCATATAGTGCTCTGCACCGTTCATTATGGCCCCATAGCTGTACCATAGAAAGCTGTGCCATATAGTGCTCTGCACCGTTCATTATTGCCCCATAGCTGTACCATAGAAAGCTGTGCCATATAGTGCTCTGCACCGTTCATTATTGCCCCATAGCTGTACCATAGAAAGCTGTGCCATATAGTGCTCTGCACCGTTCATTATGGCCCCATAGCTGTACCATAGAAAGCTGTGCCATATAGTGCTCTGCACCGTTCATAATTGCCCCATAGCTGTGCCATATAGTGCTCTGCACCGTTCATTATTGCCCCATAGCTGTGCCATATAGTGCTCTGCACCGTTCATTATTGCCCCATAGCTGTGCCATATAGTGCTCTGCACCATTATTGCCCCATAGCTGTGCCATACAGTGCTCTGCACCATTATTGCCCCATAGCTGTGCCATATAGTGCTCTGCACCGTTCATTATTGCCCCATAGCTGTGCCATATAGTGCTCTGCACCGTTCATTATTGCCCCATAGCTGTGCCATATAGTGCTCTGCACCGTTCATTATTGCCCCATAGCTGTGCCATATAGTGCTCTGCACCGTTCATTATTGCCCCATAGCTGTGCCATATAGTGCTCTGCACCGTTCATTATTGCCCCATAGATGTACCATAGAAAGCTGTGCCATTGCTGCTGCTGTTGCTGCAATAAAAATAAAAATGACATACCCACCTCTCTTGCTTGCAGCTCCTCAGCGTCCAGTCCCGGCGTCTCTCCGCACTGACTGATCAGGCAGGGGGCGGCGTGCACACTAGTACGTAATCGCACCCTCTGACCTGCACAGTCAGTGCGGAGAGACGCCGGGAAGATGGAGCGGCGCCCGGCGTGTGGAACGCGGACAGGTGAATATGTAATACTTACCTGCTCCCGGCGTCCCGCTCCTTCCCCCGGACAGCTGGTCTTCGGTGCCGCAGCCTCTTCCTCTATCAGCGGTCACCGTTACCGCTCATTAGAGAAATAAATATGCGGCTCCACCCCTATGGGAGTGGAGTCCATATTCATTTCTCTAATGAGCGGTCCCACGTGACCGCTGAACAGGGGAAGAGCTGCGGCACCCGGAGACCGTGGGACTGCAGGGACAGCGCCAGGAGCCCCGTAAGCAGGTAAGTATGCCTCAGTGCCCTCTCCCCCTCACCCGCCGACCCTGCCGCCGACCGTGACTCGAGTATAAGCCGAGAGGGGCACTTTCAGCCCAAAAATTTGGGCTGAAAATCTCGGCTTATACTCGAGTATATACGGTATGTTTTTCTTGCTTTTTTTGCGGCGGTTTTGACATGCTAGATTTGTCTCTTGTGCATGCTGATAAAGTTTAGTGTTCAAAAAAGTCCTATTCCAAAGAATGAGGGGTTTTGCACAAAAAAGCTGCAAGAAATGATACCTGCGATTTTTCAGCTTTTTTCACCACCCATTCAAGTCAATGGGTGAAAAACACTGAAAAACAATGAAAGAAGTGACATGCTCTATGTCCAAAAAATCATGCAAAGCACAAAATACTGACTACAAAACACCCAATGTGTGTGCAGGAGATTTCTGAAATCTCTTAGGCTTTGCTGGTACTGTAAAACAAAGCTGAAAATTAGCGTAAAAATGCCAAGATTTTCTTCAAAATCCACGTAAAAGAATCTAAAACAACGCATGGATTTCTCTTGAAAACCACGTCAGATTTGTCCCCCTTAAAGGAAATGTAGCAAGGCGGAATATTGCCAGTGGTAACATTGTGAGCAGAAGGTGGGGCTTCTACATGCACTGGATATTATACTTGCACTTGCTGGTGGTTTCCACGAGGTGGCGCTGTTTCTGAGCCGAGTATCCTGCCGAGCAGCCTGGAAAGTGGTCACTTCTCAAAGGGAAATGTCTCACATATTTGCAAAGTCTTCCCTCGCGACTGTAAGTAAAGAAGGAGAAATATTGTGCCCCGTTGTTACCCGTGTGTGATGTCTGTTTACGCCGGAGGAAAATATAGACCCCGGCGCTGCGGAGAGGCGTTCTGTATGTGCAGTGATGTAGCGGCCGGCGCTACGCTCTTATTCTGTTTCCTTCTTAAGTCTTGACAGGAAAAGCCCTTCTATCTCGCCGCACACAGCTGGATCACACGCTGGCCTTCTATTGTACGTAGACTTTTGTATAACATTTTATATATGTTTTATACAGTCATGGACGAAAGTGTTGACACCCTTGAAATTTTTCCAGAAAATGAAGTGTTTCTCCTAGAAAATTATTACAGTTCCCCATGTTTTGTTATACACAGGTTTATTTCCTTTTTGTGTATTAGAACTATAAAAAAAAAAAATTTGGACATAATTTCACAAAAAACCCCAAAAATGGACCCGACAAAATTGTTGGCACTCTCCTTATTATTCGGTTGCACCCTTTGTAATAAATAACTGCGATCAATCGCTTCCTATAACCATCTATAAGCTTCTTACTCCTCTCAGCCGGGATTTTGGACGACTCTTCTTACAAACTTCTCCCGGTCGCTTATATGTAAAGACGTCTTCTCCCAACAGCAATTGTAAGATCTCTCCACAGGTGATCGATGGGATTTAGATCCAGACTCATCGCTGCCACTTCAGAACTCTCCAGGGCTTTGTTTCCATCCATTTTGGCGGCTTCTTGTTGTATGTTTGAGGTCATTGTCCTCCTGGAAGACCCATGACCTAGGATGCAAACCCAGCTTTCTGACCCCGGGCACTACATTTCCACCCAAAATCCTTTGGTAATCTTCAGATTTCATGATGCCTTGTACACAGTCAAGACACCCAGTACCAGAGGTAGCAAAATAACACCAAAACATCCAGGTTTCCTCCACCATATCTGACTGTAGGTGCTGTGTTCTTTTCTTTGTAGGCCTCATTCCGTTTTCAGTAAACAATAGAATGATGTGCTTTACTAAAAAGCTCAATCTCGGTTTTGGCTGTCCACAAGAAGCTTTCACAGGAAGATTTTGGCTTACTCACGCACATTTTGGCAAACTGCCGTATAATTTTTTATGTCTCTGTGTCAGCAGTGAGGTCCTCCTTTGTCTCCTGCTATAGCATTTTATTTCATTCACATGTGGACGCATAGTTTGAGCTGACACTGATGCCCCCTGAGCCTGCAGGACAGCTTGGATTTCTTTTGAACTTGATTGGGGCTTATCCACCATCCAGACTTTCCTGCTTTGTAACCTTTCATCCATATTTCTCTAATGTCCTTGTCCGAGGAGATTAGCTACAGTGGGATGGGTTGTAAACTTCTTGATTATGTTGTGCACTGTGGACAAAGGAACATCAAGATCTCTGGAGATGGACTTGTAACCTTGAGTGTTGATATTTTTCAACAGTTTTGGTTCTCAAGTTCTCAGACTGTTCTCTTTTCCTCGTTCTGTCCTCCATGCTTAGTGAGGCACACAATTCAAAGTTTGAGTAAACTTCTCCCCTTTTTATCTGGTTTCATGTGTGATTTTCATATTGCCCACACCTGTTACTTGCCACAGGCGAGTCTGAACGAGCATCACATGCTTCAAACAAAGTTGTTTACCCACAATTTTGGAAAAGTGCCAACAATTTGTCAGGCATATTTGGGGAGTTTTGTATGAAATTATGTCCAATTTGGTTTTTTTCTCTTTTTTTTGTGTTGCTCCAATACACACAAAGGAAATAAACATGTGTATAACAAAACATGTGGAATTGTAATAATTTTCTGGAAGAAATACTTCATTTTCTGGAACAATTTCAAGGGTGCCAACACTTTCGGCCATGACTGTGCATGATAATTTATTAGTTCCTGTTTTATAAACTACAAATTAAATTCCCAAAAGGTTTTTTTACAAAATTATCTGCTTCTTAAACTTTGACGTAACAGATATTTTTTTTCCATAATTTGATGTTTATGTATTTATTTTTTTTGAAAGTGGTCAATGTTGTTTCAGCCAACTTTGCATAAATCAATACAAGTACAATACATTTTGTAATATATCTTATAGAAATATGCTTCTTTCTCCACTTATGAGCCACCTCTTCTCCTGCCCTTGCTCCTAGAATCATCATTCACTACGAAATACTGCTAAAATCCATCTTGCTTAATACAGACTGCTAGGAAGGATTCAGATTACAACTGCTTATTGGATTCCATGGAGAAAGGAGGAGCTGAATGAGAAATTGACTGATAGAGAGGGAGGCAGAAATAACACACAAACCTTTGCTGCTGTTTTCCAGTAAGTGTTTTATCTCTCCTCAGATGGACTAATAGCTAAGCTGAATACTACGGCTGTATAATGTCTTGCAGACATTTTTTTTTTAGTAAGTAATTTATCTCACTCTAGTGCTGGATTCACATATACTCTGCTCAGTAATACTCTCTGTTGTCCTCCATACTGCTGCTTTTTAGTAAGTGTGTTATCTCACCCAGAGCTGGATTTACAGCTACAGTTGAAATCAGAAGTTTCCATCCAGTATATAAAAAGACACATCTGCATGTTTTTCCCAATATCTGACATGAAATCAGAATAAACCTTTCCCGTTTTAGGTCAGTTAGGATTACCATAATTAATAAAATTTGCCACATGCCAGAATAATGAGAGAGAGAGATAATGTTTTTTTTTATTACTTAATGCAAAGTCAAAAGTTTACAGACACTAAGATTACTATGCCTTTAAACAATTCTGGACTGCCCATATGATGATGTCATGTGTTTGGAAGCTTCTGATTTGCCAACATCTGACTTAATTAAAGACACACCTATGGATGTATTTTAATGCACACCTGAAACACACTGCTTCTTTGTGTAGCATCATGGGAAAGTCTCAAGAAATCAGCCAAGATTTTAGGAAGAGAATTGTGAACTTGCACAAGTCTGGCTCATCCTTGGGCACAATTTCAAGATACCTGAAGGTGCCTCGTTCATCTGTACAAACAATTATACGCAAGAAAAAAACAAGATAGGAATGTTCAGCCATCATACCGCTCAGGAAGGAGATGGGTTTTGTGTCCCAGAGATGAACGTGCTTAGGTCAGACATTTGCAGATCAACCCAAGGACAAAAGCAAAAGACCTTGTGAAGATGATTGTGGAAGCTGGTAAGACTGTGTCACTATCCACAGTGAAACGAGTACTGTATCAACATGGGCTGAAAGGCCACTCTGCCAGGAAGAAGCCATTACTCCAAAAGAAACATAAAAAAGCCAGATTAATGTTTGCAAATGCACACAGGAACACAGACCTTAATTGTTGGAGCATAAAATGGAGAAAACGAGCACTCACCATGGGTCCAAACAATGTCTTTCTTTATTGAGGCTTCATGTGCAAAAACAGCAAGGCAGTGCAGGGAGAACCTTCGGTTCCTAACAGACGACGATCGTTTCGCTCCTCTGAGCTTCAACGGAGGAGGAGCGAAACGACCCATGGTGAGTGCTCGTTTTCTCCATTTTATGCTTGACAAACACTGTTTCTGTTTTCACGAGCACCCCATATGGTTGTGGTACTAGGACTTCAGCCGCTATGTGGAGGTGGGAGCACAGGTGAGCGGTGCTGATTGTGCGCTTGATTTTTTCTTTCGTTGCTTAATTTTTGGAGACATGTCCCGTGGTCTGATGAAAATAAAATTGAACGTTTTGGACATAATGACCATTGTTACGTTTGGAGGACAAAGGGAGAAGCTTGGAAGCCTAAGAACACCATCCCCACTGTGAAACACAGTGGTGGCCACATCATGTTGTGGGGTAGTTTTGCTGCTGGAGGGACTGGTGCACTTCACAAAATAGATGGCATCATGAGAAAAGAAGATTATGTTGGCAATACTGAAGCAAAAACTCAAGACATCAGCCTGGAAGCTAAATTTGGGAGGAAATGGGTCTTCCAATTGGACAATGACCCGAAGCATACTGCCAAAATGGTAACAAAGTGGCTTCAGGATAACAAAGTCAATGTTGTGGAGCGGCCATCACAAAGCCCTGATCTCAATCCTATTGAAAATTTATGGACAAAGCTGAAAAGGCCGGTGCGAGCAAGGCGACCTACAAACCTGGATCAGATATACCAGTGTTGTCAGGAGGAATGGACCCAAATTCCAACCAACTATTGTGAGAAGCTTGGGGAAAGAGATCCCTGCAGATGTGACTTTATATAGTGGATGGAAACGTCTGGTTTCAGATATACACTGCTCAGTACAGCTGGAGAATGTCCTCCATTCTGCTGCCACGTCTGACCATGCGCCACAAAGAGACAGGAGAGCAGGAATCCTTTATGTCAATGTGTTCTGTGTCTTGGAGACATCACAGCAGTTCATCTCTATCCAGTGGTGCAAAGACAATTAAAAATTACCAAAAGAGCCAGCAGGGTAAAAATGTGTGAAAATGGCGGCTAAAAGTAATGAAATGGCCAAAAACAATGTTATTCCCCATACGCACACATAAGAGTTTTTCTTGATTTTTGTGCCATTTTTGAGATGCACTAGCAAATATTGGAAGCGCGGCATTACAGCCGTGTGATATATATATATCACTATTCTTGTTGTAATTTCAAGGAGGATACAGAAGGGGGTAGAAAACAAATATCAGGAAATGTAAAAAAAAAAAAAAAAAACAGCGTGCCAAGCACTGTTGGGATATTAGTCACATCGTGTCCGTACAATGTAACATCCACAGTGAATTATTGTAGCGCGGTATGTGTGAGATCACGAGTCCGGAATGGGAGGATAGAAAACCGCAGCACTGCTGCATGTAAAAGGATTCACGCCGGCGAGGGCAGGGAGAAGAGATTAGGTTTTCATTTTGTTCAAAACCCTTTTCTGCCCCCAAAAAGGCGTTAGGGAAAATCCTAATTCATTAAAGAAATTGTAAAAGGTTGGAAATTTTTGGAAATGGCCATGCTACCTCAAGTTTTAGGGTTAAAACAGTCTCAACCACATAACGGGGCATCACCCACAGATCCCCCATAACAGTGAGTCACCCACAGATCCCCCATAACAGTGCATCACCCACAGATCCCCATAACAGTGAGTCACCCACAGATCCCCCATAACAGTGCATCATCCACAGATCCCCCATAAGGCCGGCGTCACACTCAGCGTATGTAAATACGGTCCGTTTTTTACGGCCGTAATACGCAGAAAAGTCCCCAAAATAGTGGTCCGTATGTCATCCGTAGTCAGGGTGTGTCAGCGTATTTTGCGCATGGCATCCTCCATATGTAATCCGTATGGCATCCGTACTGCGAGATTTTCTCGCAGGCTTGCAAAACCGACATCTAATGGATTTATGTGCTCAAATGTCCGCTAAAACATATATACAGTATATATATATATATATATATATATATATATATATATATATATATATATATATATATATATGTATGTCTTTGAGACACATATATATATATTCTGTATTTATATTTAATTTGGCGCGATATATGTGAAAAGCCAGTAATTCAATTGCCGGCTTTTTCTTTCTCCTTCCCAAACCCGACAGGATATGAGACAGGATTACATACAGTAAACCATGTCATATCCTTTTTTTTTTTGCATATTCCACACTACTAATGTTAGTAGTGTGTATGTGCAAAATGTGGGCATTCTAGCTTGTAAAATAAATGGTTAAATGGCGGGAAAAATTGGCGTGGGCTCCCGCGCAATTTTCTCTGCCAGAGTGGTAAAGCCAGTGACTGAGGGCAGATATTAATAGCCTAGAGAGGGTCCATGGTTATTGGCCCCCCTGGCTACAAACATCTGCCCCCAGCCACCCCAGAAGAGGCACATCTGGAAGATGCGCCTATTCTGGCACTTGGCCACTCTCTTCCCACTCCCTGTAGTGGTGGGATATGGGGTAATGAAGGGTTAATGCCACCTTGCTATTGTAAGGTGACATTAAGCCAGATTAATAATGGAGAGGCATCAATTATGACACCTATCCATTATTAATCCAATAGTACGAAATGGTTAATAAAACACACACACACACACACACACACACATTATTACAAAGTCCTTTAATGAAATAAAGACACAGGTTGTTGTAATATCTTATTATACTGGTAATCCACCTGAAGACCCTCGTTCTGTAACAAAGGAAAAATAAAAAAACAACAATATCTCATACCTTCCGACGCTCAGGTCAAGTCCCACGAAGTAAATCCATCTGAAGGGGTTAAATCATTTTACAGCCAGGAGCTGTGCTAAAGCAGTGCTCGTGCCTGTAAAAAACCCAGGGAATTAATGGAAAGCAGGGTGACCTGTAGTTACCTTGAGTTGCGGTGATGCGCCCTCTGCTGGAAGTCCTCATGAACTAGAGCCTGGGAAATGTTCCCACGCTCGAGTTCATATGAGGACATCCAGCAGAGGGCGCATCACCGCAACTCAAGGTAACTACAGGTCATTCCCCTGCAATCCATTAATTCCCGGGGGGTTTACAGCCACGATATTGTTGTTTTTTTATTTTTCCTTTGTTACAGAACGAGGGTATTCAGGTGGATTACCAGTATAATAAAATATTACAACAACCTGTGTCTTTATTTCATTAAAATACTTTGTAATAATGTGTGTGTGTGTTTTATTAACCATTTCGTACTATTGGATTAATAATGGATAGGTGTCGTAATTGACGCCTCTCCATTATTGATCTGGCTTAATGTCACCTTACAATAGCAAGGTGGCATTAACCCTTCATTACCCCATATCCCACCGCTACAGGGAGTGGGAAGAGAGTGGCCAAGTGCCAGAATAGGCGCATCTTCCAGATGTGCCTTTTCTGGGGTGGCTGGGGGCAGATGTTTGTAGCCGGGGGGGCCAATAACCATGGACCCTCTCTAGGCTATTAAGATCTGCCCTCAGTCACTGGCTTTACCACTCTGGCGGAGAAAATTGCGCGGGAGCCCACGCCAATTTTTTCAGCGATTTAACCCTTTATTTTACAAGCTACAGCGCCAAAATTTTGCACATACACACTACTAACATTAGTAGTGTGGAATATGCAAACAAAAGGGGGATATGAGATGGTTTACTGTATGTAATCATGTCTCATATCCTGTCGGGTTTGTGAAGGAGAAATGAAAAGCCGGCAATTGAATTACCGGCTTTTCTCTAACACCGGTGCGTATTTCTCGCAAGTCACACTGCTGGTCCGTGTGTAATCCATATTTTTCTCGCACCCATAGACTTGCATTGGCGATTCTCGTCCGAGATACGCTGACAATCGCAGCATGCTGCGATTTCACTCGGATCCTGAATACGGACGAGAAAATATCGCATGATGGGAGCTGCACCATAGATTAACATTGGGTCGAGCGCTATGCGATTTTTTCTCGCATTGCACTCGTCCGTATTACGGTCTAGTGTGACCCCGGCCTAAGTGCGTCATCCACAGAACCCCATAACAGTGCGTCATCCACAGATCCCCATAACAGTGCGTCATCCACAGATCCCCATAACAGTGCGTCATCCACAGATCCCCCATAACAGTGCGTCATCCACAGATCCCCCATAACAGTGCATCACCCACAGATCCCCCATAACAGAGGGTCACCCACAGATCCCCCATAACAGTGCATCATCCACAGATCCCCATAACAGTGAGTCACCCACCCACAGATCCCCATAACAGTGCGTCACCCACAGATCCCCATAACAGTGCGTCACCCACAGATCCCCCATAACAGTGCGTCACCCACAGATCCCCCATAACAGTGCATCATCCACAGATCCCCCATAACAGTGCATCACCCACAGATCCCCCATAACAGGGCGTTATCCACAGATCCCCCATAACAGTGCGTCATCCACAGATCCCCCATAACAGTGCGTCACCCACAGATCCCCCATAACAGTGCGTCACCCACAGATCCCCCATAACAGAGCGTCACCCACAGATCCCCCATAACAGTGCGTCACCCACAGATTCCCCCATAACAGTGCATCACCCACAGATCCCCCATAACAGTGCGTCATCCACAGCTCCCCCATAACAGTACATCACAGAGATCCCCATAACAGAGCGTCACCCACAGATCCCCCATAACAGTGCATCATCCACAGATCCCCCATAACAGTGCGTCACCCACAGATCCCCCATAACAGGGCGTCATCCACAGATCCCCCATAACAGTGCGTCATCCACAGATCCCCCATAACAGTGCATCACCCACATATCCCCCATAACAGTACATCACCCACAGATCCCCCATAACAGAGCGTCACCCACAGATCCCCCATAAAAGTACATCACCCACAGATCCCCCATAACAGCGCGTCACCCACAGATCCCCCACAACAGTACATCACACAGATCCCCATAACAGAGCGTCACCCACAGATCCCCCATAACAGTGAGTCATCCACAGATCTTCTTTTCTTCCCAAATCAGCGCCACTTTTTCTAATGGGCCTAATCCAGATTAATGATATCTAAAAGTGGTTCTGTTTTGAGAAGAAAGTGGCCATATTTTCCTTTAATCTAATACATCCCCTTTAAGTTTGCTGACATTGGGTCTCAGACCAAACAAATTAATTCCCTGCTAGTTTCTAATAATCAGTAAAATAAGTCACAGGAACCAAAAATGTTATTAACAGTTTGTGTCCCAACTTTACAAGAGTCCTTCATTATGTAGCTATACGGAAATGCGGGATGTGGTGTCACATAACCGGGCGACCGCCGCAGACACCGAGCACACGCAGATCATGGCTAGTGAGCAAAATCAAAAATGATCTTTTTTTGTCTTTGACTTTTCATTGAAAAAAAGTCCTGTTATGCTGAAATGTTGCAAATATATATATATATATATATATATATATATATATATATATATATATATATATATATATATTTTATTTTTAAAAAAATCACAAAAATGTTGCAACTGTTTAAAATTTGTCTGAATGAATCATCTGCAAAAAATGGGAAATAAAATTCTCACCCTCTTTGGCGAACATTAAGAAAAAAACAACAACAAAAAACAACACAACAACAATAGGTGAACACATAAAATAGACTTCAAAAGGCAGAAATTACAGGAAGAGTTCAGTACAAATTAAAGAGAAAAGAATAAAAAAATTTAAAAAAATGTGATGACAAAAATGCAATAATGTCTCCCAGCCATATTGGGGGCCGGGCTAACTTTCTGGACATTATATATATATATATATATATATATATATATATATATATATA